>NC_080835.1:108325711-108648128 GCF_030435755.1 Ochotona princeps | reverse complement strand
CCAAGAGCTAGCGCCCAATGAAACAGCTTAGTAACTGCAGACATCGTGTGTGTACAGGCATATCAATGACAAATGAGTCTAGCCTGAATGTGCCACTTACTGGATGGTGTATCAGAAAGCTGTTCAGAGGAGGCTAATAGACATTATGCAAACCTCAGGTGGCGGTGTCTTCAAACCGTGTTTTCTGTAGCTCCCCTATTATTTTGCATAATCCAAGTACCCAATTGACTCATCCATATTTTTATGTCCTCTCTATTTCTTTTGTACTTTCAACATGACCCTTGGCCAATGAGTGGGTTAATCACGTCAGTGCTGAAATCTGGTTGGCTGGAATAATGATATGTCCACAGCTCTGCTATGGACTCAACACACCAGAGCTTCATTGTATAGGTTTGCATATATTCTGTATATATATTTGCTGCAGGATAGGCTGCAAGCCTTTGATAACAAATAGAATAATACTGTTTATATTCACATGGGCAAAGACTTGACTATCAGAACCAAGCTCTTCACAGCATAATTACAACTTGCTGAGTGCTGTGGCTCTGGTGAACAATGAAGATATAATCAGGGCACCTATTTGTCCTCCTGGATTCCAGCTGCTAAAGCAATTTCTTTTCACAGAACCGACAATTTTGCGGTTCTTGTGAAAATGCACCGTTTCCCCCCTGAAATCCTGTGAAATGGAGCTTGCCAGTGGAAACATTATGAAAGCAGCCTGGATCTGGCATCATCTCCATGAAATTAGGCAGATCACATTTCCGGCGCAGCTCTCCTGATTGCATGTTTGTTTAAAATGACAGTTGATGTTGTGTATCTCTTTCATTAGGGAGGCTCAATGATCTTGACATTATTAACGAACTGCAGCGCTTGCTGCATATAAACACTAATCCGCACAGACATCTCAGATAATACTCGAAGAAAAATAAGGCTCTTTGGATGTGAGGAACCCACGGAAATATCTTGGGCATATGCATAATTTGGCAGGTGAATTATCAACCAGTCACAAATAAGTCGTTTTCTGCAAGGTCTGAGCGCTAAGATTCCAAGGGCATGCATTGATATGGGGCTTCAAGCATTTAGTGTGGCCAGCGGACCGAGGGAGGATGAAGAAACGGGCAATGCCAGAATGGCTTTCTTTTCTCCAGTTCTTTGGGCCCTAGCCGCATTAAGCATCTATGGCATATTGTGCTTCAAGAACAGGCTGCAATCACCCCCTTTGTTGTCTAGATGTCTTAATTGGATAGGCGTAATGTCATTTTTTAAAAAGACATATTTATTTTTATTGAAAAGACAGATTTTACATAACGGAGGAGAGACAAAGATCTTCCGTCTGCTGGCTCACTCCCCAAGTGACCACAACGGCTGGAGCTGAGCCAATCTGAAACCAAGAGCCAGGAGCTTCTTCCAGGTCTCCCCCATGGGTGCAGGGTCCCAAGGCTTTGGGCCATCCCGCACTGCTTTCCCAGGCCACAGGCAGGGAACTGGCTGTGAAATGAAGCAGCCAGACTTGAATTGGTGCCCATATGGGATCCTAGTATGGGCAAGGCGAGAATTTGTCCCCTGGGCCACTGTGCTGGGCCCACAATGACATATTTTGATTCTAACTATTAGAGTTTGGTGGGACGGATATTTTTGATTTTTTTTTATGAGGTACCCTACTTCTCCTTGGAGTAAGTGCTATAATAGCCCTGTGATAGAAGAGGCTGCTGAGTCCTCAATCAGAGTCAGCTGTGGTTCCTTCCCTGGCTTTACCTGGCGTGGCACGGGACGCTGCCCATGTGATGCTCCACCTAACCTCAGCCCATCCTCACTTTCTGGCATGCTGTTTCTACTGGCTTTCCTCCTTCATGGTCCACCCCATTTAGTCCCTGGTCTTCACACTTCCCTCTCCTGTTCTGGCCACCTGTCTGTCTTTAGCACCTCTCCCAAGGCCAAGACAGCTGGGCTCTTAAAATCCAAAATTAACTCTTTGCTGACTCTACACCCTCCACTGTGGTTCCCTGCAGCGCCATTTTTGGCATACCCCTCCAGTTCCCGTTCCTATTGGTATATGGAAAATGAAGTCAACAATAAGGCTTATTGACACGTGAGAGAATACAGGGATACATTATAAGAATAAAATTACTTTTGGAACTACTTTTGGATTACAATACAATGATCCTCCCCTCTCCTCCCCCCCCCCCCCCATTTTTCCTCCTCTTCTCTTCACCACAGAATACATCCATTTCACTTTTGTCCTAATTTGGATAGGTAGCAGGAAGGTGTAAAAAGTGTTGGGACCTAAAAAACAAGGGCTCTTGGAAATAAGGCACACCACATGGGGGCAGCAGAGAGTTTATTATAGATACATGGAGAGGCTGGGCAGATTTAGACGGGATTATATGGACCACCGGAGATGATTTGAACGTGCACTTTACTGAGCTGCCCGAAATACTAGTCCAAAGCCAGCATGAGACTAAGCAAGCTCAGTTCTATAGGACGTGTGTTACATGATCAGCACATCATGCAAACCAATGCTTCCAAATCAACGAGAGGGTGCAGGACCATACCAGTTTATGCCCAAGGTCTTGCGTTAATTATCAATGACTTTCAAACATACCCTGTTTTGTATCGATGATCATACAGTGACCCTACCCAGATTTCTTGCTCTCTGTAATTGTTTTAGATCCCACTTGAGCCCTGTGGTAGTAGAGGGTAGGGATGCCCAGTCACAAAGTTGAGGGAAATGATTTCTACGTCTACACGAACATCGACTTCGACAGTGAACGTGGAAAACATAACCAGGTTAAGAAATCAAGGCTTCATAACAAGGTCATTTACCGAAGAGAGAGAAAAGGTGACACGCAGTAGGAGGCTCTGGGAAACTTGGAGCGGTACCAGCAAGTGTTAAGAGACATTTACCGGACTTTGGCCCTTGCATGGGAAGGCTGTTATCTCTGGCAGTAGGAGTATGACAGTATTCACTGAGTGGGAACCACTGACGCTTCCTATCAGGCTCTCATCCCTTAGTCTTTCTTTCAGATCTTCGTAGGTGCAGGATCGAATAGGCTGCCTTCTATGAGTGGTAACAATAATAACAGTCGTTAATTTTTGTTGACCTTTTACAATATGTCAGGCATTTTCTGGATTGTATTATATTTAATCAATTAATTTAATGTTTATAACTACTGGATGAGGTCAATCCTACTATAAATCTGCTTTAAAAATGGAAAATTGAGGCACCGAATGGCTTAGTTGTGTCCAAGTCGTGTAACTGATAGATGATAAAATTCCTATTCAGGGAAAAGCGCTCTTGTGGGAATTGTTAATTTCTTAAACACAGATGTTGAGTAGGTACTTAATCAGATCAGGGAAGCCCAGCATTTGCCATAGGCCCTTTGTCTTTCTGGAAACTCACCAACCTGCAGTATATCAAAACTATACACAAACAAAAATCAATTGCTTGAGATTCCAACTCTGACCACAAAGTCAATAAGAATGACAAGGATAAATCTGTTCCTCCCTAAGTGATCTTAGAGAACAAATGAAATGAAACTCAGATACGGAGGCAGTTGTCAAGAGACGTTTGAAGATTGAAGGATCTGAGGAAAGAGAAATGGGAGAATCCAAGAGGGAGATACGGTCACAGAAAGAAAGTAGGGTAAATAAATAGAAATGAAAAATATTCAGGAAAAAATTGTGAGGTCATCTTCTCAAAACTGTATAAACTTTTATACTTTTATATCAAGTGTCAACTGCTAGCTGCTCTGTTTTACTTCCCAGAAAGTGCAAAAAGGATGTAGAATCATCATATTTAGCTGAAGTGATAAGGCTGCTAACAAAAATAATAAAAACAATAACAACAACAACTTATTATTACACCAGACCTTTTCTTGAGTGTATTATGTTTATTAACTCATTATTTTTTATAACTACTGTATGATATGATCCTATTACTTTTTGTATAAAGATTTATTGTATTTTTACTTGGAAAGCAGAGTTACAGAGAGGACAGAAAGAGAGAGATCTTCAATGCACTGATTCACTCCCCAAATGCAGTTACCAGAGCTGAGTCGATCTAAATGCAGGAGCCAAGAACCTCCTGTGAATCTCCTACATGGGTAGAGGGACCCCAAGGACATGAGTCATCCCCTACTGCTTTCCCACACCACAAGCAATGCTGATGCTGCAGGTGAAGGCTTAGCCCACTAGGCCATGGTGCCAGCCCACCTATCATTCTGATTTTGTAAGTGGGAGCTGAGGCATAGAATAGTCACATTGACTGCACATACCACACAACCAGTGGGAGTCAGATTTCGGAACTGGGATGAATGGGAATACCGATGAGTGGAGATGAAGGATTTATTTCCTCATTTGGAAGGTAGCCTGACAGAATGAGACATAGAGGGAGAGAGAGCTCTTCTGTGCAGTGACTCACTTCCCAACTAGTTGCAACGGTCAGGGCTGGTTGAGGTTATAGTTAGGAGCAGGTACTCTATCTAAATCTCTCATGAGCTTGATAAGAACGCAAATACTTGGCTTGTTATTTTTGCTTCCCAGATGCATTAGCTGGGAGCTAGATTGGAAGCAGAGCAGGCAAGAGTTGAACCAGCACTCCAATATGGAAAGTGGGACTCCAAAATAGCAGCTTCACCCACTGTGCCACAACGTCTACCCTGAGAGGAAAAGTCTGACAACATCCAAGATTCAATGCATGGAATGGGTGACATTTCAGAAAATTTCTTGTATTCAGTCAAAAACAAGAGTATTTTATTCTGCTTTGTTTGATTAAGGAAGGAAAAGTAAATGCCTGTGACTCTGAAGAAGGTAAATGACTTTGCAGATTTATCTCCCAAAACACGCTGGGGTATACTCCAATACATTCCCTTAATAGTGTGTGTGTGTGTGTGTGTGTGTGTGTGTGTGTGTGAGAGAGAGAGAGAGAGATTCATAGTGGATCTTATTATTTGATTATCGTAACTTTTCTATGGATGTACCTGGCTGATATTTTACCACTAGGTTTGAGGGTATGGAAGGTTGGTCAGTTAGTAAAGTAGTACTTTATGAAACTATCTTGAAAAGGTGTGTGAAAGACAACATAAGGGGCTGATGTGGTGACTTATCAAGCTAATTCTCAGCCTGCAGTGTTGGCATCTCATATGGGCTTCAACTCTAGGCCTGGTTACTCCACTTCCAATCCAGTACCCTGATTATGGCCGGGGAACATAGCAGAGGATGGCTCAAGTGTTTAGGCCACTGTATGAGACCCAGAGGACATTTGGGGAGTGAACCAGCGGACAAAAGATTCTCTCTCTCCTTTTCTTCCCTCTGTAAATTTGATTTCCTAATAAAAATAAATAAATCTTGTGTTTTTTTTTTTTTGAAGAAAGGCAGCATGAACAACGAAAACTCATATGGAGAATTGCTGTTTTACAGAATTGAGGAAATTCATCCAAGCTTTAGTAGCAAAAGCGCAGAGCAAAATCAGAGTGCCAAGTTACACGGAAGTTTGTTAAAGTTAAGTGAATCATTCTTATTCAGATTTCCAAATTCTTCTGTTTATCGTGTAACAATTCTTCAGAAGTGCTTCTTCTCTCATGGAGGTTATAATTTATATGGAAGGACTAGATCTCTATAAAGAAGATATTTAATATTTAATCTTAGGTAGACTGCAGATACTACAAAGTTGAGGACTGCATCTAAAGGGAACCCAGCTAAAAACACTTTGACACAAAAGACATTTATGGACTTAGAGCAAGGAATTCATCAAGATAGTGTGCTCACATTAGTCAGTTTGTTGGTCCAAAGTTATAACCCTGCAAATACAATACACTCGGTGAGTTCCTTGACTTTCTCTTCATATTTACAAGATGGCTGCTGCAGTTTCAGGAATCACAAATGATGACAATGTCTAGAATCAAAAAGCAAATATCTAGAACTTTGTTACCTTTTGACTTGCAAAAGCAATGCTAAGTAAAACTGATATACCTTATGTGAGTCCAGGCAATGGTATCCAATGTAACAATAGCCATTGTTCAACTCACGTTGCAGCCATAAGCTCATAATAATGAAAAAATGTCTGCTCTGCTTAAAAATGCCCTTGGAGAAACAGAAGAGATTATACTCTTTAGATGCTTGTTCTTAAATATATGTCTTGTATTTATTTATTTTTATTTGAAAGGCAGAATTTACAGAGAAAGACAGTGAGCCATATAGAGAAGGTCTTCCATCCATTGGTTCTCTGTCCAAATGGCTACCTTGGGCAGAGTTGAGCTAATCTGAATCCAAGACCTTCTTCTAGGTCTTCCACATCTGTGCAGGGTCTCAAAGACTTAGGGCATCTTCTTCCGCTTTCCTGAGCCATAAGCAAAGAGTTATATTTGAAGTGGAATAGCTGGGACATGATCCAGAACCCATATTGGGCTCTGGCACCACAGGAAGATTAGCATGTTGTGCCATCACAATGGCCCCAAATATTTGGTGTGACATACTGTGAAGCACACATAAGAAAAGAAACATTCTGAAGTCTGGTTATTCCAAAGCAAAATGCTTCTGTGGTTGTTGGGCCTGTGAGCTTTAATGTCCACTGCTTTTGCAAAAACACATTTCTTTTCATAAAAGAATAACAAAGAAGCTACAGTCATTCAGGTTAAGTTATTTCACTTAAAATGTGTGACATGAGTCTCTTTAAGAGAAACCGCTGGGCCAGTGTTGTGGTGCAAGTGGGCTGCACCACTGTCTGTGATGCCAGCACCAGTTTGAGTCTCAAGTTGCTCCACTCTGATCTAACTCCCTGCTAATGTACTGGGGAAAGCAGCATAAGATGGCCCAAGTCCCACCACTTGGGAGACTCAGATAGAATTCCTGCCTCCTGGGTTCAATCCGAAAAGCCTCAGCCATTGTAACCATATAGGGAGTGAACCAAGAGATGGAAGATCTCTCTCTCTCTCTCTCTCTCTCTCTCTCTCTCTCTATCTTTGCTTCCAATTAAATATATACGCCCTTTTGCTTTTTAGAAAGAGAGGAGTAACCAAAAATATATGTTGCTAATGATAAAATTTGAGCTTTTAAATGAAAATTTGAATTTTGGAAAATTTGTACTTGTATTAGCTTGGCTTTTACCAATACTTAAGATTATTCCTGATAAAATTAGTAGTGAGTGTAGTAAAATGGTGTTTTGATATGATTTAGTGAAACAAATAAACATTTGAGAGCCCAATAATTCAGTCACCCAGTATCTTCCAAATGACCAAGGCATACTGCTATAAAACCATGCATGAGCAAATGGTGCACTCAAAGAGTAAGAAGTCAGTGGGCTTTAGTGCAACAGGATGTGAAAAGGTGATTGACTTGGTTTACTATTCCAATTTCAGTGAGCTAAACAACTACTTGTCAATTTTATAATATCAAAGAATAGCTGTAATTATCTGAAAATACTCATCTCTCTCTTTTTAAAAATTTACATGCCTGCGTGATTGAATGCTAGAGTTTTTAAAAATACAATTTAACCAAAATAAATATTACAACAGATTGAATAGGGAGACAGAATCTGGATACAGCTGTCTTCTATTAAGTCACTGATTAAAGAAATTCACAAAATTATAAACCAGGACCACTTGTCTCACCAAAATGTTTTGGAACATTTAGTTGCTTTTCATGAAAAATATGTTATTTATGTTAACAGGCACTCAGTTTACTATTGTTTAAAAATGAACATATAAAATTTTAAGATATTTGTAAAAATTAAATTCAAATACAGTACAGATCAGTAGATGTAACTCACATCTAAGAACAGCTCAATGATTCAGAAGGGTTTAGCAGGGTTGTGAGGCCAAAGATTTTAGAACTAGTGGCTTACAGAGACAAGACTTATCCTTGGGCATGGGAGGGGCTTGTCCTGTTGGGGTACACTGTGCCCCACATCCAGATCCAGTTAGGAATTCTGTTTGGAAGCCACAGATGTAGGTTGAGAGGCCACTGGCTGTCACAGAGGCCACTAGACAAAGAATGGAAATGGAAAGGAGCATCTATCACTCTTGTGGAACAAAAGACCTCAGTCAAATAAGGCCCATGGATAAAGATAACTTCAAGGCCTTCCTCTCTGTTTGTCTTAGAAAAGAAAGACTCAAACAATATATTAGTCAAGGAGGGCAAGCATGAACATAGCAGACATTTACAAAGTATAAAATTCATCTCCAGAAAGGCTGTCAAGATCACTTAAACTCGATCTTTATTTCTGTTAACAATGTATAATTTTTCATTTTGCTGGGATGCATAGTTATAAACGCGTTTATATATACAGCTGTTTTGAAATGTAGGCATAGTTTTTTTTTTTCTAAAAGCTGCTTTCTAGTGGATACTGGAATGGAATTTGGCACTAAAAAGTTTGTGGCAAAAATGGAAATAAAAGTATGAATTTGGAGAATCAAGATGGCAGAATAGGGTAAGAGCATTCTTACACAGAGAATCATTAGCCAGGTGAAACAGAGAGGGCACATTCCAGGAAATAGGAGAGGACAGACAGATAGCAGATGGGCACCTAGAGACTGGCAGACACAGGAAAGCAGTGGACACAACAGTGTGGTGTGGCAGTGACCAAATGCCCCAGTGGCAGTCAGCAAGCAGTGATTTGAGCTCCACCAGTGACTGGAGTTCCATCAGCAGCCAGGTGGAAAGGAGAGTTCACCAAGAGTTCAACAGGTGAACTCAAGCAGAGAACTGCCCGTTCTGCTGATTTGTTTGATTCTACCAGGAGCAGAGAAAGAGCTGCGATTCCCAAACAGGCAGTATGGGAACAGGGTGGATCTCACAGTCCAGACTCCCAACAGAGCCACATCAGGCAGAATTATGTGTAGGGAGGCAAAGGCTATGGGATAGGGCTGCACATATACGAAGTTGAAAACTAACTCATTTCTGGCTCAGTGCATTGCACTGATGGGGCATCCTACAGGTTCCACCCAGAATAGGTCTCAAGGCTACTCAGACCTAATGACCAACAAATCTAGCACTTCACCAGTGGAGCATCAGATGCCATTTTGTACAGGTGGCAACAGCTGAGATTGGAGCAAACTCACTGATCTCAGTGCATTGCACTGATCCCACAGAGAAAATAATACAGACTTTGGAATCCTATGGGTCAAAATAGGTCTGAGTGATCCTCAGAACTAGTGGTCAGCAGGTTCTGACAAGATCAGCACCACCAACACCCTAGCTATATAGGACTCCTGGTGTCTCCTTAAACTGCTCAAACCAGAAGTGGGAGAAAGGTTGGACAGATGATAGAGCCACAGCATGGGATCACTGGAGGTGGAGAGTGGTGAGCCAGAAGATGGGTTTACAGAGACTGTGGTGGAGCCAAACCCAAGAATCCAGATGTGAAACTTGCTGGAGGGAGTGGCACAAGTGTCTGCAAACAAAGAACCAGGTACGAAACGCAATAAGTAAAATTGAACTGTAGAACAGTGGGTGACAGAGCTTAGAAACCTGCCCCAAGGAGAAAAATCTGGTAACCAGAAGTATAATAAATTCTTGGCACAATGAATGTTACTGAAGACTTCCCTTCAAAGGAGCAAGCCTTTTTCAACCTCAGAGTTAACTGAGGAAGACTTTGAGAAAATGGGGGATACAGAATTCAAAACACTTGTTATAAAGCTTCTTTTGAACAATGAGAAGCACAAACAGAAGTTCATGGAATTTATGGAATATGTCACACAGGAAATAGCAACACTGAAAAAAATCAAGCCAAGTTATTAGAAATGAAGGACACAATAGAGGAAATTAAAATTTCATGGAAATTATCCATAATAGAATGACTGAAGCAGAAGAAAGAATCTCAGAATTGGAAGATATTTCTTGTCACAATGAGGAAACAATTGAAAAGCTGGAAGTAGAGCTGGGTTAAGCTAAAAAAAGTATTCAAGAATTAAGAAACACCATAAAAAGGCCAAATTTAAGAGCTATGGGAGTTCCAGAAGGTGCAGAAAGAGAAGCTGGGTTTAATAATGTATTTACCAAAATCATAAAGAAAAAATTCCCTAATCTGGAGAAAGAACTGAGAAACAGGATATAGGAGGGTCTCAGAACTCCCAACAGGGTTGACCAAAAGTGATTTTAACCCGACACATGATAATCAAGCTCTCTTCAATCAAACATAGGAAAAGATCCTTAAATGTGCTAGTGAAAAAAATCAGTTGACCTATAGAGGACTGCCAATCAGACTCACAGCTGACCTCTTGGAGGAAACTCTACTGGCAAAAAGAGAATGGAGTGACATATTCCACATTCTAAAAGCAAAAATTTGTTGGTGCAGAATAACATACCCAGCAAAGCTATCCTTTGTCTTTGAAAATGAAATGAAATTCTTCTACAGTACAGAGAAGCTCAAAGAATATGCCTCTTCCAGACCTGCCCTAAAAAGGATACTTACAGATGTTCCCTTGACAGAGAAAAATAATAGCACCTACCGAAACCAAAGGCAAATGTGAAGAATGTCCCAGTAAAATAACAACAGAAGATTAAATCAATGAATAACCCATTGCTAAAATGACAGGATGAAGTTACCACCCATTCATATTAATCCTGAATGTAAAAGGCTTAAACTTATCAATCAAACGTTATAGATTATTAGACTGGATTAAAAATAAAACCCATCTATTTGTTGCCTACAGGAGACACAATTCACCAACAAAGATCAGCAGAAACTGTATCTCATGGATTTTGAAGTTTTTGTTTTTATTTTTGTTTCTTCAAAACTTTTTTTTGTCATATTAAATTCTTCACTGACTCATAGGTCATGCAGTATCATCATTTTTTTCAAGAACGTTTTCTTGAGTTTCTATTTCATTTCTTTTTTAATTTATTCATTAATTACATTGTATTATGTGACACAGTTTTATAGGTACTGGGATTCTCCCCACCTCTCCCCACACCCTCCCCCCATTGTTCTATTTCATTTCTTCAGTGACACATGAGTCATTTAGTAGCATGTTATTTAATTTCATGGTGTTGTAAACTTCTAATTTTCTTCCTGTTGTTGATGTTTTTGGTGGCTCTCCATTTTAGGGGATGTATAGTAACTGTGTAATGGAGACTATCATATTCAGATGTGAGCATATAATGCAATATGAATCTGTACTTTCAAATCAAAGATGGACTTCCAATGAAATGTTAAATTTGTCTTGACAGAAGGATGTTGGACTCTGCCATTGTCCATGTTCTCAGTGATGAACTTATGACTGTTTATGAAGAACTGTACTATTGCAATAATATAAGTGAAATCAATGGGGGGAGAGTATTTAGGGAGGGAGTAAGGGAATTCATAGTGCCTATGAACTGTATCATAAAATAATAATAATAAAGGAAATGTTGGGCCCGGCAGCATGGCCTAGTGGCTAAAGTCCTTGCCTTGAAAGCCCCAGGATCCCATATGGGCACTGGTTTTAATCCCGGCAGCTCCACTTCCCATCCAGCTCCCTGCTTGTGGCCTGGGAATGCAGTTGAGGACGGCCCAAACCTTTGGGACCCTGCACTCACGTGGGAGACCCGGAAGAGTTTCCTGGTTCCCGGCATCGGATTGGTGCGCACCGGCCGGTTGCGGCTCACTTGGGGAGTGAAAACATCAGATGGAAGATCTTCCTCTCTGTCTCTCCTCCTCTCTGTATATCCGGCTTTCCAATAATAATAATAATAAAATCTTTTAAAAAAATAATAAAGGAAATGTCAAAAAAGAAAATTACACATTAAAAAGTATGAATTTTTTGCTATAAAAATTTTGAAATCTCTGGCCAGTAACTTGGTACAGCATGTTACATCACTGCCTGTGATGCTGACATCCCACATCTGAGGTCTGGATTAAGGCCTGGCTATTCTGTTTCTGCTGATGCTCCTGGGACGGAAGCAGACAGTTCAAATGTTTGGGTCCTGCCACTCATGTGGGACACCTAGATGAAGTTTCCTGGCTCCTGGCTTGAAGCTGGCTGCACCCTGACTATCATGGACATTTAGAAGGATGAAGGATCTTTCTCTCTTTTTCTCTCTGTCACTCTGCCTTTCAAACAAATAAACTAAATATTAAAAAGTTGAAATTTGGGCCTAACACAGTAGCCTAGTGGCTAAAGTCCTTGTCTTTCATTCACTGGGATCCCATATGGGTGCCGGTTTTAATCCCGGCAGCTCCACTTCCCATCCAGCTCCCTGCTTGTAGCCTAGGAAAGCAGTCAAGGATGGCCCAAAGTTTTGGGACCCTGCACCCACGTGGGAGACCTGGAGGAAACTCTGGGCTCCTGGTTTTGGATTGGCACAACTCCAGCCATTGCAGCTGCTTGTTGAGTCAATCAACAGATAGAAGATCTTCCTCTGTCTCCTCTTCTCTGTATATCTGACTTTGCAATAAAAATAAATAAATCTTTTAAAAGTTGAAATTCATTCATAAGTTTACCTTTACTGCACATTTTTCATGCATTATTAAAAAATTGGCAACAGAATAAGCTCTTTTTCAAGTTTAATTTCTATGAAATTTTTGAATTATACGTCACATATATACATATATGTGAATACATGTATGCACATAAATGTACACATCTGTGGAAAAGGTTTGAATCATGTTCTGTTTTTCCAGTTTGTGTTATTGTTTTCCCCTTTGCAGACTGCTGAAAAGGGGAAAAAACAAGATTTAAATTGTGTATTATATTCCTTAGTTAGATAGAGAGAGCAAATATTAACACTTTCGTTAAAATATATTAATCTTTTAGGTTGACAACAATGGGTGTTATTTTGGAGAAGAGCTATAGAATCCAAATCCAAGGGCAATAATTAAACTTGATGATAATTGATACCACACAAACACACCCACAGACTCTTGAAGCTCCTTTCTATTCTGTTAACCCTGGACATTGTCATTCCTTAACCTGAGTATGTCCACAGTCAGAAAGGAGAAGGGCAGGCCTACGGGTCATTTGTTAGACACTAAATTAGTAGAGATGTTGATTTGATATCTTCCTTGGCTTTGATTTCCCAGATGTGATGCAGGCATGGCATACATTAGACTTAGTCAACAGTTCTTCCATCAACACATGTTTCTAAGGACAGTTCAAAACAGGAGCTCCTTCCCGCCACTGAAGAGACTGGGATGAAGATGAGGCACAACCTGGGTGAATGGAGCAGAGCATGGCAGTCAGGTACCCAGGACACTGAGACCTGCTTTGGCAAGTTTGGGATGTTAGCCCCTGTAGCCATGTTGATCCTGCTCCTTCACACTTACTCTGGGAGATGGTCCTTTCCTTCTAGCTTCCTCTGATAGTCCCTCTAGCTACACTGACATTTCTTCAGCTTCTCTGGGACCCTGGCTAAGTAAAAAGAGATTCACAATTTGCTCCTCGATACATTTTAGTCTCTTGCTATTGAACATGTTGTTCCCTCAACCTGAAGTGTTGTTCCTTATTTCCCAGTTGTCAAACTCTTATTCATCCTTCAGGACCTAAATCCATATTTTCAGGTTTTATGATTTTTTTTCTATGTTTTCTAGGAAGAATGATCTCTTTTCCCACCAAGAGCTTTTTGCTTACATCGGTTTTACAGTCTTCTCACAATGGACCAAGCTCTAGTGGTGCCACATATTTCCTGGACTGAGCTGGTAGCTCCTAACTTAGGGACGTCGCATTACTTGTCAGTGAACTTGCAACACTTCGACAAAGAATGGCTCATGGAGCATGATTCATGGAAGCTCAGGGTGGCTGGCCGGGAGCTCTGGACGCCCCTGTTGAACCAAGCTTTCTGTCTGACACAGTAAACTTCTCTGATAGATACCCCTTAGTTTTCCCCACTGTCTGTCTGTCTTTCTTTTTCTTTCTTTCTTTCTTTCTTTCTTTCTTTCTTTCTTTCTTTCTTTCTTTCTTTCTTTCTTTCTTTCTTTCTCTCTCTCTCTTTCTCTCTCTTTCTCTCTTTCTCTCTTTCTTTTGTTTTTGCTGTTAACCAGGAGCTTGAGCCTTTCATTTTGTGTTTACACATCCACTTCTCTCTTAGGGTAGAGCAACTGAGCAAGTGCTTCACATTAGCATTCATAACCATTGCTGTTTAGCATAAGTTTTCACAAGACAGTACTTTGCCCATACTAAAGAGTTACATATGTGGATACTCTGGATGCAGGATGCTTTTCAAACAGCAAATCAATTAACCTACTGACCAGGATATATTGAGCCCCTACAAGATGTATAACACTTGCAACATGACAATAAGTGGGAGGAAGTAGGTGAAATTAGTTTAGATTTTTACTAAATTGCCAGTATCTGACCTAACTCCAGGAGATTTTAAGTAACTTGAGTTGGACATAGTGAAAAAGCAGAAACCAAGAAGAGGTGAATGTGACCAGCACAGGAAGACAGAGGAGGAGCAGAGTGATATTGAGAGGCTGCCAGAAAGCTAGGCAGTAGTTCCTGTCGAGTGTGGGAAGTGGGTGGTAACCGACAGCTGGGGGATAGCATCTCAAAGTTCTGGGGACTAAAGTAAGCTCTATATCTGGCAAGTACAGCATGGAGGGTTTGTACTAGAGCCTACAGAGAGTAAGGCCCCAAAGAAGAATTGGGCCAGATCCCTTGGGTCAGGCAAAGACAATTCTGGGGACGCCTTGTTGATGTAGCTGTTGCAGGTTGCAGATAGGCTTGCAATCCCACAGTGTCATGCTGCATGGAGACAACAATGTTTTAGGCCCATGTATAACATTCTTTCGTTTGATATGTTCTCCTTTTAAGCTTTTTTTTTTCTTTCCAATGATACTAACTCACAATTAAGTTGTGGTATGTAGTATTTCCTCCCAAGACTGGCTGCACATAGAGAAGGGTCAGGAATAAGCTCTTTGTTCTTCTTAACACCTTTCTAGTACCTTCTGAGGCATGTCCTGGCTCTGCTCAGGGATCTACCCAGGTATTGCTGCACTCACATATTGGGGAATTTGCCTTGGTGCTGGACTTGCCTAGGTGAAAGGGCTTTGCAGAATGCCATTTCCTGCTGAAGTCTCAGGTCCCAAGATTTGTGGCAGATCAAAATTACATTGCAGAGGTCTATTGTATACAACGTTTGCATTTGTTTAAATCTGTGATTTAGAAAACAACTTAAAAATAATTCATTGGTATATAAATAGAGTGCTTCAAGTGTAGGATAGATTTCATATCTAAACAAAGTGAATTTTACATGCAATTCGTTGACCTAACAGGACATCACTCCAGCAAGGATTGCAAGGGTTATCTGAAACCATTGGCACAAATTAATGGGTCTCTACAACAAAGCAGAGTTGTTGTATCCTAGCAGAAGATGGTGTACCATGTTGGAAATCCTTACATCAACTCAGACATGCTCTTTACCACCCCTTCCAGGCCAGTTTGAATCTCAGAGGGGCAGAGAAAAGGGAGATTCCTATAGAATGACCTACATCTTGTCCTAAAGACATACATCTACCATCCTTCCCATGGGCCATGACAACTATACACAGATGGGACAGGAGATTGATACCTCTCTCTGGGTTTCTCCAATGAGGGAAAGGTGTGAAAGTGGCTGCATGATTCTCAGACGGTATTTATAATCAGGGCTGAGTCAGATATATTCAGTATCTGTAGACAGGGCTGAGTTGTCCTCTGTTCAGGAGTCAGACTTGGTCAGTCTCTGACTGGGGAAGAGGAACCCAGCCTCCTTCCAGGCTTGAGAGCAGTCTGAAAAGTGGGTCAGGGGAGCTGGGCAGCACCCAGGACAAGGTACTGTCTCCTAGAACAGCAGGCGGGCCTAGGCTTCCTCAGACCGTATTCTAAATAGAACCATTAACTCCACAGTTCTTAATAGGCAGTCTAGTCTAAAATCGCCACCCATGTCACTGTTTCACGTGAAAAATCCAAGGAAAGTGAGTGAGTTCTCACCTTTTCTTTTTCGTAGAGTCCTAGGAATGGGACCTGGGACAGTTCAGATTTTGTGTTCTTTTCTTTTCCTACTGTTCCTGTGTGTACCCGTATATACAGTGTCCTTTTATTTTCAAAAATTGCCATTTTGGACAATCCAATAAAATGAGTGAAATGCCTGCTCACTCCAGTGACCATCATTATGACACCTTAGGAGTTGCAACATGGGAGTAAGGAGGAGAGGGTGCTGGGGAGAGCCTGCAGCAGTGGGGTTGACCAAGGAACCTTTGTGTGCTGTTGCGTGAGGGGGCAGAGAATCGGCAGATTGCAAATCCTGCTACTCTTCTGTGACCAAAGCCAGACAATGCTTCCGACGAAGGAATCCATCCGGGGACTAGTATAAGGGCTGATTTTGGCTTCAGGAAAAGTTTCCAGAGGGAAAAGGAAAGAGAAAAGGAATGGGAAGCCCTGGCATGCGCAGCTGAATCGCAGCTTAATGAGCCCGCGGGTCCCTGGCTGGCAGTTGTCTCTTCCCTCCTATATTCAGGAACAGGCAGTGCGTTTCTTTCGATGAAAATCCTGATGACCACGGGAAGAAATCAGTCACAGCCGGCTTCTCAGGGCTCCTGTTTGGCAGGCTGCTGCCTTCTCATCCTGAACTGCTTCTTGCTGAAGCAAAAAATGGCTGTGAACTGCCAGCTGGGGAAGGGGCTGGCTGGACCTCCAAGCCCCCAGCTCCTCCTCCTGGCAGTTTGGTCTGTGGCAGAACAATTCTATTCCTTCCACCAGCAGCGATTTCCCCCTGCTGTCAATAGGGGTTATCAGATAAAGAAACCCATAAATAATTGCCTCTACCGACTAGACTGCTCCATTTCCCAGACAAGCTAATCCTTGAGGAGGGGAGAAAAAAGGAACTAATGAAGCACATCAGAAAGCGGAAGAAAAACCTCTCGCAGAAAGTTCTGGCAGCACCTGCTTCTCCGTGAGACGCTAAGGCACCAGGACATGGGGTTGGGAGTGGATTTCTGGGTGCAATGTTAGACTGAGGAAGTCAAGGGGAAGGAGGGAAGAACACAGTCGGCTTTGTACCCTGTGCGCCTCATAAAATGAATGATCAAAAGTAAATTACAGACTTGCAAATGGGTGGTTAACGACGAAGACAATACGAGTGCAGAGAGAAGCTCATCAAAACACACTGGGCAGGAGCAGGAGCGCAGGGCTGAATACAAATGACATCCTATAAAGCGCAGCATCAAAGCCAACGGCCCCTGGCAGAGGGCTGGGGTCAGCCCCACACCTGTCGGGTGGATGAGGGGGACGTGCTGCGCCCGTTCTTTCAAAGGAGGAAGAGATGAAGGGACAGTACGAAGTGAAGGAATGGTGCAGATAAGGCAGGACAAGCGGCGCGCACGCCTCCAGCTCCCAGAGAAGCTGGAGAGAACAACCCTGTTTTTCCCTAGACACTGGAGGGAGTGGGTCAGCAGACAGAGGGGCCAGGGGACAGGCTGTGGAGCTATTCTTAGCTGATGCTGGGGAGGGGAAGATTTGCAGAGGATACGGTGTGTGCTTTGAAGCAATTGCCAACCTTTTGACCTACCCATGCTGTGAGTTGCACAAGTCACGAAAGGGGTGCGTCTTGGGGTCGGGAAGTCCCAGATTCGCATAGGATCCAGGTGACAGCCCTTTCCCTGCTGCCTTACTCTGCAGTTGTTATCATTCCATGGAAATGGAAGAAAGCAAGCTAGGAAATTCAGGCTTGGAGAGTGTTTTAGTTGGAAGGGAGGCATGGAGGCAGGAATGAGTTTCTGCAGTGGCTTAGGCACCACCCCATGCTCCAAGGGGGAGCTCTGTGCAGTAGTATCTCATTGTTGCCACTGAGAGGAATCTGAGTGGGTTGCACGAAGAAATGCAAACTGTGTTGCACCTTGAAAGGCATCTGTACTCATTGGACCATAGTTATTCACAATGAAATCTGAAACCTTCACATATAGCAGGTCTTAGGCTGAGTTTCAGGCCCGCATGTGTGGCTATTATTGACTCATAGTACAGATACACAAATATCTGCAAAAATTGTTGCGCTGTTACAGATCTGCAAAATGACTTTTTCCCGGGGGGAGGCGGCAGGGAAGAACTGTGAATGCTAGGAGAGGTGACACAGAGCAGGGGATGGAAGACCCAGGGCTTCAAATGCCATGCAGAGGACATGGTGTGACCACAGGTACAGAAGGAATGTGTTGTGCTTAGAACCTGGCAAGCAGTGCACTGTGATTTGGGAATTGAGATGATTTTGGAAATTGAGCTGAGAGCCAGTTTGGGTAGGAGCGAGGGGGGGTCTTCAGGTAATGATGGAGAGACTAAACTTTATCCTCTAGTGCATCCTGTAGGCTGCTCAGCAGCCACTGGAGGGTGCTAAGTAGAAGAGAGACGTGATGTGATGTGCCTTTGGAAAGCACTCCTTGGCAGCTGGGCAAGATGCACACACAGAAAGAGATACCTGGGACATCTGTACTGTGACCGTTGGGTACATCTGCTGTGCCAGGTGCCCACCTGCATTTGAACAAGGATGAGGAGCAGCAGGTGGGGGCACAGGAAGAGCAGAATTGGCAGGGACTAGCAACGGGCATTAGCCTTCTCTGTCCCTCACAGGGAAACAGCCACCTGCTCCAGGTAGGGTTGAGCCAACCACACAGTGGGTTGCTTTGCTGTCTCCCCTTTAGGCTTAGGGGGTAAATGCCCATCCCAAAGAACATACAAATATACAGCCGAAGAGAGCTACATGCAGCCAATGCACTAGCATTTGGCATCTGTCCAGAAATTACTTTGAGAAGACAGGAAATCCAGAGCTTTCCAATAGGTTGAATCTTTGATAAATTACAAAGGACAGCTAAGTTGGTCTCTTTGCTCCCCTTAGCTCTTCAGTGCAGCATTTGCCCTGATTTGATTTTCATGTGTGGACATTTGGAAAAAAAAAAAAATGTGCTGGAATTGCACTGCTCTCGCTCTCTGTGGGCCTTTGATTTAATTGAATCCCATTGATCCTGCAGGTCACGGCTCAAGTGTCCCCTCCCTGGAAGGTCATTTCTCAGCTCTGTTAACTGGCTATGGCTTTCTGTTCCATGTTTCTCTCGTCTCTTCAGCAATGGGTGGATTTCAGAGCCTTGATGGTTTCCACTCTGCTTTCTGCTTCAACACCTACTGGCTCCATGAGAGAGTCCCCAGAGGCTTGGTGACCTGAGCAATGACTGCCAACAGCCATCAATACTCAAAGGAAACACAGACTGGTAGGAACGAGCAAGGACAAGTGTGTTCTGAAGTGCAAAGAGATGGTTTGTTTTTCAAACATTAGGCATTTGCTACTTCTTTCCGCAGTATAAAGGAATACCCAATGGAAAGGGAAATAAAGGAGATGTCTTTGAGTTGATGGATCTTTCCCACTATCTCTCAAATTCCATATTATGATCAGTCTCCCAGAGAGCCACTTTTAAGACATTGGCTGGAATTTGTGCCTGCAGCACTGACAGACAGAGGCACCTGTTGCAAGCGAGCTCTGTTATACACTTCTTGCTTTCAAACTTGACTGCATTAGGGGCAAAACTATAACTAAATTGTATTCAATTACTGCCAACAAGGTATCAGTGCAAGAAGCTGCATGTTGCTTTTAAAGCAGTTTAAATAGACTGGATACAGCTGGCACATGCACTTTTTTGCAGTTCCCTCATCCTGGAACTAAGTTGAGGTAAAGGGAATCAGAGCAGCAATCTTGTAACCATGAGGCAAAGACCAAAGCGGATTTTATAGAGCTTGACTTTGATATTATTGAGCTACTAAAGCAATACTAGCAACTGCCCACTTCTGGATACACTCAGGGAGACAAATGAACACCGGTTTTCTGGAAGCCATGTATCTTGTTGTGTTCTTTTCTATACAGTATCGATCCTGAACTGACATTCCCAGCATAGTTCATAGATCCTTTTGTGAGTGAACCCCTTTTTGTTGAGAGCTTATTGTGTGAAACACCGGGAAACATCTCTGACCTCAAGGTGAGTGAGCACCACTACACTACATGGATCATTTACCTTCTTCGGGTCTACAAGACTCTGCCAGACTACACTCTTGCCTTCCCACTCCCTTACCATCTTTATTGTATCCCAACTTGTCCTCTCTTGCAACCTGCAGTGCAACTGATCCAACTTGAGGAAGGCAGACATTGTGTCAGAGTCTTTGAACTCTTCCTTCTGTCAGCTTGGAAGCAGTCCCTCGCTCTTCTCCATTCCTTGAGCCTCTGCAAGCTTCTCAAGTCCCTCCTCCTCATCCTGATCATATTACTAAAGCAAGTTATTTCCTGTTTCCTTTAGTCCTGATTATAACATTGGTGATCGTGACTTTTCGTTGCAGCACAGCTTGAGAATTTTATTATTTCTTGGTGGACACACTTTGGTCAATCTTCTTCTCCTATGACCTGCCTGCCTGTTGCGCACACTCTGCTGATGTTCTATCTGAAGACTTCCAACCCTGTCACTCAGCATTTTGTTGTCATAGCACCTACACAGCATTGCCCCTCTTGCTGACATATAAACCATGCTGGACAAGAACATTCATCCTTATGACTCTATTTGTGGATTCATTTTTGTGAGTTCCCCACTCATTGGAGTTTGTTTTTAACTCTCCCCCAAATCGACACCAGTGGTGTTTTCACATTTATTCAGGCACATGAAGAACTGTGAAAATTTGAGTCAGTCAACCTGCAAACTGCACACTGAGGAGACGCTGTGCCTTCTTGATCAGTTATACTTTAACAAGTGCCCCGTCCACATCATTTATCTCCTTTTAAAAATCCATTAGCATTTGATATTGTGTACTTATTAGAAAGACATTATGGCAGAGGGAGAAGGAGAGTAAGTGTAAAATAGCAGGGGAAGAGAAAGAGAAGAGAGAGAGTTTCCAATAACCATTTCTGGACCAGGCCGAAACCAAGAGCTAGGAAAGCCCACCCTGGTCTCTCACGTGAGTGGCAAGGGGTCAACTGTTCACTACTTTATACTAGACCAGATGTTAGATCTGAAGTGGAGCAGCCAGGACTCGAACCGACATGATGATATGTGTTGCCAGTATTGCAAATGGTGGCTTAATCCACTGTGCCACAAAGCCAGCCCCTCAAGGTCTATTTACTAGGCTTTTTGTTGATGATGTGGCCGTTGAGAATGGTCTCCAAGGGTAAGGCTGATGTATCTAGTGGTTCTCTGTGCAAAAATGTGTGATGCAACTTATACTCAAATACATGTGTCGGAGAAGCTTCTTTCAGCCCAGTTAAAGTGTCATTGACTGTGAGTTCACTGTTAATGAGTCATCCATAGAAACAGGATGTCTTTAGACAGAAATATACATGTGCTAGTATCGATCAGTTGACGTATATGTTACAAACAAAAGCTTGCAGAAGCCTAACCCTGTACTGCCCCGGAGCAGCCAGGCTTCAGTACTTGTTTGTGGTGGCTATACACACTAGAACTGCTGCAGATAAAGAGAATTCACTGTATTTGTTGGCTTATGTTAAGGGTTGTGCAGGGTCGGGGAGAGGTAGGATCAGGGGGGAGGGAAGGGTTACAATGGAAAAGATGTTTGGGCTCTCAGCATGCCGACCAGCACGCAGCCAGGCTGGGTTAATTCAGCTCTCCATTTGGCAGATTACGCGGGTGTTAACTATGGGAGGAAGCAAGATTTTTTTTAATTCTCTTGGCACCATCTTGCAGAAGGACTGTCGGGAGATGCCCAGGAATACACAAGGTGCCTTGAGGTGGGGATGTTTTTAGAAAGGGAATTAAGAGCCAGCACCTCTCTGTGACTGCCTGTGTCAGATGATTACAGAGAAGAAGAATGACAAGAGAAAATGAAAAGGAAACAGGCTGACAGCCTGCAGAGTGGGTTTTTCAACTTCAACACAAAACATTCCATAGTAATTATAGAATAACCTTCATTTAAATGCAAATAAGCCTGTAATTAAGATAAGGGACCTACCATTTGCCAACATTTTTGTTGTTTCTTTTTATTTTTTACATTTCTGGGGGGTGACAATTATGGCTTCTCAGACATCCCTCTGTTTTATTGATGAGTAGTCATTATGTTTATGGATTGTGTTGTGAGTGCAATATTTGGATAACTGCAGAATAAAAATTAGTGTCACTTACTTTTAGCTGCCCCTCTGCAAAAGAATTGGAATGTGTAGAGTGCATAATGTTGACATAAGCAAAACTTCTTGAGCGGCCTGTCTCTGGACAGCATTGGATAAGGTCAGCCCCACTGCAGCAGGAGCCTGAGACGAACGCATGCGTCCACAATGATGGCAGGAAATGGCAGCTTCCTCAGTGGCCCCTCACAGAGCCACTGCATCCTTGCAGAGCTTCTGTAGTCACGTCAAATGTCGTCTGTTTGTAGGAAGAGCTAGACCCGGTATCTGCAGTTACAGCCAGAGCAGGGTGATGTCCTTGGTCTTTGTGTTAGCTTGTGACACAGGACCAATCTCCTGATTTCTTTAGCCCAGTCGATACTGGTCACTTTACGCCTTCTTCTATTGACTCTAATTAACTCACTGTCTGCTTTAGGGAAAGTCAAGCCAATGAGATAGAATGAAAAAGATAAAGCATTATTTTTCAGGGTGCATTCATTCTTTCATAACAAATTTATACATGTAAATATATGCATGTTTGAGTTTGTCATTTTATGTAGGTGTACACATACTTACACAAGTGTATGAACATATGGCTACTGCTGAAATGTTAAAGATTTATTTGTTATAATAATAATAATAATAATAACAAAATGTAAAAAAAAAAAGAAAGAAAAGGAAGGGGAACTTAGAGGAACCACACTCCCTGATTAGCTGCGTGCCCCACCCTTCCCGCCTGCACTGCTGCCCCTGTGTCACAGAGACCAGGGACCTGCGCCCCACCCTGGGCTGCTGGCCACCTGCCCCTTCGTTGTATTCGGTGCATGTGGGGGAGCGGGGTGCTCTGATGGGCCCATGGGACAGCTCCTAGAAAACAGGCTGAGAAAGTTCTGGAATGGAGGCAGGAAGGCTGGGCTCAGCCTGTGGACACTGGGCTGTTCCTGAATCCACAATGGCTGCCTGTTACCGTATGTGTGTGCTATGCACTGCCTACATTTGCATATATGAAAATCAGTAGTTCTTTCTTTGTGTAGAATGAACAATAAACAGATCTGATGTGGTTTTTCTGTGATTAAAAATAAAGATTTATTTATTTTTATTGGCAAGGCAGGTTTACAGAGAGAAGGAGAGACAAAGATCTTCCATCTGTTGGATCTCTTTCAGATGGCTGCAGTGGCCAGAGCTGAGCTGGTCAGGGGCCAAGAGCTAGAGGCCAGGAGCCAGGAGCTTCTTCTAGGTCTCCAATTCAGGTTCAGGGTCCCAAGGCTTTGGGACATCCTCCTATTGCCTTCCCAGGCCCAAAGCAAGGAACCATATTGGAAGAATAGCTGGAACAGGAACCAGCACCTATATGGGTCCTGCCACTTGCAAATGAGGGTTAGCATTTTAAACCTTTGCACAGGGCCCTACTTCTGAAATTTTGTGGAAAATGGTGCAAAATATTGTGCATACAAGGAATCTTCAAGAGGTTCATGGAAAATGCATATCATTGAAAAGCTGTGTGTGGAATTCAAAATGTATTTAGCACCAAAAGTACAACAATGTGTATATGCACATATTTTAAAATCTATGTATACAAGTTGTCCATGCAGTGAAAGATATGTTATGAAAAAATGATGTATAGATTAAAAAATTCTGTGCTACTATTACTACTACTACTACTACTACACACACACACACACACTCACACACACACATTTGAGCAGGTACTCAAGTCATAACTATTGCAGAGATTAAATGGTGCAACAGCAGTGACCTGCATAAACTGAACCGCAGCACCTCAAGTGTGCTGTGGGCCATTTCTACAGACTCATCTGAGACCTGAGCCAGCCGCTCTCACAAACGCTTGCTGCTATTTCCCCTTCACTCACAGGCACATTTGGAATGGGACCCTTGTCAGCCAGAAAGCATAGGAAACAGGACACAAGACCAGCTGAAAGATCCAAGCAAGTTCAATTTATTCTTTTAATTAGCAAGGGGTTTGCTTTAATAGTCCATTAGCCATTACTTAATTAAAGAAAGCCTTCTTTTCCCTGAATGAGAACCTCTTAAGATATCTTTTTTTCGCCAGCAAATTCTTTGGTGGGGAGATTGGATAATGCAAGAGTAGTAAAGCAATGACCCACTTGGTTGTTTTAAATTTTGATTGATTTGTTTAAAAAGGAGAGAGTGAGAAAGATGGAATCTTTCATCTATCGATTCACTCGCCAAATTCCCGGAGCAACTGGGTTTGGGTCTTCCCTGTAGGTTGCAGGGACTGAACTCGTTGAGTGCTACGTCTCAGGATGTGCCTTACTATCAGGAAGCTGGCACTGGGAGAGGAGCTGAGACTAGAACCAAGGAATTCCGAAAGGAGATGTGGGTGTTCCAGGCAGGGTCTTAGGCACTGCATCAAAAGCTTACCTCTTTTGTTTTACTTTTAATGATATTTTAAAAGCATAAAGCACCTGTGCTGAAGAGTTTGGGACAATTAACTGGGTAAGATGAACAAAGACAAGCAGCAATTCTAACAAGCCTGACACTCTTCATGTGGGTTTGTCACCTGCCATCCTTACCGGAGGATTAAAAAAAAATCATGGCTTTCCATTAACACACCCTGTGTAGAAGGCGATCCCACAGCTTTCCTTGGACTCTCTTTATCTCTACTAAATGTTACCTGTTTGTCTGGCTATGGATGTTTCCTAGGGAACCTCAGATGCCCTTGATAGAGTTTACACACTTCTACCTACGACTGAAATGTGTTTGATTGATTAACTGGGGAACTTACAGAACTTTAATGTCTTTTTTTTTTAAGCATCTAACTTTGTATCCTCTAGGGTGATTGTTAACTTCAAAAGCCATTTCAAGGTTCAATAAAACTAATGGGGGTGAGATGGGCCTAGCAGTACCTCCTGATTTCAGTCCTCACCATTCTTTATCATCTGTACAATGAATGAACAGCTGGCAGACGTGCAGTCTCCATAGAGAATGTCAACTCATCTCATGTTTTAACCCAAGTGGCACCACTTTTGTGGAGCCTTCTCCAATCTTCCTTGAGAGTAGTAGATCTATTAGGAATTCCTCCTCCAGCTTTTCTGAAAGACAGAAGTTCTTTCCCCAAAATTCCAGTTGAATGCTGTATCGTGCTTGAGGGGAGCTGACTGAGGAATCCGTCATAGTTTCCCTGTCCTAAGGTGGAAACGTCAGCCCATCTATGTGGTGTTCCCTTTGTATTGGAAAAGGGCCTATTTTAAGTACTGCATGCATGTGACTTTGAGGCTGGTATCACCCATTATTTCTTGAGGTAGGGATAAGACCCTAAATACAGATAATTCAGACTTGGATGCTGGATGGTCTGCTTAGCAATTCAAAAAGACTGCCTACATATATGCTTTGGAAGGGAACATCAGTGTGTTAGTGGGCTTTGCCTTCCCTGGGTTTGAGACAGTGAGCCACAATGCATGTCCTCAGTGATGGTGGCCAAGTTGAAGGGCTCCTGCCCTGAACTGTCCAGCAACCCCAGGCACAGGGAAAAAGTGTTGAGGAAAGGGATGATTGACAGGGAGGGCCCCTATGGAGAGACTGACAAATGGATTTTGAGAGTTACTTATTATAATCCAAATTCAATTTCCCCTTTTAATTCTAGTAGCTTCTTTTTTTCCCTAACCTCCAGTCATATTTTCAAGATATTAAAGCCCTGTCTCTGGCTGTGCTTCAAACAGTGGGAAGGCATAAATAGGGAAAACGACACAGGGGAGAATGGTGACAGCTTAAGAAACAGCTATGTGAATTCCAAGGAAATAGGCACACAAACTTCAATCGATGACTTGGAGAAAAAGTGGATGAACTTTCTTGCAGGTATGCAGATAGGAGCTCAGTATAATCGTTTGTTTAGATCATTTGATATCTACATGAATGTTAAATTCCATCTGTCCTTGGAGGTTTGGAGAGAGGATGTACTCATTTCTCCTACTCTATGGCTCTTCACCCGTTATAGGATGAGTCCAAGGTTAGAGAGCCAAGAGAAAAACCTTAAGGACAAATTAAACCATGAACACATCTTATTTTTGTTGGAGTAGGGTAGGGGGTTGTAAAGCCCTAGATGCCTTGACTGTCACTGAAGGCACATTCAGATCAATGGCAGAGAGAGAGAGAGAGAGAGAGAGAGAGAGAGAGAGGGAGAGAGAGAGAGAGAGAGAGAATCTGGGTTGCAGAGTTCGTTCCTGCTGTGCCTGGTGTGGGCTCCAGGTGTTCCTGACCCTGACTCTTGCTGTCTTCTCGGCCTCCCCAAGGCCTCCTCAGCCTCCACAGCCAGCCCTATTCTCAATCTCACATTGCCCCTAAGTGAGCAAAGCTCATTTAATTTCTCCTGGAGGGAGAGCAAAACACGCCAAAAGGATGGCTATCTTTCCAGATGCATACAAATTCATCTCTTCCCAGGACATTTTCTTTTCACTTTGGATGGGAGTCATAAGGCTCAGCTCTCTGTGGAATAGGGGAAGGCACCTCTGGGAGATCCACCCTTTGAACCCATTGCCCATTGCTCTGAAAGCCATAGGCAGTGGACATGGTCCAAAAGGCCCATGATTGTTAGCATGGACAAGACCTTGGCACACAGTGATAAAATGACTGTGCTTTTGTTGTTGTCTTCATCAAACTGGAGATTTTCGGATAAGTCAGAAAGATGAACATTACCACGAATAGTTCTGTTGCATGCCCACCATATGCATGGCACTGTGAAGGACATTGTGAAGGCTTCCAGGAAGAATTCAACACAAAAAACAGTAGATGTCAGTGTCTGACCTTTCAGAGTGTGGTGGGATCCAGACATGGAGATGGTTAATTGTATTAATCTGGCTAGGTTGCTGTGCCTGGATTTGTGGCCAAACATTATTCTGGATGTTCCTGTGAGCACGTTTTGGATTTAAATAATGTAAGTCAGTGGACAGTGAGTGAGACATGTAGAACTACAGAGTAATGGTGGACCTCATGTAAACATCTGAAGACCCGAATGGATCAAAAGAGAGTGATTCCTGTTATCCATACCACCCATAAGGGGCAGTTCATACACAGGGCCTTTGGACTTCAATTGAAACATGGACTCTTCCCAGGGTCTCCAGGCTACATACCCTCCCTGCAGACTGCAAACTTCGCAGCACCTACAATTTGAGAGCCAATTCCGTCAAAGCAACTTTCTTTGTACATATCTCTCTTATTGGTTTTGTTACTCTGGGGACCCTGATTAATACAAGGATTTTGCATCTTTCGCTTCCATCTGGTTGATTATTGTCAGGACACTTTTCCTTCCCTGGGGAATTTGTCGTCAACAGATTTTCCCCAGAGCAGCAGGTTTTTTGTCTTTTATTTCCTTAGGGATTTGGAAGATAAATTCATCTGTGTGTTTATTAGCAGTCTTGGATTTCCGCATAGAGAGTCCAGACTTGCAAGCATGGTTTTTAACTTAAGCAAAAACAATAAGCAAAATGAAATTGAATATAGTACTGCCCCCCTGGGCTGCAGTTCTGTTTTCTATGGTTTCAGTTACTTCTAGTCAATTTGTGTTTGGAAAATTTCACAAACAAGCAACCATTAAGTTTTATATTCTGGGCTCCTCTGAGTAGCACGAGAAAGTCTCATGTCATCTCCCTCTGGCTTGTGTATCCACACTGTATACACTACAAATCCACTAGTCATTCAGCAGCTGTCTCCATTAGCATACCAATTGTTGAGTACCACAGTTCTTTTGTTCAATTACATGTGTTTTACTTAAAAGTGACCCTGGCACACAAGAATAGTGATACTGGTGATACAGATATGCCAAAAAGAAGCTATAAAGTGGCCAACCAGGTTGATGAAAAACTGAACATTTTAACAGTGAAAGAAAAATAGTTATATATTGAGGTTGCTAAGATCTACGGTAAGAGTGATTAGGAAAAAGTTTTGGAGACACAGGTGTTGGTATTATCCATCACTTTAAGCACCCACTGCAGGTCTTGGGGCTTGTCTCCCATGGATGGAGGGGGTGGGGTGGGCTACTGTATTTAATGGTTTGCTTTCCTCCACACAAAGCTGGGGAATGATTCTTCTCATATGACAGTATACTCATTATCTTCTCTGGCTACAGGAAAAGGACCAAATCTCCCATATGTCTAATTCATTTTGGAAGAAATGGAGGCCAACTAGTAAACAAGCTTTGGTGTTTCTGGGCTCCTGCTGTTCCTACTCTGTAAGTCTCTCTGGGGGAGCTCAGCCTAATCTATGAGTTTAATTATCAGTGATACACTGAAGGCTCATATGGGCCCAGCCAGGGCCCAGGCCCAGACCTATACATAGCCAGTGTATCTTCTCAGGTGTTCTTGGTGTCTTCCCATCTGATTAATCTTAAAGTGTTCACATATAAGTACTGTCGCTGCCGCCCAGCAGCGGCGACACTAAAATGACGAGGCATGCTCTTGAGGGTCTGGGAAAAGCTGGAACCGCAACCGGACCCCTCACTGCCAAAAGTGGCTGCGTTTAAATCCTTTTCTCCACTGCTCCTGTCCCCATTGGTCTAAGCTTTCCTCTGCCGCTTCTCCAGCTCTGTTTCCGCCACCCTTCTTCCCATATTTCTTCCCGCACTTTCTGCTGCATTTCTCCGTTCTTGTCCCCGTCTCTCTGTACTGCTTTTACTGCTTCTGTATGTATCCCTCTTTTCCAGCCCTCTCTCCGGCACCCTTCCTCCCACTCGTCCTTCTCTCTCGTCCTGTCTTTCTCTGTCTGCCATCCATCCATCCTAGCTTTTACTGGCTACTTTTATATCGATCTCCACCAATCACTTCTCCCCGTGGGTCCACTTGGCGCTATATGATGGGCCAGTAATCACAGCGAGGGCATTAGCCTATCCCTGTGACTTCCTGTTTACTTGCTGGTGAGACCAACTCCTCCTCCTGGCCCTGAGCCAGTCACCATCTTACAACGGCCCTTCCCAATCCCAGGAGCAGCTTTAGCACTCGGCTCTGCACAGAGTACCTCATCTTTGCTGCCCATTCCAGATCCACTCTTTTTATGATCTCCATCTCAGTGAACATGCTCCTGCTCACCCAACTGACAAATTCAGAAATGTTGGCTCAAATTTCCCTATTCTGCTTCCTTTCAGTTTTCTATTTGCTCTGGATAGGGCTATTACAGTATCTCCTTTTCTCCTTCACTTTACTCTTCACACAGTTAATTTTTCCAATGTGCAATTGCTGTATCCCCCTTAAAAACCCTATAATGTCTTTCTATTAATTTTAGGATAATGTTCAAATATTTCAGCATGGCCTATCAGCTGTTTATTACTGCATAACAAATAACCCCATGATTTAGCAGTCTTGAGCACAAGTATAGTTTCTGAAACTCAAACTGGGTGGGTTGTCTGGCTCTGGGTCTCTCCTAAGGTTACAGGCAAGTTGTGCTTCTGGGCTTCAACCTCTGTGGTCTTGGCTGGGGCTGGAGAACATTAGTTCAAGTTTATTTGAACGACCATTGGCAGGAGTCTTAGGTCTTTTACTCTGTGAGTATTTCTACTGATACATGATTTCCAACAAACTCAAGGATCCAAAACATGATGGGAAACCACAGTTTTTCATGAACAGTTTAGGCACAAATCACCACTTCAGGCACATTATTTTCATGTAAACAAACTTAGTGAACTGTAGGAGGACCTACACAATGGTCTAAATACCAATAGCCCTCTTGGAGGCTGACTACCACCTGCCAGATTTTGCAACTTTCAAAGACCTTGCTGTTGCTCACATCTTTTACTATTATATTGCATCACCTTGGTCATCACTATCAACTACATACTGTCTTGCAATCTGTAATTTGGTCATATTAAATTTCTAAGACACTGTGTCTTTAAAAATGCCTTTTTATTATGTGTTGCTCCCATTGCTGAAACATCCTTTCTAGCCTCTTGACTTTTGCCTTCACAGCTGCCTTCTCTTAGCTGACTGCTCACTGGCCAAGGACATCCCCTGACACCTGTTTGTACCAACTGCAGGCCTTTGTCTCTGGTTTCGTATTACTCTCTCCTGTTACTTTAAGTCTTACTATAATTATTGGTTTATGGATCTACTATACACTAAAAGGATGTTCCTGAGTAGAAAGATAGTAGATTATTTATTATTCATTTTATTACCAATATCAAAGTGCTGAAGCACAACTGAAGTTTTAAATGTATAATGAGTGAGTGAATAAATGAATGCGACATTTACTACAGAGCATGCGCATTGGTGCTTAACAGACATAGCTCTTCTGCCAATTTTACTGTATTGTACAGTATTGTGAATCAGGATATGGGGAGGCAATGCAAACCACTCTTGGCTATTTTTCTGCTCCATGTGGCACTGAGTGGAGTTACACAGTGGTGTTTGCTGCAGCAGGTAAACTTGTCTGGAGAGTTGAAGATGGCATTCCTCCTCACTGGCGCCTTGGTGGTGACTTCAGTCTCAGCTGGGTGGCCTCTGCAGACACTCCCCGGAGCAGCTGCTTGAGGCTGTCAGATTGTTTTCCAGAAATTGATTTCTTTTTTCTTTTTTTAGAGATTTTTAAATTTTCATTGCAAAGTCAGATACACAGAGAGGAGAGAGACAGAGAGGAAGATCTTCCATCCGCTGATTCACTCCCCCTGTGACTGAAATGTCCAGAGCTAAGCTGATCTGAAGTCAGGAGCCGGGAGCTTCTTCTGGGTCTCCCATGTGGGTGCAGGGTCCTAAGGCTTTGGGCTGTTCTTGACTGCTTTCCCAGGCTACAAGCAGGGAGCTGGACGGAAAGCAGAGCTGCTAGGATTAGAACCGCCGCCCATATGGGATTGCAGTGCCTGCAAGGGGAAAACTTTAACCACTAGGCTACCATGGTGGGCCCCAGAAATTTCTTTCTTTTAGTACTAACTTTTTAAACATCTTGCCACATTTACCTCATAAGTATGTATTATACACATACACACATATACCAGTTTTTTCTTTAAACACAATGATCTCAATATCAAAGGAAGAATTCAAGATAGTGCTCATAGCAAAGAGAAATGTAGGTGGCACAAGCCAGTGAGGCAGTATTTTAAGAATATACCAAATTATATGGTATCCACATAATTTTTATGCTTTCTATATATTAAAATGTGGGAAAATGTGATATTTATCTTTTTTGAATGGTCAGATTTCTTATATGCCACTAAGACTCTCAGATGGAGGATATTTTTTTCTTAAGATTTCTTTTTATTTATTTGAAAGGTGAAGTTACAGAGAGAGACAGAGAAAATCATATTTCATATAATAATAAACACAATGAATAAACACAATGACCAGGACTGTGCCAGGCATATTAGAATGAAGATGGATTAGAATCAGGAAGCAGGGACTTGAATTAGCATGCAGAAGGAATACAAACATCACTTAACCCTCTGCATTGCAATGCTGGCCCCAAAGGGCTTTCTACAAAGCCAGGCTTCTTCTGCTCCATCTTGGAAAGTCACCAAGCTACCCTATAACCAAGGACAGGAGGCTCAAGGTCGTATGTGGCAAGGGATCGAGGTCATTGGCACACCAACATTGGGAATTAATTCCCAACAATGATAACCAACCCTTGCAATGTTTTGCTATTGCTAAATTTCTTTACTGCTATTTTGGCAGTGTGATTTTTAAATATTTCCATACTATTGCTATGAAAAAGAAGGAGGCGTACTGGCTGCTATTGTATTTTTAGGTGGCTTAGAAGCTGGATGGAAACTATATTCATAGAGTAGTTCAGCCTCAGTACGTGTGAACCTGAAGAGAAGTTGTGTTGGTCTGTTAGAGGGCTGTATTCTTCATGCTGCAGTGTTCCCACGGGTCAATGGATGAAGATCCAACTCCAGTTGGATCCCTTTCCTAAGGGTGATTTGTGGTGATAGAGATTTATTTTTGATTGTCACAGTGACTTCCTTCAATAAGTGGGCCAGTCCCACATAAAAAAATGTTTTCTCATTCAAAATCTCATTCACACTCCTACTGAAAAATGCTACATCCAAAAAACCTACCTCTCCTATTTGCAAATTTTACAACCTAAGACAATTATGATAGGACAGAACTGGCTCAAGAGCGGCTTACGTGGAAAAAATAGAGATTTTAGTTGAATGCAAGTCCATGAGCCAATACCATAGTATTTCTGCCCCAAATTCCTGTTATATTAAGCTCTATTAATAGAAATTTCTATCCAGAATGTGGAAAGATACAGCATGAGAGATTTTGATCCACCATGCATTGGGCAGATCTCCCTTGAAGCTTCGTGGTCACTTGCAGGCACCTAAGTTTAAAAGTGACTTAGATAATCAAAGAACAGCCAGCAGGAAGACGAAGGGTCTAGAAGCTGTGCCTCTGGGCTGTGAAAAATGAAAGCCAGTTTCTTGTATCTGAAAAATTGCAAGGGAGAAGGAGGAACCATATCTTCTGAGACTCATGAAGGCAGAATTAGGGTAAATGGCGATTTTTCTAATAATTGAAACAGCTTGCCCCAAAAGTGATGTGGTTTCACCACCTTGTGTGAAAAACTTAGGAGTGTCCCTGAGAAGAACAGAGTGTGTTTTGGGTGACTTTAAATTAACTGAATGGAGATTATGGAAAGGCTTCCTGTGTGGAGAATATCTCAAACTTACCTTCCACTATTTTTTGTCGGGGGGGGGGGGCGGATTCCTCTGCCTGTATTTAAAACAAAACAAACAAACAAATAAACAAACAAAAGCAAACACCCAGGGCACCACCTTCGTATGCTTCTGTTGCAATCCCTTGGCTCTTAGGAGCTTCCCTAATTTTATATTGTCACAGAGGTGTCTTAAGCCAAGGTTTTATTTCTTCAATAATGAATTAAGAAGCTAGAGTGCCTAACATGTTTACCTAACAACATATCTGTGTTAACAAAATTACAGGATAGTTGTAAACTATAATGTATATGAAGATCTAAGACATTGCATTTTGTTTTCCACGAAGGCTGTGAATGGTCAATACACATCCCAGACTTTGTCTCATGTTTGAGAAAAATATTTTAAGGTTGTTTCTAAAGGCCATTCTAATAACTTGTAATTGTTCTCTGGCTTTCTGATAAGGTGTGAAGGTCTCTAATAGCTGCCAACAAAGTGTCATGTGCATGGATTTAATTAGCACTTTCTGTTCTCCTATTGGTTGGCCTTTATTTTGTCCAATAGTCTAACTTTTGAACCAAGAAAGGAGACAAGAAAAGGTGAAGGAGAGATATGTTAGACAAGCTGTTACTCAAATGATGTTTATTTTGGGGAAAATGTCATCATCATTGTCTACAAAAGCGCATATTACTAAGTGTGTGGGAGCCTCTACACTCTTACTTTTGAGATGCTTCCAGGTTCTGGGTTAGATTCTAACCCTGTGCTTGTTACAAGAATTTACACACACACACACACACACACACACATGGTTTAATGGACTTGTTTGGAAGCGATCCACTGTAGACAAATGAGTTCATCAGGAGCTTCTGCATTCCAAAGAAAACCAGATTATTGCTCACTTAATGCTTAATTAAATTAATTGGAGCTTGTGTGCTAGTTTTTGGTTGAATTTATGATACAGTGATGTTAGAATTTTATGCATTCAATATACATTTTATTACACATTTGAGTCTGTTGTATAGTCAGTGTATACAATACACTTATGCCTCTTTTATGTGGGTTGGAGCACAATTTTACTATTTAAGTGATTATAGAAGCCTTATTTTAATGTCTCCCGTTCTATCACATTGTTAGTGATGTCTATGATTTATTTGATGCCAAGTTCTTGATGTGAAACACTAGTCCAATTATAGCAATCTTCCTACAGGGAAAATGATATTTGGTTCAGAACAACACAGTTTAGGCTGAGATTTCTGGGAAGTAAATTGTTTGCACGTTCAGTGGAGGTCAGTGGCCATTTTTTCCCTGTAGTAAAGATGAAGGTGTTTGCTCTTTTCCATGAAGCCGACATTTGCCCCTCTGGAGGGATGCTGACCTCCAGGTGTGTGTCTCCCTAGGTTAATCTTCAGGGACATCCTGTGTAAACCTGGCCTCTGCCTCGTGCCTGGGTACCCAGGCCAGGAAAGAAGAGCTTTCCTCTCTGATGGCGGGGCATGCCTACCAGGGAGACTTGCCCTGGGCCCTACTGCTGAGATACAGGCAGGCACCATCGCTGAGCTCAAACCTGCTGAATTCAAACTCAGGGTGATTTTTATTGCTCACCTCTCTCCTTAGTATCATGCATGAAATTGCTGGCGAAGCAAGTGGGAAGGCAGTGTTTGGCAACCTGATTCCAGGTCCTTGATAGAGAAACGAGCCCCAGCCCCCTCCCTCAAGCGTTCTGATTATAATCAATAGTCTCCCAGTCAGATCGGAACATTCTTACTCTGCCTAGAAGAGGAAAATGTCATTTGAGGTGTCAGACACAGTAAATTTGGCTGCTCCCCTTCCGTCCAGGGTAGGCCTCTGTGGTGACTGCCCCGTCTCCTGTCCGCCCCTTCTAGCCTCCAGGCCTCCCACACCTACATTAACCGGTTACTATATACTTATTTATGTTGCATCAGCCGATATCCTGCAGCGATGGTAGCAGCAACCTTGATTTGTTTTCTCCTTTTACGGCTGTATTGCTGGGAGAGGTAGATGGAACATTTAATTTGGCATTAAATTCTATTCTGGGGCATTGTCCCCTGTGGCAAAGGTGACGCGGATGGTTTGCATTTGTGATTTTGCTCAGTTCAACTCATTTTTATGCCCAGGGAAAGTTTCTGCTCAAGCTTTTCTTGCTTCTCCAGCAGTTTTATTTCTGATTTCACGTAGATTTCATAGAGTGACACAGCCGGCTTTCCCTTTGCATTCAGACTTCCATTTTCCCCGAGAAGGGCTGGCAGCAACCTTGCTCCTGTATCTGCGAGCGAGGGGCGCAGTGCGTGGTGCGAGGGGTTCCATCGGGGAGGGGTGCGGTCTGTAACAGGCGCGTGTCACAGGGTCCTACGCCCTCCTGAGCAAGGAGAGTCATTCCGATTCTTTTCTTTTACATTTTGCCTCTAATTTCACACTGGATGTCACAGTGCGTGATCTGTCTCTTTCCCCCTTTTATTCATGAATCAGCTTCAGCAGGGTCGATAACCCACTTGTTCAGTGTGTGAGGAGGGTAGTGCCAGCATGCGTTGGCAATTGGGCCATCCTGAAGGTGGGGAGAGTTCTCAGAACTTTTCCGAAGCATTGCTGGCCCCTGTCTCTGCCGGAGAGGCCCTTGCTTCACCAGGCCCCTCCCCAGTACTCAGAGGGCTGGCTGGCTGAGTGGGAGAGCCCCTTTGCACTTTCTTTGTTCTGGAAGTGGCTCTCTGTCCTCAGCATGTGGCCCGCGGTCCTTTCTACACACGCAATAATCAAGTTTGCCCTCAATTTCCTCTCCCTATCCAAGGGATGACCACATTTAACCCTGTCATTTTCTCCGCATGGCCTCTGTGGGGCCTCTTGTTTTACAGCATGTCCTTGGCCAAGAGCTGTGTGTGTGTGTCTGTGCACGCATGCACACATGTGCTTATGCATGTCTATGCCTGTTTCTTAGTGTGTGTGCCTGTGTATGTGTGTGTGTGTTCACGCAGAAACTGCATAGGGAGAAAACAAAGACGAGGCCACCCTGAAGGGCTGCAGGGACATGAAATTCTGTGAGGAGGACCCCGACCTCTCTCCCTATCTCTGCTTTTTTTCCACAGTTTCTTGACAACTGAGTTTTTTTTCCACGTGGCTCGCAGTCTGTGATGCTTTGGAACCTTTGTCTCAGAGGAAGATTTTGTTCTTGTTTGTGAGAAGGGAGGGACAGGAAGGAGGAAACGTGCCAACCTTGCACGCACTGGCTCTTGAAGGCAAACAAACAGAAACGAAAATACTGTGTCAAACCAACGCTAAAGAGAAACAAGCAAAGAAAGAGCAAGGCTCAATTATGTCTTGAGTCATTTTCTAGTTCTACAATTTCTACACGTAGCCATGATACTGCTAACTCGGAGGCAGCCCTCCAACAAAGCCTTTATATCTATCTATCTATCTATCTATCTATCTTTCTATCATCTATCTATCTATCGAGAGATCATTCCCCAGAGGCCTGCGCTGGCCACAGCTGCTGCCTTGCTTAAAGACACAAGTTGGAGAGTTAATTCAGATCATATAGGTGGCAACAACCCAATTACTTGAGACATCTTGGTCTGTATCAGGAGGAAGCTGGAGCTAGGACTGAGTTTAAGAGGCTAGGACTTGAACCCAAGTACTGTGATGTGGGGTAGGACCTCTAATCTGGTGTCTTAACTATCAAACCAGAGTACAATCCCTCACAGAGATTGTTACATTGAAACTCTAGAATAGAATCCCCAAGATCCTCAGGGTGATGCCAGCAGCGCTCCCAGTGTCGATCACTAGATGGCGCCCGTGCCATGCAGAAATCTGGCCCCAAGGGCCCTGATGTGCCCTGTGAAGCTCTTAGCTGGAAAGCAGCTTTTTTTTTTTTTTTTTTTTTTTTTTTTTTTTTTTTAATTTTTTTTTTTTATTATTATTATTAATTTCATTGCATTATGTAACACACATTTTTTTTTTGCACTGGAATTCCCCCCGCCCCTCCCCAAACCCTCCCCTTCCCACAGTGGATTGCTCCACCCCGCTGTATTTCCATAGTTCAAACTCAGTTGAGATTCTTTCATTGGAGGTTTTGACCAATCGTAAAGTCCAGCATCTAATTGTCCTGGCAAATTCAACGGCTTCCTGGTGAGACCATCTCTGGTCCAAAGGCAGAACCAGCAGAGTATCGTCCCAATCAAGTAAAAAACTCAACCCAATATTTACAACCATTTACAGCTTTTTTCAAAAGGAGGTATGTGGCTAAGGGAATCCATTTCTCCTCCAGTTGGGCCAGAAGTCCAGCTGCTCATGCAAGTGTTCCCAAATACCCAATATGTACATTCACAGTATATTTGCACACAACCATGTGTGCGTACACACACACACACACATACACTACTTTCAGCAGGTATTTCCTGAAGGTCTTTGGGTCCCACTGGCAGCTTTAGGCCCTCCTGGTCTCTCTGCAATAGTTTGGAACCCTGAATTTTAGAGTAAGACTCTCTGGCTCCATGCACACACAGCGTCAATATAATTAGTTGTCTAATTGCTCGCCCACACGGAGCCCAAGTGTGTGTTACCAGTCATGATTTATTTATAAACCCCATGTTTGCCATTGTTTGTTCTTTATTTCCTTTCTATTGAAGGCCAAGTGAGGGATTTGCTGTGGCAACTGTTCTGAATGGTAGGTTTTACTTCCCTCTGCATTTTCCGGACCACTCCTTTCCGTTTTAAGATGCAGGCAGCTTCTCTATGTTGTTCCGAGCCTACCTACCTACTACGTGCAGCCTCATTTCTCCAACAGCAAAAGGTACAAGGTCATGTGACTACAACATCTCAGAGGAAGAAACCAGCCACCGAGCACTACATGAATCTCTCCACCGAATTTCTAACACAGGCAGCAGACCCAAGCCTCAACTCACGTGTATCAGTGCTTCTTGGCTGTTCCTCTCATCACACAGCGGTGGCCTCAAGTCAGCACGTACAAGGCTGCACCGCACACCCTGGCCACACCACTACTTCGGTTCCGCTGCACTCACTCTTATCCAGGCCCGAGCTCTGGATGTCTGGATTGCTCCCCTCACTCCTTATCTCTGTCTTGAAGTTTGGTCAATGCATCTTCTCTCTTTCTCTCTCCTCACCTTGCGTGTTTCTGTTCCTGTTGTCGCAGTTTAGACTACATTATGTTGGCCTTGCCTACAGCATGGAAGAACTCTCCCCTGGTTTTCTCCACGCCAGGCTTGAGATCCTTACCCCATCCACATGATGGCCATGACCATCTATCTCTCTCACGCCAAGGGCCTCTCCCCTACTTCAAAGCCTCAAATGCCCTCCCGTGGGCATGCCCCTTCAGGTGTTTTTGTTGTGTCCTCTAGGCTCAACAGGAGCCTGTCCTGTGAAGGTTGCTCCCACTATGGCCAGTCCCTTAAGTTCCTTCACGCCCAGTGGCCAGAGCTCTGCCAACACTTGTCACCTCCTCCTTGCCTGTCAGGACGGATCACTTCCCAGCTAGAGCCTTGCTCAAGGTGTTTCATGCCCTTTGTGTTATCACAGTGCCTGGGTGTGATACAAAAAGAAGCCCGTCATAGGTTTGTGGATGGCCTTGCGTTGTCAGTTTCCTCCTAGAGACTGCAAGATCTGTGAGGCCATGACTGTGTCATACAACCCCGCGGTGTCCCAGTGCCTGGCCCTGGACTTAATAGCACCTCCTTAAATATTTGGTGGATGGATGAAAACAACAACTAGTATTAGTACTGCAGTGTTCGTGGTACTAATGAAAAGCCAGCTAGAGGGAATGTTGTTTCCATGTATGTGTGTATCTGTGTGTAAAAATCAGAAGCAAAGAGAAGAGAGAACCTGACTGGTTCTGGGGCTCTCAGCAGTCTCTCCTTGTCTCCCTTTTAGTTAATTATTATCTAAATGAAGACCTGCAGGGCACATGGCATTCTGCTTGCAGCCTGGGGGCTGTGCAGTCATGCAGTATACAGATGTTACACACAACAAACACACGGCCCAAAGGTGAGAAGATAATGGATAAAGAGAGAGCTGGGAAGCCAATGGACTGTTAATCAGGGAGTAGTTATCAGCAGTTCTGCTTTGCAGATGGCCCTTGACTATTTGCCCTCCTGTGAGTTCTAATCAGTGACAAGGAGTATAGAGAGGGACAGAGGGGAACATGGATGCCGTGGTTCCTTTGAGCTTAGAATCCATTGATGGTGGAAAGGATTGTGGTGTGGTGAGTATGGAGAAGCGCTGGCCAAGACAGAGCTGACTCTCCAGCTGAGCACCTTGTCTCCAAGGTCAGCCCCAAGCTCTCATCCCCTCCAGGGTCTGCTCACCTGCCAAGGACTGTCACATCCCTTACATACCCTTCCTGGGGCAGCCCACATTCGGTCACTGAGCAAGGTGGAGATACAGAGGTCCAGCTGCCCTGACACAGGGCCATGTTTGTCACTCCAGAGCCCCTGCTGGGTTGCTTGACGGAACAATTATGGATCTGTATACTATCTGAACTTTTCCCACTCCCTGAGCCTGTTGCTGCTTTGATCTTTCCATTGTTATTGATCCCTGGGTAAATATTAGATTCCATGCCATCTCTCAAGCCATAGAGAAAATCCTATCTTTGGTAGTCATAGTCTATGATAGTACTACTGTGTGATCTCAGGTGAGATTCTGGAGCTAGATCACTTAAATCATGTTTGGTAAAAGGAATCCATCGGAAGTCCATGGGATATATAAGCCATGGCAGCAAGTGGAGATCCAGTGTTTACAACCCATCTGCAATATATTAATAGAAGGGAAGACACAATATATCAGTCATGTGAAACAAACAAACAATATTTACCATAAGGAATGGATTGAATGGCTCTTGCCAAAGGTTATTGACACTCTACAGGATAAAATTAAGCAGCCGAGAGCAACGAGCAATTGAAAGCCAGGTGTTTAAGCCACAGGGTATCTCTGGTTGCAAACAAACTTAAACAGATGGGCCGTGAAAGCTGAGGACTAACCTAGGATATGTCAAGTGGAGTAGTCTTGCTTCAATTTTGTGTACAACTGCTCAAGAAAGGCAAATTTGTGACGTAATGGGGGCAAGGCATTGATCTCATGACACCTGAAATCCTGACTACTGAAGGGCATGTCATGGAATGTGAATATTTTAAGACGGGGGACTGGAGGCTCTAGGGTAGCAGCTTGTGGATTTGGCATGTGGAAAATGTCGCATGTGAAGATTTTCGAGTCACAGGGCAATGCTCTCCTAAGATTGTCCCCTACAGAAGAGGAACTTGATGAAGACAGAATGATTGGACAAGCTGACTCCCACCATGGGAATATGGAATAAAGGGATTATGCATAGGTTCAGCATCATGGAGTTCCTCTTGCCTAGACTGACACCTGCCCCTGCTGATGGGCCACCTGCCAGCAACAGAGACATGCTTACACTCCAAAGTGACGTAATTCCTCTGGAAGACCAATTGGACACTTGATGGCAAGTTGGCTACCTAAGGTCCATTCTAGTCTGAGAGATTTGGGGGTTCAGCTTTTTGGAGAATGTATACATCTTTTAGACACTAGTCTGTTTTTCTGACCTCAGAGTGTCAGCTGGCACCACAATCAGAAAGCATATAAAGACTTTGATCCGCTGATTCTGAGTCCCAAATTGGGTAACCTATTTAGTAGTCAAAGAAAGTGTCTCCTGCCATGTTACCCAGATTCTACTGAACTGATAGAGTATTGGAAGCTTGCTCAAAGGAATCAATGAAGCTTTATTTTGGAGGTAATTTTATGCAAGATTAGGATGTTGTTTCAGAACTATCACATCTACCTGGGAAGAATCCTTGTGGAGCATGCACCTTATTGGGATCCTGGGTTGGTATCAGGTGGCCATCCCCCATCCTCAGGTGCTGGGATGGTTGGGAGGCTGGGTATGGCTTCTTCCCTTGTCTTCTCCTTCCCCCCAGAAATAATAAGAAGAAATAGAAAGTTTGGAAACAATAATCACACTCACTTCTCCCTAACCCTGTATCCTTCCACCCTGATCAACTATGTAAACATCATCCAAAATAATAATAAAATTATAATCATAAAATATTTTCTATAAAAAAGACTAATATGCTGTATAGGAACTAATGGATGGAAGAAAGAACTGAATCACTGGACACAACTCTGTGTTTTACAGGGTGAACAGATATTTTAAAAAAAACCTGAAAAGAGAACCACAGAGAGGGGAAGAGAGAGGAGGAGGGGGAGAAGGAGAGAGGGAGAAAGATCTTTCATCCACTGATTCACTCCCCAGATGGCTTCAATTACCAGAGCTGGGCCAGATTGGAGCCGGGAACTAAGTGTTTCTTGTGGGTCTTCCTCATTGGTGCAGGGGCCCAAGGACTTCATCCATCTTCTACTACTTTTCCAGGTACATCAATGGGGAACTGGATCAGAAGAGAAAAAGCCAGAACTTGAGCAGGTGCCTAAATGGGAGGTTGGCATCACAGGCAGAGGCTTTACCTGCTATTACACAGTGTTGCTCTTAGCTCCATTGCCTGCCATCCCCTTCCCTGCCCTCCCTGCCCTCCCCTCCCCTCCCCTTACTTCCCCCCTTTCTCTTCCCTTCTGTTTTCTGTCCTGTTTCTCTTTCCTTTCATATCCTCCCCCTCTCTTGCCTTTCCTTCTGTTCCCATCTCTTCTCTGATCTGCCCTGCTCTTCCCTTCCTTATCCTGCCCTTTCCAGCTCTTCCCTGCCCTTCCCTTAAGTATCTCATTCATGAAGCTATGGGGTAGGTGTCTTCTGATTTTCAGTTCCTTGGGGTCTGTCTTAGCTGAAGAAAGGCCTCGATTGAGGTCTTACTGGGCAAGGTGAAGGACTCAAGGCCACATGTTGGCAATTTGTGCCAAGTCTCAATGCACCCCGACAGATGCTACTTGTTCCAGAGCCTCTGGGTTGGCTGAGGTTTCTGGGGTCTGGATCATAGCTGCTTTTCTTCCTCTGTCCTGCTCTGCTTCCTCCACGGTCTTACACAGTGTTGACCCTATATTAACATCTTACATCCCTAACGCTGTCTCACAGTCTGCTAGAGAATGCAGCCCAGAGTACTGCCCGTTAGAGCCTTTAGTCCCCAGTCCCAGATGTGTCTGCATTCTCACGAGTTTCCCTTGGGATTCTGGAGGTGAGGGTAACCTGGATTCTCCTGGTCAAATCTTGCACTCCAGTCAATTCTGAAACACACTCTATAGAAAGTCTGAGTAGGAAACATTCTACCTTTAGTTTCAAAGTGAAATCTCCCATTAATCTTGACCACACATCTGATTCCCAGTCACTAATCCATTTCTTCTCATAGATTCATCGTGGTCTCTTCAGGGAATTGAAATTCAATTCAGTGGAAGAAGCTTTAATCTTGTGTTTCATGATTGGAGCAGAAAATAGGAGTGAAACTTCTGTTTGATACCAGGCAGATAAAACCTAGCTCTTGGTGGGCAGAATGGGAGAATTAGGATAAATGTCCACGATGGATAAGAACAGGGTTGGGACAATGATAATGATAACTGCAACTGATCAAGTCAACATGAAATCTGAGTTCCACTGGATCTCTGCACTGTCCTCTTTCCCTTGACCTTGACCTCTTTCTTCAGCAGGCTCTTGCTGCTGTGTCTGGCCCTGCTTCTTCAGCGGAATGTGAAAGGAAAGGTCGCACAAACCCAAGACAGACAAGCCGTGCTCCTGTGATTATCCCTGACCAGATAAAGGTGGGCGATGTAAAGGAGCCAGGAGGTTCTTCTCATCTGCGCAGGTCTGTTTGCTTTCTCTGTAAGCGTCTGTTGGGATGGATGGCCGCCAGTGTGTCCTTGTGAAGCTCTGGCTATCTTCTAGAACAAGTGACTTGTGGCCTCCTCCTACCTTCTTTCTTTTCTTTCTCTTTGACCTGATTTCTGCTTCCTGAGATTTCGCGCTACCTCCCCCGCCCCCCCAGCCAGTAAGTGTGACCACATGTGTTCTACGTAACTGCTCACCACAATTACCCAATGAAATAGGCACTGCTCTTATTTCCACTTTATGGAATTAGAGAATTAAACTGACCAGTCTTAGCTCAGCAAGTCCCGAAGTGGAGACTGCTCTGTAATAAGATGCAGGCTGGAATTATTTCAGCAAAAGTATTTACTGCACAAAATGAATTACAGAGTGTTTAGGTGACTTCCCCAAGGTCACCATACTAGAAAATCTTTGAGCCAAATGGTAGACCAGACTTTCTGGCTCCTGAACTTGAGCTCCTGCCTCTTGAAGAATGGCCACTGTCAGAGCTTCAGCTAAGGTGTGCACGTCTCAGACTCTGCATGGGCTGGCACCTTCAGAGCCTGTGCTCAGGAAGAAAGGAGAAGTGTTGCTTCTGTCTGAAATGAAACTCTTTAACACCTCCTGCATTGAAAGGCCACTATTTGTTGAGCATCCATTGTTGCAGACTAGTTTCCGAGAATCTATTCATTTTTTTTTTGTCTTTACAGTTTGTTGACTGTCAGTTCTGCTTGTTGACGAAGGCTGTCAGAGAGCACAGATTTCTCTCTTCCCTCGCGTATAGATGCAACATTGGCCCAGGTGTTGATAAGCTCTTCTATGCACTGACATTCTAAAAAGAAAACTTACAGTGGGGTGTGCAGCTTTGAGGGACATCTTGGGGGAAAGGTGAGCGTGGTGAGAAGAAACAGTCTGCTGGAAATGCTGGATTTCTGAACATGGCTCTGTGAAAGTGGCATACCGTTCCTGCAGGGACTCATGGTCTCATTTGAAGTCTGTAAATAGCCTGAAACCTACGAAAATTTTCTGTCTGCCTTTTTCGTGGGATGTGTGTATGTCAAGGGAACACGTACACATTTGCCAGATTCTCACAATCACCGCTATCATGGGAAAAGGAGATCCTGAACTTTCAGCCTTGACATTACTCCGTCTTCGAGGTCGTATAAATGATGTAATGATAAAGTATTGATGTTCTCACATGGAAATGGGACACTAGTACTTTCTAATAGCCAAGGTTGTTAAGAAAGCCAGAAGAGGTGACCAACATTTATAGAGGAGTGTCACAGTCTCCGTGATACCTTGCCAGTGTGTGGTGGGAATACTAATCATCACTTTGCAGCCTGGTACTGTGGGCATGTTGAGGGGGGCTGCCAGTTGCTGAGTACTCTTGTCTTAGGCTAAGGTCAGCTAGAAATTGGCCCTGAGAAGGGATTTGAGTATCAGCAGTACAGCTGGATGTGATTTTAGATTGCATCGGTGCAGGAATGTTTGAATAAGATAGGCTGCAAGGGAGAGACTGAGCAGGTTGCTTCTGAAACAACTGGCGCGGCTGGAAGCTAGAAGCATGGAGAGGGAACTCTGGAGGTGAGGCTCAAGTCTGAGGAGGGGGAGATCCCAATGCATTCATTAGTAACTCACCTCAGAAAGGGGGTGACTCACAAGAGAAAGAAGGTGGGTGCTGAGCCTTTACTCCAGCTCAGGAGTTCAGAGACAAGTCCTCACAGAGTTAACTGAGATCTCTGTTCTGGGGGAACTTTCCTGCAGGCCTGGTACTGCTGAGGAGCAGTAGGAAGATGGATCCAAGGACCCTGGAGAGTGGAGCCGACTGTGGCCATCAGGGAGGAGTTGTCAATGGGCTGATGAAGACCAGCCTTCCAGTCTAGGTCTTGTGCTGACTATTTTGCAGACCTGATAGGGAACCGGCTGCCACAAGACACAGGCCATCTACAGACTCTCCAGTCGTAGTGCCACATGGCCAAGTAGAGAAGGATAATTCAGAACTTAGAGACAAGAGCTTAGTAACTAACATGGCACCAGAAGTGTTAGATGACCCTTAGCCATTGCAGCCTTTTAGCCCATGTGGTTCTATTTCTTTCTCATTTTCTTCCTATCCATAGATTGACTGGCTCACTTAAGAACTCAAATGTCTCTCCTTTTTTGTGAAAGTTTCCACATCTCCTGTTTACAACTCCCGATGCCATAAAAAAGTTTTTTTTTTCTTGAGTTGATTTCCCCTGGCAGTTCTGTTTCTATAAAACGATGATCACATTTTCTTGTGATTACTTACCTCCAGTCTATTTTGGGCTTGACCATGAGCTCTTCAAAGGAAAGATGTTGCTGTATTTGTCTTCATGTCTCCAATATTTCAATAAGTGCGTGTATCGAATGGCAAAGCCAAGATGGATGGATGAAGAGGTGAATGATGGGACACTCAGAGAACACAGCCCAAGGCTCACTCGTCCTCACTCTCTGCTGTCCACATCAGTTATTGAAAAACGTGGAAATCAAAACATTAAACAAACACTGTTCTTAGCATTGCTTTGTAATTTGGAAATGCAACAAGATTTCTTGTTTGACATCTCTTTGGCTCAAAGATCTCTTTGGGCAAATGTTTGGTGCATTTAGTACAACTGGCTTCCTCCTTTCCCTCCAATATACCTTCCTTTGCTTATTCCAGCAAGACTTTTGTCATTTCTTTAAAGCAGTTAACTCCTTCTGAGGTTGTCAGTGATGGTGGGTTGAGGTTCTGGAGTATAATTTGTTGGAAATTCTCAGAGACTGACAGTCCTTCTGGAATCTTAGCTCTGTGTTGCCAGTAGTAGAATTTTAGATATTTTCATAAAAAGCTATGAGTGAAATTATTTTTGGAAACTTTTATATTCATACTTTTGGTCCCAAAAAAACTCATTTAAATTCAGATGCAGCACATGCTTATCCGGCGTTAGTGTACTCTAAGTATTCTATTAAGCACTTTTGCGTTCACTGTGCCATCCATTTTAATCTTCACAGCAATTCTGAGGTGGGTATTATTATCCTGTATTTATAGTTCGGGAAGCTGGTGATCAGAGGGATAAAGTGACCTGCCTGGGGGTGGCAGAGCTAGAATTTGCATCCAGACCTATTTGCATCCATGTTCACTGCTCCTTCTACAGGAATCTGCTGACACTTGGGCCCAGCTTACAAGTGCATTTGACCTTTCATGGAGTCTGACAGTTGAGGCTGTCATAATACAGAGGACTTTGACTCATGGTCCTGCAATGAGCACTAATGTAGCAGGAAAGGCCTACAAACATTAGTCCCCAGGGTGTATGACTTCTCCAGGGGAGAAATTGGCTGGTGAGCTTTGATACAATTGCAAGATCCCTGGCTTTTCCTTTGTGTCATGTGACCCCCTGGTCCTGAGTTTTCTCGGTTGGAAAACCAGAGTTGAGAGTGAAATGATCTCCAAGCCTCCCTTCATCTATGAGATAGAATGCAAACCACCTGTTTTAAAATGTGGGACTTATCTACTTCAAGGTCAGAGACTTTGCTCAATCTTTTAAAAAATTCTCAAAAATTGATGAAAGGCCACAGCTGTTGGGAATCATGAATTCCTGGTTTAAAAATCAGCTTTCCATAGCTAGGAGTCTTACTTTCCAGTTTATGAACTGTGAGGGAGATGAATTAACAAGTATCAGGCTCCAGAATGGACAAGCATCCTCAATGTTAACATTAGGGGTTGCTTACAAGTTATTTAGATGACTTAACTCCATCAGTGCTTGCTCAGTACTTGGAAATGATCTTGAGCTGCATGGTTAAATGCTAAATAATTCATTCCTCCCTTTTGCTGCTATTGTTGTCTTGAATGGCTCTTAACTCTGCCCTTTGCTGTTATTCCCCAGCGCTTGCGTGAATTAGAGTTTGGGGAGAAAGACGTATGAGGCTTAAAGGATGCTAGTCTCCAGGGTGCACAGACAAACACAGTCATGATTTCTATGGCACCCCCGAGACCCCAAACTGCTGAGTCTCCCACACCTCTTTAGCGTAACATTAAGAGCTGCCTTGTAGTTCACTCGAGGACATGTTCCAGGGAACTCATAGAATATTTATTAGCGTTATTACATTTTCTCCAGCACCTTTCATCCCAGAGGATCCCAAAATGCTTTGCTAACAAAATATCCAAAGAAATTTTACCCATTTCTAAATCAAGCTGTTGTACCTCACATTTTCTTTCACCACACCCTCTTCATTTGCCTCCCCCAGCGCATTACAATTTGAACTCTTATGATTGTTGGTTGTTTAACAAATAAAGCTCAGATGCCTTAATCTGGTGGTATTAGCATCCTGTGGCAGCCCTGACAGATAATTTCAAATTTTCTGGTTTCAAATAAAATACATTCATCCTCTTACTGTGTAAAGGCCAGAAAACCCAACTGGGCCTCACTGGGCTGCAACCAAAGTGTTAGTTGTACTTTGTCTGTAGTGGATGTAGAAAGAGTTCATTCTTTGTCTTTTCCCAGTTCTGGGCCAGTTTTTGGTGCTCCTCCTCAAGTTGCAAGGCCAATAGAATGGCATCTTTAATTCTCTCTGGATGATCTTCACATTACCTTCACCTTCACCTTAAATTTCTCTTACTCTCTTTTATAAGGACATTTATGATTAGATTTAGTCCTATCGACTCAATCAGATAATTCAGTCTCATCTGCAAAGTCATATTTGCCATGCCAGGCAATATTCACAGGTTGCACATATCGGCATCTCTAGTCTTAGAGATTGTTATTTACCTAGTCTGTCATGCCTGCCAAGGAAAGTCTTTTCACCTCATCAAAGTCAACATCTAACTTCCCATCTATTCCCATGACCAACTCTACCAGGATATTTCAAAATGTCAGTGGAGAAATGAGATTAGGAGAGAAGTTTGAGATAAAATTTTTGAAATCTGTGAATCTTTTTTTTTTTCATAGAATGAATTCTTTATGAACTCTTTAGAGACCCTTTGCCTGCATGGATTTCAGAAATTTTTGCACCAAAATAACCATCTTTTGATTTCATTTTCCACAAATGTTTTTTTGTATGCCATAGCCAAGATCAGTATGCTAAGCATGTTTTAGAAAGTTTTGCATTGCTTTGCTTCTTTGTCTTCTCTCTCTCTCGCTGAGATTTATTTATTTTGCTCAAAAGTTAAAGAGAGGGAGATACAGAAATTTTTCATTGTTGATTCAGTTCCCAAATGGCACATATGGCCAGAGCAGGGCCATTTCACAACTGGCACTTCAGATCTTCTTTGGGGTTTCCCACGTGGGTGCAGGGGCCCAAGGACTTGACCCAGAAGACTTGCTTCTTTCCCCCATGTTTCTCTCTCATCTCTCCTGAGCCTGAACACAGCCCTCTGCCGTGGACTCTTCCCCATGATGTGAAAGGCGCTGACTGTTATCCCTCCCCACCCCCATGCTGATTGGCCAGCACACACCCACAATGGTGTCTTCACACAGAGAGCCCTTAGGAAATGCCACATAAATTATTTCCATGGATGATAGGGCAGGGGTGGCTTTACGGTTGATTCCATAACCTTTGCTTTTGACGTTCGATAAATATGTATTATTCATTGAAAAATATTTATTAAGTTCATCTTGTGTTTCCAGTCTAATTCATAATGGCAAGGAGGTGTTCCTGGCCCTTGAGGAGTTAAAGGCTAAAAGACTTCGGACATCAAACAAGCAATTGAGAGAATAGCCTCTATGCTGTAAAGGAAAGCTCGGGAGACGGGCAGATATTAACACAGAGGGCCTATCTGATGGAAATTAATTCATCAATTAGAGATTCTTGTAAAAGAACAATCATAGTATTATAATTCATAACAAATATCCACCTTCCTTCTTCTCAGTGCTTACCTTAATGGAGTGGCTTTTCTTTAGTAAACACAGCAAAGTTTGTTACAGAGGATCTGAGTGTTCCAATGTTTAGTATATGTGCGGCCGAAGCGAGTGTGAAATCTGAGTGTTGTGAAGAAAGGCAAAAGTAGTGGTTCTCCCCTATCTCTGGTGGAGCTTTGCTTTCTATAGTGTGTAAAGGATTCTGTTGGAGAATTAGAGATTTGTTTTTCAAATAGGGGAAACAGGATGCCCTAAACTCACTATCTGTTTAGCTGTAAGTATACGTACAAATCCATACGCAGGTCAAATACAGCAACATATTCAGTTTGTATACGTGCATCAAAATCCTAGATATAGGTAAGGATGGGAAATTCACATTTACTTTTATAAGTTTCTCCTTTATTTATTTGGAGAGACAGAAGGACAGAGGGACAGAGAAACACACACACACACACACACATACACACACACACACACACAGAACAACACACACGCCCACATAACCTATCATTTGTCTATTCTTCCCCAAATGGCCTGCAACAACCGAGATTGAAGCCAGGAATTCAATCCAGGTCTCCCATGTAGTGGGTAGGAACCTAGTTGCGTGTGTCAGCACTGCTTCCTCCCAGAGTCGGCCTCTGCTGGGAGCTTGAGGCAGAAGCAGAGTCAGATAGGGAACCCAGGAGCTCCATATGGAGTGTAGTTGCAGGCCCGGTGTGATGGCTCAGTGGCTAAATCCTCACCTTGCAAGTGCTGGCATTCCATATGGGTGCTGGCTTGTTTCCTGGCAGCTCCACTTCCCATCCAGCTTCCTGCTTGTGGCCTGGGAAAGCAGAGGATTATGACCTTGGGACCCTGCACCCACGTGGGAGACCTGGAAGAAGCTCCCGGCTGCTGACTTCATATCAGTCCAGTTACAGCCGCTGTGGTTACTTGGGGAGTGAAACCCAGTGAGCAGAAGATCTTTGTCTCTCCTTCTCTCTAAATATGATCTGCCTTTCCAATAAAAATAAATACATCTTATAAAAAGAAATCCTTGCATTACTTTTAATCTCATTTTCCACAAACCGTTGGGAACTTCTTTGTAGCATGTGTTTGTATGTATGCTCATAAAGCAGTTGTGCTACAGTTCTGCAGTTCTGAGAAGAGTTCCAAACTGTTTTTGAAAACGGCCTTTTGAGCCCCTTTGGGACATATATGTACTTTCTTAAAGTGATTAATTCGACCAGGGACACCTGTATACATAAAAGATGTGAGGTGCTTAAATATTGTTTCTTTGATGATTATTTAAAACTAATTTCACTTGGGTAACATTCTTTTGCTGTTCTCTGCGAAGGAAGCCCGTGCTGAAAGCAGGATGATTTAGTAGCTAGAATGAGTCCCAGACACACATGTGATCCAATCAGGACTCTCCCACTGAGAAACTGAAGCCTTCACTCTGTTATTCAGAATCAAACCATAAATAAGCTTAGTACATAGAGGAGAGAAAAGTTCTCTCCTTTTCCAAATGAAGCAGGGGTGGACTTTCTGTATTGTGTCATAATGAATAAAATAAAGAATGAAAATGTGAGATGGTTGTTCTAAGCTTCTATCATTTTCTTTTGTTTAACAAGTTTTATTTTTTTAAAGATTTATTTATTTTTATTACAAAGTCAGATATACAGAGAGGAGGAGAGACAGAGAGGAAGATCTTCCGCCCGATGATTCATTCCCCAAGTGAGCCGCAATGGCCAGTGCTGCGCCGATCCGAAGCCAGGAATCTGGAGCCTCCTCCGAGTCTCCCACGCGGGTGCAGGGTCCCAAACCATTGGGCTGTCCTGGACTGCTTTCCCAGGCCACAAGCAGGGAGCTGGATGGGAAGTGGAGCTGCAGGGGTTAGAACCGGCGCCCACAGGGGATCCTGGCACATGCAAGGCGAGGACTTTAGCCACTAAGCCACGCTGCCGGGCCCAGCTTCTATCATTTTTGAAAACCTAAGGTTGAGTTAGTTGTGCCTGATGTATCCTTCATTTTTCTGTTCCAAAAGATGAATATGATTTGTCTTTTATTTTAAATGGAAAAATACAAATGTATGCATCTATGCACAAACTAGGATCCTTCAAAGAAGTTTGCAGAAAGTGGAATTTTAAAAATAAGTGTATTTTGGTGCAAAAAGATTTGAAATTGACCCATGCATATGAGAGAGGGTCTTTAAAAATTTCATGAAAAATGCATGTTATAAAAATGTTCATGAGCTTCACAAATTTCTTGCACGGAGTTTGTCTTTTAATGTCATTTTCCATAAACTTTTTGAAGTCAACCTCACACAGCTTTATCATTTCCTAACACTTTGACTTGTTGGTGATGTATATTGATTTACCTGAAGACTTAAAATAGGAAGGAGCTTTCTTTCTTACAAATAAACTCTCAGGTGACTTCAGAGAAACATTTTAATGCAAGGGTGCACTTTATTGCTTCTAGGATCCTCTGATGTTATGTAAAGCTCATTTGAGGTTTAGAGTCTTTCTGACTTCTGTCCTTGCAGGGGTTAGTATACCATAGCGTTATTCCCCATTGCTACACCTGTGTGTGACTCACGAAGCCTGTACCACCCTTCACTCTCAACAAGCCAGCTAGCATCAGGGAGGAAGGGGTTGCTGCTGTCCTAACTCAGAACTCAGCCAGGAAATCAGAGTCATCACAAATACTTTGGGATGAAGGATTCATGATGACAATTGGATTTTATGCAACTGGGAAGACATTTGGAAAGAGAGGGTCCACAGAAGGAACTGTAGGAATAGAAAATGAGTGAGCAGCCAACTTGTCAATCAGAGAATCTGAAGTAAAACTATAAACAGGTTCTCCTGAGGGACTCCAGGTGACTGGTAGGCAGCCCGCGTCGGCTGATGGATCAATAGCTTCGAGAGAGGACTGGGATGCTGAGCAGGAGACGCAGAAAGTAAAATCTACTGGTCAGTTTTGTGGCTTCCATCACCACATCTGGCTAAGCAAGTTCAAAGAATGTCAGCAGTGTTTCACTTCTATCTTCCAAACCTCATGGATTTTGTTTTGTTGTTGTTGGCACACTGCCAGCGGGTAATATATACAGAAGAAATTCTAGCATAAGTTGTTTCATTTGGCCATGCGCATGCAACTGTTGCCTTTGTGTCTGCTTGTTCTGGCCTATTCCCAGCTCAGTATTCTCTTACCTTCTTCAGATGTAGTCTGCCAGTAGGAAATTGCAGATGATTATTTTTTCTTTATTTAATTTATTTGAAAAGTAGAGATAGAGAGAGGGAAGAGTCATTTAGGCTATTCCACACCTTCTGTATCTATATACAAATGCCAGAATCAGCTTACTGATTTGTGTAAATGGACTGACTGGTGTCATCAAATAGGGATTACGTTGCCTTTTCAAAAAATTTGAGAAACATTGACGCTAACAATATTTATTCGTGTCCAATCTGTGAAAATATTACATCTCTTCATTATATATAGTCTCTGAGTAATGTTTTACAGTTTTTCTTAATATTTATTTTTATTGGGAAGTCACATTTACAAGAGACGAAGAGACAGAAAAATCTTCCATCCACTGGTTCACTCCCCAAGTGGCCATAATGTTGGGGGCTGAGCTGACCCAAAACAGGAGCCAGGAGCTTCTTTGGGTGTCCCATAAGGGGTGCAGGGTCTCAAGGTTTTTAACCCTTCCTCCACTGCATTCCCAGGCTGGAAGCAGGGAGCTGGAAGGGAAATGGAGTAGCTGGGATACAAACAGGCACCCATATGGGATCTCGGCACAAAAGTGAGCACTTTAGCCACTAGGCTACCATTCTTGGCCTTGCTTTACAGTTTTTGTTTTAGAATTCAGTTAGATTTTTTTTTTAACTTTAGTGTCTGAATATTTTTTGTCTTATGAAATTATTGTAAGTTGTTATAAAATTTCAGTATGTGAATTTTACTGATTCTCTTCGACCTTACCAGCTATTTATAGTAGAATCCTTATGATTGTCTTTTTGTAAAACAATAATAATATTTGTGAACAAGCAGAATTTCTTCCTTTCTAAGTTTTACACTTTTTTTCTCTGTTTCAAATTCTACTCTATCAGCTAGTGTTTGAAGGACAACTTAAGATATAAATAAAGATTTAAACATAGGAACCAGCACTAATTGTGTTGGTGATCACAGGACTTTCATATTCATTTCAGGTTAAGAAGCTTCTAGTCGGACCCAGTGCAGTAGCCTAATGGCTGAAGTCCTTGCCTTGAGTGACCTAAGATTCCATATGGCACCAGTTTTAATCCCAGCAGCCTCACTTTTCCCATCTAGCTCCTTGCTTGTGGCCTGGAAAAGCAATCGAGGATGACCCAAAGCCTTGGGACCCTGCACTGCATGGCAGACATGGAAGAGGATCTGGGCTCCTGGGTTTGAATTGACTCATCTTTGGTCATTGTGGTCACTTGGGGAGTGAACCATCGGACAGAAGATATTCCTCTTTGTCTGTCCTCCTGTTTGTACATTTGCCTTTCCAATAAAATAAATAAATCTTTTTATTTTTTATAGGAGCTATTCATTACTCAGAGTTTTAGCTAGGAATGGTTTCTGCCATTAAAATAGAACTGTATTGATACAATGCCTCATTTTCCCATACTTTGATAAAATGGTTAATTATGTAGATTTGTTTTTGAGGGTTAAAACTACTTTTAATTCCAGATATAATCTTTAATTGGTCCTAATCTGAAATTCTGTTTTAAAATTTAGTTTAATTTTTTGACGTATTTTTTGTTTAGAATTTTAAAAATTGAAATATCTGTCTAATTTGATCTAAAAGTTTTGCTGATTTCACAAACGATTCTCCATTTTTGAAATAGTGTGTGAATAATTGAATTATTTTTTCAGTTAGCTGTAGATTTACCAGTTTAGCCCTGGCTTTTCTTTGTGGTTATGAATTTCACCTTAAAGACAAGTACCAATGATTTTAAATATCTATGTATTTGTGGCAGCTTTATGACATTGATTTTTCAGGAAATTTATTTCACCTAAGGTGATAAATGTATTGGTGTAAAGCTGCTGTAGTATTCCTTATTATTCTTTTTGTAACCATAGGATCTGTAATGATACTTGCTTAATATTTGATGCTAATAATTATTTCCTCAATTTGATTAGCCTTCCAGAGAATCTACTTTTGTTTTTTTCATTTATTCTACCTATTTTGAGCTTACTTTCCCCTTTATATAGCGTCTTATGTTATAAACATGTCACCCATCTTCAATGTGCTGCGTTTCACACCAGCATCACACACGTTTCCGTATATTGTGTCTATGTTTTTAATCTTGCAGCTCAACATATTATCTGATTTCTCTGTGAGTTACGCAGTGATCCATGGATTGTTTAGAGGCATGCTGCTTTGTTTGTTGTTGGTGAATGTATGTACAAGATTCCTATCTTCTAAAGTGCAGAGAAACTTGTCTTTTGACCCAAATATGTGGTCTGCATGTACTATATTGCACAATCTTGTACCATTTAGACTTTAAAATATGTGCATTCCACAATTTTTAAGGTTATCTTGTTCTAAAAACCTTCTATTAGATCAAGATAGCTTTAATGTGGAACACATTTTGAATTTCCTTGTTGATTTTTCTGTGGTAATGCTAGCAATATCTCAGAGATTTAAAGATATCTGCTTTGAACTACATTGTCTATTTTGTCTTTTATTTCTGTTGCTTCCTACTTCTTGCATTTGGAGTCTCTACTATCACAAGAGTTCAGAATTAGGATTGTTCTTTCAAAAGAATTGGCCTCTTACATTGTAATCTCTCTCTCTCTCTGTCTCTATCTATCTATCCATCTATCTATCTATCTATCCATCTATCTATCTATCTATCCATCTATCTATCTATCTATCCATCTATCTATCTATCTATCTCTTTGTCCCTGATTAGCCTGCCTCTTTTTTTTTTATTATATTGTTGACAATCTTTACATAGTTAATTATGGTAAAAAAGGTTCAGGGTGTATAGGGAAGTGGGTAAGACTATTATGTCCATATTGTTTCCATCTTGTATCTGAGGTAAAGCAGGATATTGAGGGAGAAGCCCCACCTAGTTTCCCACCCACCCCCAGTCCCATGCTCTGAGATTCTAGCTCAAGTGGTTTTCATAGTTCTCCAGTTATGAATCACTGCCAGTTTCGCCACTCCCAGCTCGATCAGGTCATTGCAGAATCCATTGATTGACACAGTCCATCATAGAGTCTTCATTCGCCCAGTATTCGCTGCCAATATATAGCTGAGGTGGTTGATTGACCTGTTCTGTCCTCTGTCTTTTCTTGGCTAGGGTTCTGAGTCCAGCAGTTTGATTGGGGATATCACCAAAGAAATTTTGAGGTATTTCCAGATCAGATTCATGTATGTTCTAGCAACCACTGGGCCTGGCACAGTCCATTGCCACGATCAGCTGGTGGTTTGAATTGCTGGGTTGGTTCTGTTTTCAGTCCCGACTTGCACTGGAACTAGTGGGTGTTGCAGTCTAGCCTGGTTCTGCCCAGCACGTACTCAGCCCTTACATCAACCAGTGGGAGCTGCAGCCTAGTCAGGGCGACCCACAATAACCCCCACCAGGCCCACCCCCTACCCTGATTTGCCAGTATGTATAGCAGACTAGTCCAGTCTGTCCCACATCCCATTTGGCTCTTGTACTTGTCAATGGGTATTAAAGCTTAGTTCTAACTAACCAACTCAACTATCTAGCCCTTACGAATGTTGTTGAGTGCCTCTCTGTCTAGCCACCCCAGCCCCCCTCCTAGTTTTCGTGCACTCCCGAGGGAGTAGTGACCCAAGAGGGTGAAACCCACTATTTCCCTCCCGGGTCTCTCTCAGTCCCGGTTTATGCATTCTTCAGGTGGTTCTGTGATTTGACTTGACAGAATTAGCCCCCAGAGCCAGCTTCTGCCAGCTGATGTTGCGGCTAAGTTCAAACAACCTTCACCCACTTTAATTTATGCTTGCACCAGCAGGGATAATCCGCCCAGCCTGGCTTTTCCCTGATCTAGTCCCCATGCGGCGCACAGGTGTTGCAGCCCTGCCTGGTCTGGTCTGTCCCCAACCCAGCCCATGCTCTCCAGGGGGAGTAGCTGTCTGATGTGGGGACCAGCCCCTTAATCCCCCTGCTGGCTCCGCCCCTCCCTTCCTGGCTCTCACGCGTGCTGGTTGGGTGCTGCAGTCAAATCAAGTACAGGCAACCTCACCCTGATATTCCATATTGTGCAGTGGTTTAGTTGCGACCAAACCTGGCCCGACCCACACTCTGTTCAGGTGTTTGGATTTGCCAGTGGATGACATGTACTGATTCAGCCTGGTCTGCCTCTGACCCATGCCAAATGTGTGTCAGTGGGAAACTTTCCATGGCCTATTCTGGGCTTTTTCCTATCATGTTTCTTGCGGTTACCTGCAAGGACTGTGTCCTGCCAGAGGAGTTGCCCAGGCACCTCCCTCAGAACCTCTTCCAATGCCAGATTTTGCGCATCCCAGGGGGTCTTTGAGCCAGCCCTACTCAGTTCACCTCCTCTCCAAGCAGGGATAGTGGCTTTTCCTGGCTGGCTTTCACCTCATTCTGGTTCTTGCTATAGGATGTTTCAGCCCAGCCATGGCTTGTCTATACCCACATACAGCTCACACATGGCTCAGTAGGGGGTTGAGACCTAGTCTAGTCAGTCTCACATCTACCCTGGTTCTCCAGGACACCAGACGGTGTTGGGGTCTGGCATGGCCCGGTGCATCCAATCTCAGCCCATACTAATGCCTTGGGAGGCTAAAACTGTTTCCTAGTTAGAACGCAGCCCCCATTTCAGCACATGTGCCCCTTGGTGGGAACCTCGACCCAGTTAGGGTGTTTCCTTGGCTTCCAAACTGGGCCTGTTCCTAGCCGTAGATCACACGCCTGCCAGTGGTTGCTCTGACTCAGCTTGTCTCAGTCCCTCATTTGTCCTGGCCTCTGCCTTAGACACTGTGGCTTAGCGTCCTTGACTCAAGTAGACCAGTAGGTGCAAGAGTCCAACTCAGCATGACCTGTGCTCCATCCTGGCACACCCGGGCACAGCTCACCCTGAGCACATGGTGGCTGGAGTCAGGATCTGAGCAAGACGCCCCATCCTGCGGCCCCCCAGCAGCCTCCTGGCTGCCGGAAGTTTAAACCCCCAGGCCCAAGGTCACACGCCACTCCCCAATCCCCTTCACTGCCCAACGAGGGTGGTGGGTGTATTGCCCCAAAAGTTTCAAGCCTCTGTTCCTGGATAGTAGCAGGAATCCTGTTGCACTGACACTAAAGTTGGCCCTATTGATGGGTGTCCTCAAACAGGTATTTCATATCATATAAACCTCAGAGCTCGCCGCCGGGCGGCAGGCAGATCCTGGCACCACTTGGTGCACTGGCCGCCCAAAGCAGAGGACTCGCCCACGGCCTCACGGCTGTGGGTTTGGCCTGAGTCTCCGGCCGAATTCCACCTCGTAGGGGCGCCTTCTGCACCCGCCCGCTCCAGAAGTTTCATAGCCTGCCTCTTAACGCATATATTTAGTTTAGTATCAGTGTTACCACATGAGATGTTTTGTAGTTACTGTGTTTGTGATTTGTCTTGTTCTCCTTTTCTTTCAACTTACCGTCAATTTTTAGAATTTATCGCTTACACATTCAGATATAACCCAGTATGCAAAATCTTGGAGTGTTCTACTGCATGTAATGTGTCTTTTTTCACTAATTTCATTGAAGACTTCCTGTTTATAGTTAGATTACAGATATCTAAATATGATGCAATTATCTTTAAAAATTTTATCTTGGATTTGTTGACCTTAAATTTGAACATCATGTTCTTGCTTTCTTTTGGAAATTTTATGGTTATTTAAAATGTTTCTTTTTCCTCATTTTTCTCTTTTCCGCTGGAAATTAAGTGTAAGCTTAAATTAACATGAGTATGTTTCACTTAATTTACATTACGGATACATAAATATTTGTTGTTTTCTTTACTAAAGTGTGTCTCCAGTTTTCAGCTGAATAATAATGAGGGATCTGTCCAAGCCTACTGAATGCCTCTTCTGCTCTGTCTAATTTGCGCTTAATCATACTAAGTATTTTTTATTATAAATACTGCAACAGCGCTATTAGAATTCACATTTAACTTTTAACATCTCTTCTGGTGTTGCCAAGTATTTTCCATTATCCTTATGTTTCCTATTGGCGTCATGTTATCTTTAAACACATGTATAATAGCTGATTTGATGTCTTTGGTGATTCCAACAGGGTCATCCTATGGTCACCTTCTGAAAGTGTCAGGATGGAGTTTCATTATTTGTTTGGGTGGTTTTTGTTCAATTTTGTCTTCAGTTCTAGGCTTTTGGCCATGGTGCTTTCTCACGAGGGGTGGCATTTCTGTGGCCTTAGCTGAAAGGCCTAGGTTCTCACCAAGATCTCTATCTACATTCTGTCTGCTACATGCGCACTAATATTTCCATCTAGCGTCAAGTTTCCAACCACTGACTCATAGACTTTGCAGACCATCATCACTCTGTACAACTTCTTCCTTGTTCTATATCCTGTTCAGCAAATTCCAGCAAGTCCAGAAACTTTAACTGACCTCTGCTTCTAGATTTCAAAGAGACTAATGGGCTCTGCTGAGTTCCATGCTCCTGTGCCATTGTCTGAAAAATACCCTGGTCAGAAGGCAGCATCCCTGCTCAGAATGCTGGTAGCATGTATTGGCTTCATGATAGACCAGTCTACCATTAAGGGTCAGTTAATTTTTCAGTGACAGTTTCTGTGTGAATACAGACTCTATGATGGAATCCCATCACAAATTTCTTTGAAGTCATTTATTTGAGGACCCAAGGTCTCCGTGTTGACTGTCTGCCTCCCAGGGGGACAGATAACCGTGAACTAATGAAATGTGAATGCTAGACGACATTTGCCACTGAATATAAACCTGAAGACTTTAACATTTTTTAAAAGAGAAAAACAATGGTGAATCTCATTTTTTTTTTTAAGAAAAAGAAGTAAGAGTTGGTACAATAGGCTTTGGTAACAATAAGGGAATCTGGATTATTATGTAGGGTAGAGGACTAAATCCTCTCTTGAGTAGCAATCCTGACCAGTGAATGGCAACAGCTTGCACAGATGCTATATGTTTAAAATCAATTCTGTCCATGCCAACCATCTTTATTTCATCTGAGGGTAAATGCTTCAAAAGTTTTTGGTTACCAGGCTAATAAAGGTCTTGAATCTCTTGTCCCACATAGATCACCCATGAGCAAGTACAGTCGTCAATACTTACTTACTGGAGGAGAAAACTTTACATATGTAGATATATTGCAACAAGAACTATTCTAGAAGTAGATAATATTCATAATTCATCTACCCTAATCTCTTGTGAAAAATAAATGTTAATCACTTCACTTCAAACTTTCTCCATTGTTATATCTTATTTAATCTTGTGTTATGTTTTAATGTAATGTGTCTGATTGATTGATTTCCTTTTTATCTTTTTTCCCCCACTATATTGGTAAGGTCTATTAGGATAGAGTCCTTGTAGGCTTAATCCATTGCTCTCTCTTCAGTGCCAATTAGTATGTGCTGGGTGAGCTTTTTTGTACATATATCAGATACCTGGCTAGGTTACAAATCCTTGAAGATAGGCACTAATCATCAATCTCTGACATTTGTTTCCTCCTGAAAACCCTCAATTAATAATGATTGAATAGTCTGACAAATGAATGAATATTTTAGTTAGTATCAGTAAGTTGAAATACTGCTTGAATGCTCAATAATAAGGGAAGATGGCAAGGTCCAAATCCTACAAGGAAAGGACAAATGTTTGAGTTTGTCACAATTCGTCCCTGACTGTGGCCAGCACTTACAAAATTCCCCTTGGCTCTTTCCATAAAGACACTGACACTGATTCCAGACAAGGTATTATTGTGAAGAGATTGGGGCCTGGAAGTGAGGTTTCCCCAGGCGTGGCTCTGCTATGCTGCCTTTACATAGTGTGACCTTGGAGAATCTGCACCTCTTTGTGGTCCTCTGTCCCTGTGGAGATGAGAGCTGAACAGCCTTTTCTCCCTTCCCACAGAAGTGTTTGTTTTTAGCCTTGTGAATTTGTCAGAACGCTCAGATATCAAGGTGACAGACATCAGAGAAAATGTGACAGCAAGGTAACTTGTTAGGAAGACATATAGAAGTGGAGTGAATTCCTACAGCGGTATGGAGCATGGGTACTAGAATATTTTCATGAAAATTTTTGGGAAGACTTTTCTGAATTTAGTAAATATGCACTTGAACTCTGATCAAGGTGAGGGTTTGGCTAACATGCAGAGAATGAGATACTTTTAATGTGCACTGATTGAAGTCACCTCGTAGGGGTCTTAGGTAGGGCATGGATGGCAGAAGCCAAAGCCAGAAAGAATTAGAATTGAATATGCCACCTGTCTTTCTCCACCACACTTGGCCTGTTGTAGTCATTATTATTCCAAAACTGAGAAGCTGCCTCCAAATGTGTCACAAAACCCATTATATTACCCTAGCTCAAACATTTTACATGCCCATTTTTGTTCTAATTAGTAATACTAGTGGGATAACTGAAACAGCATAACTGTATTTATTTTTAATTTTTAATTTTTGGTGTGTGCACTGCCTGTGTAGAGGATGGGGAAGATGGCAGGACTCTTGGGCAGAGATAATAAAGAAGGTGGAGAGAAGGTTTAGGGAAAGGACTAGGGGAGAGTTAAACCTGTATTCGTTTTTTTTCCCCTAACTTCTTCATTTGTAGCCATATCACGAAACAGAGGCACTGAAAGCAACATGAAGTTGCCATAACAACTAATAAACTGTAATTAGTCAAAGAAGGGGGAATAGAGTCAAGAGAACACACACACACAATAAGAAAGGCAGGAGGGAGAATGATGGAGAAAGAGCTGGGCAGGTGGTTTGGGAAAGAAAGAATGAAATTTCTATGTACGATGATAATGATGTAGTCGTATGTCTCAAACTGCATTAGTGGATCACATATGCTAATGACTTGGAATATGAAAGAGAAGCTGAAGAAAATGACTCCATTTAGGTAAGAATACTTTTTCCTAAGAAAATGGAATTTGGGCTCTAAAATGCAAAAGCTAGGTTTGAGAAAGCAAATTTTCACACACAAGTTCACACACAGACGGAGAGAGAGAGAGAGAGAGAGAGAGAGAGAGAGAGAGAGGTGCAAGGCCAAATTCACTTAGACATTTTTTGTATTGAGGTTTTCCAAGGGTGTTCTTCCATGACTGGCCTGGTGTATGATGGAGCGGGGAAAGAGCAGTTCACTGTATACCCACACATCAGGGCCTTTCATGCTGTCTGCCACCTCTCAGACAGAGGTGTTGTAGCACAGCCACTGCTCTTCCAGCTGCCTTAAGAACATCACCTGCAAGACATAAAAGGGACCTTACCTAGAGGATGGAGTGAGATCTCCCTCCAAATCCTGGGCTGCTAGGTTTAAAAGTTACGTTCGTGTAGAAGGGCTGGGCATGGGGGCAGGCCAGGCTAGGCTGCAGCACCTACTGGTGCACAGGAGAGCTGGATCTTGGGAACTGCCTAGTAGGGGTTCAATGAGTTGCTCTGGTTGGATCTCTGAACCTAACAGTGTGTGTGAGAGCTCGGGCTGGGAGTGGGTTGGATCAGAACACTGCACTCACCGTTGCTGGTGGGAACTGGGACTGGAGATTGACATGGTGAGTGTTTTGGAGGACCTTATCCTTGATCAGACCAAGACACCAGCAAGCATTTATCAGAAATAGGGCTAACAGTGGTTCAGAGCAGGCAGCACCTGCTGAGATTTGTGAGAAGTGGGGCTGATGGTAGGCTAAATTGGATGATCTGTTTAAGAGCAGCCTCACTGAATTGCATCAGCATTTTGGACCAACAAGATCCATGATCTCAGGGAGCATCCCATGTGGTCCAACTGTAGAGCACATGCTGTGTAACCAGGATGTCCTCATTGTTGGCTTCAGAGAAAAGATGAAGAACACATCCAGAGGCACATGTAAGACGAGATGACCAGATCCTCTAATTCAATAGAAGATCACAAGAACCTTCTCAAAGGGTGGAAAGAAGAGCAAGTGGCACATTTGAGGCTAAGTCATATGAAACACACCTTGGCCTGTGGACACTCTGAGGCAGACATGGACAACTACCAGGCCATAGACCTCATACAGAGAGAACAATGAAGAGCTCCTGTAAGGACAGATGAAATCTGTCACCTCTGAAATTATCACTGAAGTGGCCTTCACAGGACATTATCCCTGAGTCCAGGGCCTTTGTTGTGGTATCAACGGACCATCTTCATAGTGCATGGACAGCATGGAACTTACCCTCTTCCTTCTCCTGCCACAAACACATCTCTCTTCTCCTTCCTTCCCTCCCTGATCCTTTGCACCCCTATCAGAAGGCTTCATGAGTCTTCAATCTCCATCTCTTCATCCCTGTGATGATCATTAAAAAATTAGCTATTGGGCCCCAATATGAGGGTCCAGTGGCTAAATTCTCACCTTACAAGTGCTGATATCCCATATAGGAGCTGGTTTGTTTCCTGGCTGCTCTATTTTTCCATCCAGCTTTCTGCTTGTGGCCTGGAAAACAGTATAGGATGTCCCAAAGCCTTGGGGCCCTGCACCCATGTGGGAAATCTGAAAGAAGCTCCTGGCTCCTGATTTCAGATTGGGTCAGCTCTGGTCATTGTGACCACTTGGGGAGTGCACCAGAGGATGGAAGAGCTTTCTCTATCCTCTCCTCTGCCTTTCCAATAAAGATAAATACATCTTTAAAATTAAGGTGGATAGATAAAGAAGTGTGCTTTGCCATTCAGTAAGTATTTCTGAAGTCCACAGTCATGAGATGCTGGCAAACAGTGTGTGACTATTTGAAGATAAAATTGTGTTTGTGTCCTTCATTGAGAATGAAACTCAGGGAGACTTGCAGAGAAGGAAAAACACTAACCTTCTTCTCATTCCCAAGATCTGCATGGAGTCTGAGATGACTGGCCCAAACCAGGAGGACAGAAGATGATCCTAGGCACCTTGCCATATGGAAAAAGGATTAAGATGTCTGAAATTCTGGAGATTAAAATTCCCAGTGATGAAGCATCTGCTTTTCTCACCTCCAGTGAGGAGCACATGGCTCCTTTCTCTGCCGAGCTTGGCCCATCTTCCCCCTTGTGAGTGGGGTGGCTCTTGGTTCCCTCAGTGGGCTTGACAACTGTGCCTCAGAAAAGAATGAGACTGATGAAGTGTGGCTGTGTCTGTTTTCAGTGGGAAACATTAGCAAACTCAACTACAAAAGGCCACCTCGCAGAACAAAGAACTTGCGATGTGCAAAGTACAATGGAAATCTCCCGCCTGCAAACAGAAGTGTCTTTTGCTGCCAAGACTGAGGGGCCTTGCGGAAGATAGAGCATGAAAGGGATTCCGCACAAAACAAAAGTCAGAGCACAATGGTATATATTTCAGGCACATGAAAGGATATGTGGCAGCAATACTAAAGAGACATGATTTTCCTACAGAATAGGGGCAGAGGGAGAGCAGAAACCCAATCAACCGATACAATTGTGGCAAAGAAACAGATTTGGTCCTGTAAAGGGAGGAGGGGGAAGCTGATTTTTTTTATGAATTAATCTCTAGCTGGTTTTCATAAGTTGTTAAGAAACATGCAAGCAAATGAATAATACATACTATACACAGACCCCAAAACACGAGCTACCTCCAATACAGATTGTGAAAAGGAAGACATTCTGGGAAATATAATTGAGTAACAGAACAAGGAAAAGTGTGTCTTAAGGTGGGGTTGTAAGTAGGAATGGGGAATATGTGCCCAGATGAGGAAAGTTTATTTCTTATTTTCCCAATTAAGCTGCAAATTCCTGCAGAAGTGGAATAACCTCTGCATCTTTCATAGCGTTGTAACTACACCAGTTACATGTTCTTTACATGTTATAGATGCTCAAAATATTACCAGATGCTTGAATTCTGCCTCTATGTAGTGATACAGTCCATGTCTAGGCTGATGATTAGTGTATGAGTGATATGGAAAAGAAAAGGAATAAATCCTTGTGTTGGGGATAAGTATCATAGAGGTGAGGCATATTTTAGTTGCCTAAACGGATACAGACATCTAGAAATGGCGAGAATTTCAATGGTGGTGTGACTCTTGGATTGGCCGGTCCACCAGAATGAAGCAGCCTTAGTTTATCTAAAAACTGCTATAGTGAGCTGAAGCTAAGGGTCTTGATCAGTCCTTCCACAAAACTGTCCTACAAGGAGCTCTGCGGAACAGGAACTCCATGGCCAATTAAACTTGGAAAATGCTGCTTTCTGGATGCCCCTCATTATCCTCAGAGACATCCTATAGTAAATGGCCCCTTGAAACTTGATAAGCCAATGTTTTCCACACTACTTTGACCATGGAAGGCTGGCTTTATCTTTATTTAGCTCTGATTTTAAATTATCCATTAGCATCTTTCAGAATTAGTTTTCCATGAAGTGAACTGTGGGAGTTAATTTTATGTGTCAGCTTGACTGGACTGAGGGATGCCCAGATAGCAACTAAACCATTTTTTCTTTGTTTATGTGTGAAGGATGCTACTGCAATAGATCGGCATTTGAGTGAGGAGGACCCACCCTCAGCACTGTGGGTGGCCTTCATCCACTCCATTTAGAAGCCAGATGGGGTGAAAAGGTGACAGAAGGATGCATTCATTCTTCTCTAGCTAGGACATCTATTTTTTTCTGATCTTGAACACTGAATTTCCTGTTCTCTGGCTTTTGGATTCCAGTATTTATACCAACACCCCCTCACCTGTTCTGTGGTCCTTGGATTCAGGATAAACCACACCAGCATTTTATGATTCTCCAGTTTGAAACTGGCACCTTGTGGGTTCCATAGTCATGTGACTCCTCATGTACAGTGTTTGCTAACATTTGAGAGTACATGAGAAATTCTTATGCCATTGATAAGAATAAAGGTTTTAATCAAGAGCCCTGTATGTTCTAGGAATGGCTGAAAAGGCAACTAATACATGGCTGTGTTAGGGAACATGATATTCTTGGATGCCAACCATAGGGCATTCTTCTGAAGTAGACTGCAGACACAATCCAGCAAGATCTCATTCAGTTTGTCACAACAGCACTTCCATCTGGTGTACCTCCATTACCTATGTGAGGTTCTCATCCCAGTCTTGGACGTTAAACTTGGCCAACCTGAATGTATGAGTGAAGATGCAAGGCACCTCGTCAGTGCAGCAGCTTTCTCATTATATAATCCCATCAGATACCACCACACCAGACCAGATAAAACCCCAACATATATAATCCCATCAGACCTAATCACATCAGTTCCAGCCCCATTAGAAATAATCCCATCAGGTACGACCCCATCGGATATAATCCCATCAGATCCAGCCCCATCAGATCTAATCCCATCAGATCGGATCTGGCTCCGTCTGATTGTATCTGGTGGGACCATAGCTGATGGGACTATATCTGATGGGGGCTATTTCTGATTGGTTTATGTCTGGTGGGCCCGACCCAATCTGATGGGATTATATCCAATAGGATCGTGCCTGGCATGACTATATCTGACGGGATTAGACCCGATGGAAATGCGACTGTTGGGATTGTGTCTGATGGGATTATATCTGATGTGGCTAGAACTGATGGGACTATATCTAATGGGATTTGGATCCCGAGCCAATGGGGTCGTATCTTATGGGATCATGTCCGATGGGATCATGTCTGACGGGACTGTATCTGATGGGATTAGATCTGATCTGATAGGGTTGCGTCTGTTGGGGCTAGATCTGATGGGATTAGGTCCAGTGGGGTTTTATCTGGTGGGATTGTATCTGATGGGGTTGTATCTGATGGAATTAGATCTAAATGGAACTGTTCTCATTTTCCTAAGTTGAAAAGGTACTTTCAAACTTCAGTCCTAGAAGAGCTGAGCCCTTAGAATCTCTTAAAGACTTCTTTGGTAATGAATTTCTGCTAATGAGAGAATGTTGTTCCAATGTTACACTTGCTCCCAAGTAGTTGGCAAGGTGAACCCGAATGGTTACTTAGGGCTTGGTTTCATCTTAAACAAAACTAATGTGCCCATGGAAAGGATGATCTCTGTGTTTCCCTTTTGATGAGCACAGTAAAGACGAGTGCGTCGACTTCTATGAATGGTGGTTATTTGCATTTCAGCCAATTCCTTCCTAATCCCATTTCTCCAGATCAAGACACACCTGTTGTACGCTGTCCCGATATTCTGCTTAATCCCGTCCAAGACCTGTAGAGGAGTTTTAAGATGGTCTCTCCTAGATCTCTCCACTTTGCTGCTAACTAGGAGAATCTTTGCCTCTGAGGTGGTGGAGAATTAGCTTGACCATTTTAGCCATGTGTATCTGGAAATAGAATATTTTTCTTGCTGGTATTTCAAATCCATCCAGTCCTGAAGAAAATACATATAATGAAGAGATTTTAAAACTCTTACCACACACACAGAGACCCATTATATTTCATCTTTCTCTTCTGTGAAATCATACCCACCTTCTCAATCACTGTTCCAGAGATGAAATAATGGTATTTGCCAAGAGGATTTTAAAGTCCTGTCATTAACAGAACATTCCACTCAGCTCCATGTGATGTTACTTGTCTGTTAAATCTAAGCTAAATTTATAAATGTCAAGGTCTGGAAACATTAAACCAGTCAGAGATAGAGGACTGGAGAATTTGGTGGGGGGAGAGGAATGTACATTTGCTGAAAAATTAGAATAACATGCAATATTTATTTTTGTAGTGCAATTTACATATCTAAAATCATTTTGCTAAAAAGAAACATAAAATGTATTATGTATAACTTGATTTGCTCATAAAATTATCATTTAGGTAAAATTAGAGATGTGCAGAGCTAGAAAAAAATGGAAAAATAGGAAAGAACAGATTTTTAAAAACTGATTCATTTTCTTTTTAAAAATATGTATTTAATAAAAAACTTCTTGGGGCAAAGGAACTTATTTTTGAGATATTTGTCTTCCTTTATCCATTCATTCCTTCTTTTTTTTTTTCTTCCTTTACTTCTCATCCCACTTGAGTTTTCACACCTTTGCCTGAAACACCCTCTTCACTTTGTAAAGCATTTTGTTTTCCTGCAGGCACTGTGCTGGGAATAGGTGGCATCATCTCCCGTTACTCTCCTACACTACCCCCCCAGGTTGCAGTTATTGGAGAAATCTCAGATGCCGTTCACACCGATGCTTCTAAACCGTCCTCCTTCCTCGTTGTTCTGTTCAATTCCTTGTCACCTCTCCCCTATCGGTAATCTAGTGCCACAGAGGCATTGGTGGGCTGAAGGTGTCCATTGAGTTCTGTTTTCCCCGGGCTGCTGTGTAGATCACAGCCTGCCCATTGGATCTGCGCACAGCTGCTGTTGGTGGAAGGGACTGTACTGAGTCCTCATCCTATTGCGAGAAGAGAAGGATTGGAGTGTATAGTGTGTGTGTGTGTGTGTGTGTGTGTGTGTGTGTGTGAAATCACATCTAATCACAATGACTTTTATATCTTACCTGCTTATTATGTTAGAGAAGTTCAACATTGTATTTAACTACTCGATGCCATAGGTAAAGTGTAGCTTAAGGATGGTTAAGTAGGGGTTGGCACTGTGGCACATCAGGTTAAGCCATTGCCTATAAAGCTGGCATTCACGTGTGCACTGGTTCTGGTCCTCAACACCCTACTTTCTATCCAGTTACCTACTAGTGTGCCTGGGAAAGCAGCAGGAGAAGGTCTAAATGCTTGGTCCTCAACCAACTGCATGGAGAACTCAGTGGGTTCTGGCCTCCAGGCTTTGGCCCAACTCAGTCCTGAATGTCTGCAGTCACTTGGGAGTGAAAAAAGTCTCTCTTTCTATGTGTATATGTTTCTTACTCTCTTTCTGTAAAACTGCCTCTTAAAATTATAAATAAATCTTTGCCTTTTTAAAAAAAAGATTGGTTCAGTATCTTGCCTGAGGCCTTAAGCTTCTGAGCTCATGTTCAAACCCACCTGTGATGCCAATATCTGACCTACCAGTCACCATCCATCCACCAGTGTCTTAAAAACACAAGAAACTTTCTATTTATGCCGAGCTTCATGGTTCCAGCATGCTTTGTTGTGCTAGTGTTTGTGATTCTCAGTGCAGCATTCCTCGGGGTGGTGGGCAAGTGGGCAGCCTCGCTTTAGAGATGAGCAAACAGGGAAGTTAAATTCTCCACCCAGTGCCACACAGTAAATGGAGTTCAACCGGCAATTTTCTAACCTAAAGTCTATTGCTCTTTTCAAATAGCACATTGCCTAGACAAAGTAGAGTGCTTTTGAACTGGTGTGTGCCTATGTGCCTTCTCTCTGTTCTCCTCTCTCTCCCCTCCTGCCCAAAGCCAGGCCGGTGACATTTGATACAGTATTGTGGGGAGGGTGGGAGGCTTGTACTTTCCAGGGCATTTCTAGCACTGTTCCAATTTAAGTTCACTACAAGAATGGAGAGACATCAGGAGAGAAGACTTCTGGTGTTTTGTTTTTGCTGTTTGTGTTTATTTGTTTCTCCTTTTAAAATTCTTTTTTTTTTTTATGAGGCAGCCATAAAAACACTCATTAGGCAGTGTTGATTTTCATTAATGTTGATTCTCCAAGAGCTTAATCAATCTTCTGTGACCAATGACCTCATTCCCATAGGAGAAGAAAGCTGTTTAACAAATTAGCTCTACAGATTGCAGGTAAGGCATACAGATGTGAGGTAGTCTGTGTTGCCAAAACAGGCTGTGGATTAGTGGTTTAATATGCACAGGACAATGGCATTAAGCAGTCTCCTTGTTGTTACCAAAATGCATCATTAGGAAGCAGCTGTCTTCTTTCCCTCTAGCACCAAGACCCCACCCTCCCCTCCTTCTTGGGATCTCACTTTGCCCCCTGTGAAATCCGAATTTTGAAAGCACCCAGGGCAACATCTGCAGCTGGAGGAAGGAAATATGAGTCACAGGTGCACAGAGGACAGTGGGAGGGGGAAACCAGCACAGAGCCCATGTTCACTGGAAGTCTGGCACCAGCTCTGGAAGCTGTCACTCTTCAAGGTGAAGGGGAAAAAAAACCCTTCCCCTCCCCCCCCCCGCCCAATTGGTGCCTCTGTCCAGCAAGCACTCCGCTGAAATTCCATTGTTATACAGGCTGTTTCTGCGGGGGTAATTTAGATGTGTGTCCTTTCCATGCATATTGTGGAAAGGCAGATGTCTCCTGGATAGCCAGCCCAGCCAGCTACTGGGAAAAAACTATGGAAACCTAGCTAAGAAGGACCTGGGCTTTTGGGACAAACACAGGGTCACCTTTCCTTACCTCCAAGTTTGGTCTTGGCAGGCTCTGGGTGACACACATTTTCCCACATAAACCACAGAATTTCTGCTGTTGGTGTTGACCACCTGGTTGTATCAATCAGCTGTCCAGCTGGAGAGGGTCATGAGTCCTTCCTCAAGAAGACCCTAGTGGACATCAGATGAATGTAGGCATCCGCACTGTGATCTCCAAAACCACTGAACAGCTGTCAGCCATTTTAGTCTTCTTTCTATTTCTTAGGTTGAGTATGGAAAGGACAATGGAATTAGTGCTCTTGCATATTCAAGAGGGATTCAGAGACATCCTGCTATGACCATGGCTCGACAGGGGCAGAGCCAGAGGTGTGTGTGTGGTGGGTGGATGGCAGGGGGCAGCATCTCCTCTGAGGGGCAAGGCTGTGGGAATGGAACTCAGAGCTCTGCACAGCTCTGGCTGTGGACTAGCTGAGAAGTCCTGTGCACTCTGTGAGCAAACACCTTTGCCCCATCTCTGGTCTCCATTCTGGTTCTCCTGACTTGAGCTCTGGCCTTGCTGCTCAACTGACCCAGCTGAGAAGCAGTCTCTGTACCTGTTCACAGATCTCTAAGAACAAGGCATTCATGTCTTGCTTCTCACCTGAGGCTGGGCTTTGAAATGTCCTCAGCCTCCAGGTGCCACTGCTGCAGAGGGCTGTAGGGAGGGATTCTTGGGATTGTTCACAACTCTGTTTAAGTCTTCCCCTTGCCTGGGCCATGTCCCCAGATGGCCTGACTTATACAACCAGGAGGCCTCTCCCCGCCACCTCCTACTTAGCATCCTGCAGTGCAGCCACATGCGCAGAGTCAGGCCACTGTCATCTGCTCTGCAGCCATAGCAATACCATGAGCCAGTCCAGCCTGGCTGCAGAGTTCTGCAGAATGGGCTGCAGACGTCTGGCGAGAGATAGCAGAGGTCCCTGAGCCTTTATTCTGGCTGAGCTGGAAGGAGTTAGCAAGGACACAGAGACTCTGCTTACAATCCATGTCACTTATTGAAATGAATCCAATGGATTTTGTATAACTACTGCTTACCATACGCCTTAATAGGCCCTGGGGAGAGGCAGACAGAAGTGTCTATGACATGGTCCCTGACTTTAGTCAGTTTCTCATTCCATGGTGAGGGCTCTGTTGCTCTGGTTGTTATGGATGTGTGAATGTTAGCTAATTTCTGTGTTTCCTGAAGCAGTAAACCTTTTGTTCTGTTCTTTGCTTTTGGCATTCTAAGTTATTTAATGAATGTCTGCTACTGTGCCCCTCACTTAGTTGGCTGTCAATAAAAATCGAATGAGTGACAAATAAAGAGACTTCTTGGGAAGAGTCATAAATATGGCCCTTTCTAGTTTAGGGGAAGATGAGCCTAGTTTCTCACTGGCTACAGTTTCTGGAGCAGCTATTCTACAGGGAGGGGGCGTCTGCTATGTGGTTTAGAGATGGATGCTTTATCCTCAGTTTGCAAGTAAGGAAAAAGAGGATATGAAAAAAGACCAATTATGGATTCAAAGCCATGCTTTCAGATTTCAGAGCTACAGTCTTAACCCCGCTATCCAGGTACAACAATTTGGCTGCTCAGACAAAATTTCTACCAGTTGATTATTACACCAAAGGAGTCAAACAGTGAAGGTGAACTTAAAGACCAACTTCGAACTAGAATGGTGACATCTGGCTATTTTGTTTCTTTTGCAAGGAAGGGCTACGATTCTTGAACTAGGTTAGAGCATCTCTGCTTCTCTGTGGCCCCGAGGAACCCCAAGTCAAGGCCTCATGTTACTTTCTAAGGAATCATGAGTGTGCAGAGGATTGTAGAAACCAGGCTTGCAGGCTATTTACTCAAATTTAGGTGGAGCCATCCATGAAAACTCAGACTCAAATGATTCACAAGGATCTTGGATCTGCTCCTGAGAGCACTGACTTTCAGCCACAGCTTTCCCTTGGGCTGGAAGCAAGTCAGTGACCTCAAGGTGAAAGTGTCCATATCCCATTACCAATCCAATTACTTGGTACTTGCAGGTTAGATGGGAACTGCCAGACCGGAACCCAAGCATGGATCATTTAGTCCTGTGTCTTGTCTCTGACAGTGGGCAGTGTGACTCACTCAGGAGCTTCTTATTGTCAGTCTGCAGACGCACTAACACACCTATCTTTAAGTGGAGGAGTAGAGCTGGTCATGGAAAATGCTGAGAAGCACAGAAAACCTCTTTCTATACATCCTTCCCAACTCCAGCCCTAATCTCTTAAATTCATTAATCTCATTAATTCAGTGGAAAAACATTTATTGATCAGTTATTATATGCTAGACAATGCTAGGCATTGTGGAAGAAAGCATGAACCAAGTGTCCACTGTAACATTATTTAATTATTGTTCAGTTAATTTAGGCAATTAAGCTGGTGCACATACATACTTATCATGACATTTGTTATAAATACTATGGAAAAAAATCAAAGCAGGAGAAAAGGAATTGATAGAGATGGGGAGTTGGACTTTTGTTTATTGTATGCCTGGGAAGTCTGTTGGGGAAAAGTGACTTCTCATCAGAAGTTTAAGGACATTGTCAGAGCAAGCTGTGGCTCTGAGGAGGAAGGTATGTGAAGGACAACTGCTTTTGATATTCCACATTGGGGTTTTGTAGAGGCCTTGGTGATAGAAACAGAATAGCAACCAGGTGCAAAATTGAAACATATTTAGAGTTCATGGAAGATAGAAAAAGTGCAAGTTGGTTGTTGTGGCTGGAAAGGAGTCAATGAAGAGAGAGTTGCACGGGTCTGGGTTTAGTTTGAGAGACATGACATGCTGAGAGACATGGCATAGGAAGCCACTTGGTTGAGCAGTATAGGTTACATAGTAACTAAGTATTCATTAAACAGGTATTCAGGTAAATATTTGTTGAATGAATGTATGAAATACTTGTTGGTTGATTGGAAGAACAAATATCACTGAATCACACAAGTAAGTGAGTATACAAAGAGTTCCTAGAATAACATATGTGTCCATATTTGTTCAGAAGAGAGGGATGCCTTCCCACTGAAAGTAGGATTAGCTGTCAGCTGTCACTTGATGAAAATGCAGAGCAGAAATAAGCCATAGGACAAGCAAGAGCTGGTGAGCAGCATAGTATCGTTCAGCAGCGGGCACTGCGGGGAAGTTGGTGGTGTGGTCGTTGATCTTAGTAAGGAAGTCCAGCCTCCTGGAGCAGCTGCTTTTTATGCAGTTGAAGAGGAGTACCTTCTCTCTTGCTTGGTATGAAGTTCATTTCTTCTCTGCCCAATATGTCCCTTTTCTCAGTGTCCACAACTCCATGCGAGCATTCCGTCCTTTTCTTTTTCCAGTGGTGAAAACAATTCTGTTCTTCAAGAGTGTCCTCTTGAACAGAATGGGAGGATAAGGACCTTGGGTTGTCCTCTCTTCATTGTTTCCAGTTTTGACTTCACCTGTTTGAAGAACCTTTCTTTGCTCTTCTCCCTGCCTCTCTCTTTCTTTCTTTGTCATTCTATAAAAAAAGCATGGGCACTGTCCTGACATTGGTAATTTGCATGCCCTCTCTCACTTCCAGAACAGAAGTTTGTTGATACCAGGGAAGCACTTCCAAAAATTCATGGAAAATGGTGTTAGAAGACAGGTTTGTGGGGTTGTGGCAAAATTGGCATTCTATAGGGACATCAGTTTGAATCTTGGCTCTTCCATTTCCAATCCAGCTCCCTCCTAAGGTGTCTGGGAAAGCAGTGGAAGATGGCCTAGTGTTTTGGACCATGCATCTACATAGGAGACCTGGATGACGCTCTTGGTTTTGACCTGGCTTAATCATAATCATTTCAGCCATTTGGGGAATGAACCAGCAGATGGTAGACCCATATCTCTGTGTAACTGTGTCCTTCAAATAAATATTTGTTCTATTAGAGGAAAATAAGTTTGTTTTGGTGAAAACATTTTTGAAATCAATGTGGTTTCTCATAATGTGGATTATTTGGTATATATGATTTTCAAAATATTTTGCATCAAATCAACTCGTCTATTATTTCCATTTCCACTTTCTGAAATGTTCTCATATCTTCCTCTTTATTTTTAGCACCCAGCCCAATGCCTGCAAAATATTTCCTTTTTCATTTCCTACCTTTTCCCCCCCTTTTCATATTTTATCTGTTCTTTTTTTCCCTTGTTTTCTTGCCTTTGTCTTCATTCAGGGTGAAATTTGTAAAGAGAGCATATGTTTGAACCTCAGGAACATTCAGGTGAGGATGATTCATTCAATGGAAGAAGAAGGGAGAGTGATGAGGTCATCATTCCAGTGTAATGTAGTGTAGTGTATAACGCTACAATGTGTGACACTGGCAACTCATATGGGAGCCTGTTAGAGTCCAGGCTACTTCACTTCTGATCAAGACCCCTGCTATTGGCCTGGGAAAACAGAATGGAAGTGGTCCAAATTCTTGGGCCCCTGCACTCACTTGTGAGTCCTGAAGAAACTCCTGTTTTCTGGCTTCAGCCTGATCCAGCATTGGCCACCAGAGCCATCAGGGACCTGACGCAGGTGGATGACAGATCAGTCTGCCTGTCTGTATGTCTGTCTCTCTCTCTGTAACTGTGACTTTCAAATCAATCAATCTTAAAGAAAAAGAGACTGATGGTAGAGTCTAAATCTTAGCCTCAGTTTCTTCATCTATAAAACAAGGCTCTTAATACCCACTTCCTATGTGTTGTGGGAAATGAATCAGAAGAGTATGGCAACTGTTTTTAAAATTACATCTGTGAAAACCTTCAGATACTTTTTTTTTATTAAAAAGCATTTGTCATGAAAAATTTCTACCAGTCTCTTGAGAATCTGTTTTTGTTTTAGCGTCCTGCCCATCAAGACACTAAAATCTGTCCTGCTTTTGTTTTTGTTTTAGTGTCCTGCAAGTGTAGGCTCATGGTGAATATAGGGAGAAGCCAAGTCACCAGAGATACCCACAAGGTGGGAGGCGAGTTTTGGGTGGACAAATCAAGGGTTGCATCAGGTATATACAAGCTTGCTGCTGAGTCAGGAGCCCCTTGGATAAACAGATCTCTTTAAAGCACTTGCTTTATCCAGGTAACTTGTAATAAAAAAATAGGAAATGTAAGTAAGCCTCCTGGAAGGAAGGTGTAGCTCTGCTCTAATGCTGAGAGGAAACACCTTGATGATGATCCCTCCGGGCTTTCTCTAGAAGGCAGACCTTTCAGACCTTTACAGCAGGGTGGGGTTGAGGAGCATGTGCTTAGCTAAGGGCAGTCCTCGGAGGCTCTTGTGTGGGTACCTAGATCTGGGCTTTAACTCCACCTTCTCCCTGGGCACAGCGTAGCGGGGCAAGGCTAGCCACTTCATTATAAAGATGGGGATACTGGCGCCATCACCACTGTGGCATGCTAGTGACAAACAGCTGGGGAACCTCTGAACTCATCCTGGCCTTCTTTCCAACCACTCATCATTTCCCTGCCTCTTTCCCAGCCCTCCTGGTGCCTTCTTTGCTTGCCTTGTGAGGTCACAGGCATCTTGCCCACACAGGTGGCATCCCCCGATTGCAAACTCTAGCATGTTGCTGTGTGCACCAGGGATGTCAGTGACTTGCCTCATTTACCCACCTGAATGCTACTACTTAATTGACTGAACTTATGAAAAACAAACCCATGCGGATCGATAAAGAAATAATTTCGCAAATTATGGACATAAATCTTTAGAGATCTGTGTGCACTGCCATTTGTTAAGATGCTGAAAAGGTAAATCAATTTTCTTTATTAAAACACAATTGCTTCATCTATTGCTGGTTTAGGCAGAGGCCAAGAGGCAGGGTGCCGGGAAGCGGAGGGGAGGAAGCTTTGGAATGCTTCTTCAGGCTTTACTCAGGGGTCATCTGTTAGTCTAAACAGGGTCAGGTTCCGGGGAGGAGGTGTCACATTCACAGTGTCAGATGTTTTCACAGCAGATGAAGCCATGCATTCTCAGATGAGCATGATGTGTAGGGAAGTTTGGCTTGACATCGTAGATGTGTGAAAGAGAAAACAAAAATTTGCTCATGCGGGTACTTCAAAATGCTTGTGAGAAGTGGAATCAAATGATCACTTAAAATTTTTTCAGTGCCCCTGTTGTGCAGCATCAGTTTAAGCTTGCTCTGGTGGTTTGAATTTCGGCTGTTCTGTTCCTGATCAGGTTCCTTGCTAATGGGCTTGGTGAAATAATGGTTGATAGTCTCATCACTCAGGTCCCTGCAAGACACACAGATCTGCACGGAGTTCCTGGTTCCTGGCTTCAGCCTGGCCCAAGCCTAGTTGTTGTGAACATCTGGGTAGTGAACCCATGGATGGAAATCGGTCTAACTCTCCCTGTCTTGCTTTCAAGTAAATAAGCAACCTTTTACCAAACAAAGGGGCCCAGCACAGTAGCCTCGCTGCTTAAGCCCTCGCCTTGGGTGCACCGGGATCCCATATGGGCACTGGTTCTAATCCTGGCAGCCCTACTTCCTATCCAGCTCCCTGCTTGTGGCTCGGAGGGCAGTTGAGGATGGCCCAAGGCCTTGGGACCCTGTAACCCGCATGGGAGACGTGGAGGAGGTTCTGGGCTCCTGGCTTTGGATCGGCACAGCTCTGGTCATTGCAGCCACTTGGAGGAGTGAATCAGCAGATGGGGATCTTCCTCTCTGCCTCTCCTCCTCTCTGTTTAACTGACCTTCCAATAAAAATAAGTAAATCTTAAAAATATACAAAATAAAAACTAGATGAGAGATATCATCGTTTGACCACTTTCCACATTCCTGCAATATACTGGCTGGCTGGGGTCTGGACGAAGCCTGAATCCAGAATTGCAATCCTGGTCTCTCAAGGAACCTAATTCCTTATGCCTCCATTGCTTCTTGGGGTCTGTTTAACAGTAACCTCGACTCAAGAAGTGCAGCTGGGATCAAAGCTAGGTGCTCTGAAAGGCACATGGTCAGCACAATCACTAGGATAACTATTTGTTCCGAAATGTTTTGATACAGAAGAATTTTGAAACCCATACATATGAAAGTATTCAAAAGTTCTTGAAAAGAGCGTATTATGAAAAATTGCGTGGATTTCAATTTCGTGTGAAAATAAAGGTACTCTAGAAATTTCACATTCTGTAACCTTTTTGAGGCACTCCCCCTCACCCCTACCATCTTCATCATTCCAGAGGGGATCTGCCAGCACATGTTAGAATATTGCCGTGGTAACAAACTCCAAACTTCTGTGACTTCAAATCAAAACCAATGTTTTCCCTGATTACAGTTCATAGGCATTGTGTGCCTATTGGCACCCAAAGTGATGGAGGAGCCAGCACCTCAGTGTTGGCTGCTGAGCGTGGGGGACATAAAGAGGAGAGAGATGAGTCTTGCCTTGATTTTAGAGTTTCTTCTTGTATGTGAAACTAGCCTCTCCAGCATTTGGTTAATTAGCCAGGAAAGGGGGTGGAAAAGCACATCTTGTCCCATGCCCCGAGACTGGGGGAGAACAGATCTTTTGTGAGGAGCTGTAATAGGCACGAAGTCGCAATTAGGACCTACCTCTATTTTCAGTGCCTTGTCTGCTGATCTTATGTTACCTGTCTGAGAACATTAAGTAGACTCTATTTCTGAGTTCTCTTGGTATGAACTAAATAAAAAGTTTTCTTTTTATAGCCCTATCAACTGATTGGTAGAAAATAGATTAAAGGAGTGACAGGTCTTAGTAGAAAGATACAACAAGATGCCCATGCAGTAGCATTCGTGGAAACAACTTATCCAGGATGAACCACTGTTACTCAGCATTTCAACGTGCCTGGTCCTAAGACTTGGTGTTAAAGTGCATTAGCTTATTCAATTGTTCGAACAGTCCTTGCATGTTTCTCATTTTAGATTTGGAAGCTCTTTTCCTGCCACAGTGAAAAGCATCACAGCTGAAAGGAGCAGATATTGCTGGTGGTCTCGGTAGTCAGGAGTCTGTCCTAGAGCTTGGCTTCTCATGAGTTAAAATCAAGCAAAATTTTGGCCAAAGATTCCTCTCAGATCGTCTCACATGCTCATATTCTATCACAGGACTTTAATGACTTGGCTGTGCTGATTCTCCACGTGACCTGGAACATCATCTCCAGAGGTAGAGGGTCGTGGTATTCTCCTACACACTCAGTTAGTTACCTTGGAGTTACGCCTGAGGAAGAGTAAAACCCAAAGTAGACAAGCCTTAACTCCAGGCTCACCAGATGGAATATTGTTTAGCTGAAGGTTTTGTGAGGCTAGCAAACTGGTCTTAGTGTTGAGATTCCAGGGGAATCGTGTGTGTTCCGTGCCACAGAGAAAGTGCTCAGTAGTTGTCTGAACAGGAAGCTTTCACAGACAGACTGCCAAGTTCTAGTTCATTACACTTAGTGTCACAGGTCATGTCTGTATGTGTGCACCCCTTCTTTTTAAGGAACCACAAAGCTATCAGGAAATGAAGTGTGGCACTGGCCATGGTGGCTTAATTGTTCTGCTTAAACACATACTGAACCAAATGCTGAAAGTCTCCTTTGTCTGGCCTGGGAAGGTCAGTTTCTCAGGTAGTGTCCTCTTTGGAGTTCATAGGACAAAATGAAGTGACAAGGGTTCAATGGACCGTGGGGAGGCAAAGAAATCCAATAGTTTGTGGCAGACTAGGGCACTGGGGCTGAGGAAAGTTCATATATTAAAATGTCTGTCCCTGGGGTCCTTAGACAAGCAATGAAGACGCTTCTAGTTATTGAATATTCATTATATGGAAGACTCTGTTCTCAGCGCTTTGTAAACGATGCTTAATTCAGTTGTTTTCATATTCAGAGTTAGCAAAGAGGAAATCGAGGTACAGAGAGGTTAAGAAATCTGTCAAGGATATATAGGCAATTCAAGAAGAACCAGGATTTGTAACAAGGTGATAAGTGCACACTAACACCTGATTGCTTTGCGATCTCAGAAAGGCTGGGCCATACACAATGTCATGAGACCACAGGTTGCCCACCTAGGACTATCAAAATAGCATGTGGAAACCACTACGTTAGGATTAATTTCTCTTTGGCAATTCTATTTCCATAGCACTTATGCAGGCTTGCATAGTGGGTGATCATTAGCTATTTATTAAAAGAATAAATGAGGTTGGAGTCAACTCCACATCTTACAAAGGGTTTGAAAAACTTATATGGGCTAGTGTTGTGGTCTACCAGGTAAAGTGGCTGCCTGTGATGCCAACATTCTTTATGGATGCCGTTTATGTTGGCACAGAGACTCGAGTTAGGTATTCAGTCCAGTCCTTCTAATAGACTAGAAGTGTCTTAACTGGTATCATAACCACAGGCCAAATGTCCAATGCCTGCAGTTTAAGTTCCCATTCGTGTGAATACATGTGGGTGGTTAAGGAAAAACAGCTCAGGCTTGGTCCATTCTGAAGGTACTGATGGGAGGCAGATGGCCTCTGTAAGGACCAGGCCACCCCTCATCTTTGAAGCGTTCAGTCCCAATATCATCATCACCCCTGCCCAAATCACTAGTGTCTCTTCCTTATCTTCCTTCTTGTGTTTTCCATCTGCGTGTTTCTTTGGTAAGTACTTACAGTTCCATTTTAGCCGAAGCAGTGAGCTAACATGTGTAATATTTGCTATACATGCCATGTAGGTATGATTTATTATCTGCTCTGTAATGATGGGAAGATTCAGAGCATTCAGTGAGATTCAGACTCGGTGTGCAAGTGATACCAAGCCCCAGATAATAGCTGTTATCTTTAAAAAGGAGAAAACCAATCCTCCTGTTAAATGCGGTTTTGGGAACCAGCACTTTAGGGGTAGTATGATGGTCTCATGAAAGTGTTAGGGATTTAGGTTTCATTGTTCACAGGTCTAGACTTCATCCGCATTGGAAGGTGGACACGGCTCCAGTCATGGGGTGTAAATTCCAGGCAGCAACATGGCAAGGCTGACTGCAAAGAGGTAAGATTTCACACGGCTGCTGCCGCCTTCACCTCAGTAGCTGAAGATTGGTCACACGATCACATGCAGCCTTTGAAGGGGAGCATGGAAAACGCCGTTATTACATCAAGCCAAATGCAGCGGCTTTAATATTTAGTTAAGGTGTGGATAACAAATGTAGGTGTGGGCTCCCACATGTCTTTCCCTGAGTCACATACCAACAAGAGCTAGAACTGATGCCCAAGTCTTTGATTTGTGGTTCAGAACTCTGTCCAGTATGTGGGGCAGCTCCACAGGGAATGTGGCTAACTAGAAGATCAGACATGGGTGCTGCCCTGAAGGATTATTCCATCATTAGGAAAATACAGCTATGGAACATGCAATAAATGTTAAAGTGCCTGAATGAATATCAAAGGAAGGAGCCCATGCAATTTAAGAGATCAAAAGAAAGGAGTTCTTCTGAGAAGTGAGAGCTGGAGCTGCCGAAGAAGGCTCCATGCAGAAAGGTTTGAGGTCAGTGTTGAGGGATGGCTTGCCACAGAGACAAAGACCAGAAGCTTGTTGTAGAGATTGGTTTCTTATTGCTGGAGAACCAAGTGACACTCAACCTGAGCTAAGATGCAACAGAATAAACGTTTCTTGCATAAATAAACTCAGATGACTGCTGCATGAACACAGCAATCCTTAACATGTGCAGTAATAGTAATATTGTACCGACACTTATGTGTCCTGCGCTATCTGTAGGAATGACCAGCATATTTTTCTCATACACTTGTGGGACAGGAGTTAGGCTACAGTCAGAGAAACTGAGTCACTGAGAGGTTGGTAAGCTGGTTATGATCAGGCATTTGTTTGGTTTAACGATTCCTGTTTGAACTCAGACGCTCTGGTTCTCAAATCTGCATTCCTCACCATGAGATTACCCAAGTTTCACTACAGTGGTCCTTTCCTTCACGGGCTTTTTACTTTCATGCTTTAGAGAGAGAACAGCTCATGCACTATGAGAATTTGTTCCAAGCAGCATTAGGAGTCACTCATACGGGGACTTCCGGTGGAACCAGCACCAAGTCTTTGGCCGTGAGCTTCACTTTGCACTTTGTTTCCTTCTGATGCTTCTGAATCTAAGACAGGATGGACAAGTGTGGCTCCCAGAGATCTGGATGATCATTTGGAACTTCTTTAGCCTGACTGTGGTGCACTGAGGTGCTCTAGGAGAAATGCTACAGAAAACCCACAGCTAGATGCTGCACTGTGCAAATAACCAGACCTTCCAAACTGCATTCTTCCTGTTCTTAACATGCCCAAGCAGAGCATGAGGAGCAGACCAGGATGCAGAACTGCAGCTCCGTTTTGTACTTGCACAATTCTAGTTACCAAGTCAAGGCTCTTACATCAGTTACACCCAGCTTGCTGTGAGCCAGCACTCCCACAACCTTAGCCACCCTTCAAAATCCAGTAGAAGAGTCTTTGTTATGTCCCATGCTATGTGACACATGGGGTATTGTGCATGGAGACTTGAAGCAGAATAAAATCCTGGCCTCAGACAGCTCAGTCAGTTCTTTATATGAGTCCCTGGTCCATCTCCCGTGGATCTGTGAAAACCATCTGCTGAGTGTACCTGCTGAGTCTCTCACGTTCCACCCCCTCCAAGGAGCAAATTTGTCTTTAACGTCAAATTCTGTGTGGAATCTGTCATCTAGGAAAGGTGAGGAATCCCTGACTCTGTGATCAAGACAGGAACATAAACAAAAACTCAGAAGGTAGAAGCTGAAGTTGTTCGGTAAAGACAGGACTACTTCTGAGCTCAGAGGCAGAGCAGATACCACCTTTCCATTGGAGCACGCAGGTGCTCAGGGCCTCCTTGGCAGGTGATGTCAACAGAGTTAAATGGGTAGGCAGAAGCAGCCTTGGAGGGGAGAGAAGGAGAAAGGCAGGCCAGGGTCCCAAGCAGATTCACTTTGTGCTATCCCAAAAGGACACACATCTGAACTGGGTTGGTAAGTCCAGGGAGGGCTGCAAGGATTTGGGCATTAGCAACGGAGGAGGGTAACTGATCCTTGAAAATCAGGACCTGAGAGTTTCTGGCTGGGCAGGGAGGGTAGCCAGGAGCAGCAGTGCATGTTGGAACATGCCTGATAGGCGGCTAATGCTGAGCCGCAGGGATCTGACCTCTGGGGACAATCTATCTGAACCGCTGAGAAGGTCAGCTTTATATTCCGGCTTCTTCTCCATGAAAACCGGGCTTGATATTTGATAAATAAATCATGCAATCTTCCCTTCACACCCTGCCCCAAATAAAAACATTCACCAGTTACCAGCACTTCACAACCGGCCATTGTGGGCCCCTGACAATCAATTACCCACCGGAGATGAAATTATTGTTTAATGGCTCCTGGAATGGGCTCCCACTCTGACATTCATCACAATCAATAATGCATCAGCAGGGACAAAAGAAATTACCTGCCTCCTGCTAAGTGAAAGAGTCCATTTATATGCAGCACAGCCCCTTCACGCCTCCTGAGCAGCCGCCACAGGTGGGTTTGCATGTTCCAGAGCTCCTCGATCTAGGGAGAGGAAACAGGCTCTAGGTAAGGGGAGGTTCCTGGCAAAACGCCCCTGCTCAGTTGTGTCAAGGTGGGTTTTGCAGGTGGGCCAGAAATTGTTAGGGTGGACAAGTTATCACGGTGGATCAAGTTACAGCTTGCTACCCAGGTCCCCTCTGCCCTTTGTTTTCCACTTCTCACTGTGTCTCCTTGGTGTTCTTTAGAGATGGGGAGGAAATGGTTTTCACAGACTAGGTGACCCCTGGCTCTGGAATTTCTTGGTAGAGAGAACATAGGTGAAGTTTTCACCTCTTAGAGCTGAATTTTCTCGTATATAAAAGCCTGGTAATGCTGAATGTAGAAGACTGTTGCATGGGTTTGAGGCAAGATCTAACACAGGGCACATGATAGGTATCCTCCTGCCCTACTGCTCTGGAAAAAAAAAAAACAACGTTCAATAAAGTGAGTCATTCCAATGCAGTGTTTGAGGGAGAATCATCTAAATAAGGATGAGTCAAGCAAGGAACTTTTTTTGTTTGTTTTATTTGTTTTTAAGATTTGAGTCCTATAGTCTTAGAGAGCTGCCATGCTATTTACATCTTTTTACTGCAGCAAATAGCCTGGACAGGTCAGTGCCACCACTACCTCAGCTAAGAGACGTTTTACCCAGTCAGAACTCCACACCCCAGGCCTTTGCCCTCTTGTGCCGTGTGTGCTTTCAGTTGTTCATTCACCCGCTCGTCCACTGCATTTTGAGCAGCTTCTGCCTGGTGAGCACGTCCTCTGCTAAGGCCTGAGAAATGCAGACAAATACACTGTTCTCTACTTTTTCACAATTTGGGGGATAAATAGGCCCAGAATAGACAGCCATAGAACCCTCCTTAGTGAGGTGTGGGAAGCTTTAGTGAGTCGGTGATAGTGAATTCGCTATTTTTCCTTTGGAGGAGGAGGGAAGAGTTTGTTGGCATACTATTAGAGGAAAAGTGTCTTACTTCTTTTTAGTTGAGTATGGTTTCCTCGGTAGGTTCCTTATGTTTTTTTCTTTCTCTTAGTATTCTGTGCTGAGTAAGGGGAGGCTCAGGGGTGTCTGAAAATCACACAGAGGTTGGGGAGGGAGCCAGTACTGGAATGCTTTGTTCTATTTTCCTGAATTTTTTTTCCATTTAGAACTTATTTGTGGAGTAACAATTTTATAGCATATAAGGTTATTTTATCCTATTTTATTTAGTCATACTTGATGAAGTTAAATTATTTAAAGCATAAAGTAATAATTTGATAAATGACTAGGCTATATAAAGACTACCACAATCAACACATGTTTTTCATTTCCCTTATCCTTTTTGCTTATATGTGTTGAGGAGCAAGGGCACTCAAGAAAATCCTAGTAAACAATACAATATTAACTATAATCCTCAGACTGAGCATTAAGTTCCCCAATTTAATTATCTTTTAAGCGAAGGCTTGTATCCTTTACTAACTCCCCTCTTACTGCACACCCAGCCTCTGGTAAATGTCTATTCATTCTCTGTTCTCAGCTCAACATTGTTAGTGAGATCGTGCAGGGTTTGCCTTTGTGTCTAGCTTATTTCATATAATGTCTTCTACTGTCATCAGTGTTTTTGAATGGCAGGATTTCCTTCTTTTCGTGGCCGAATAATATCCCATTGTGTGTCTCTATACTGTAGTTTCCTTATTCATTCATCTGTCAATAGACACTTAGATTGTTCCTAGATCTTGATTATTTGTGGGTAATGCTGCAATGAATACATGGGAGTGCAGCTATCTCATCAAGAGACTGATTTAATTTCTTTTTTTTTTTTCAGATTTATTTATTTGCAGGACAGAGTGACAGGGAGAGATAGAGAGCTTCTGATTGTTGGTTTGTTCCCCTAACAGCCACAGTGATGAGCCTGGTCTGTACTAAAGCTAGGAGCCTGGAATAATTTCAGGTTTCCCACGTAGTAGAAGGGCACAGGTACTTGGAATAACATTCATTGCCTTACCAGGCACATGAGTAGCAAGCTGGATCAGAGTGGGAGCAAATGGGACTTGAACCAGCACTCTGATGTGGGATAATAGTGTTGCAGTCAGTGGCTTAGGCTGATACACCACTGATTCCAGTTCCAGCCTAGGCCTTTTAATGTGTACTGTACCTGTGTAGCTCATCATATAAAAGAAGAAGATGCAGCCAACCTCCATTTACTTGCATGAGGGTCCATACTTTGCTAAGCCATGGTAAGGCAGAGCTTGTGATAGGCCAGGCATAAATAACAGCAGTATCTTACAGCAAGAATCTAGAAGTAGTATAATGAAGTGTGAAGACAGTTCAAGGGGCAAAACTTGAGAGCTGAGGAAAGGAGGCTTCCCAGATCAGGTAACATTTAAGAAGTCCACTACAGTTATCTGGGGTGGAATCTACATGGCTCTACTCCAAATGGCTTTGAAGAAATCATGAATCTTAATGCAGTATAATTTCTACAGCGCCTCTTTTAGTCAGCCAGCTTCCTCACCCTTGGAACATGGACTTCAGGACTGCGGAGACAGACTCGTCCCCTTCTGCTCCTCAAGCCTTTCTTTGTCGGAGTCTTCTCTTGAGCAGGAGTCTGGATGCCTGGCAATTGTGAGGCAATAAGACAAGTGCAAACACAGTGCTGTGTGCAGCCTAGGAATGTTTTATTGTGATTAAAAAACATTATTCCTTAAAACAACAATCTATATTGGTAATTACATGGTGAAGTCCATCAGCTATGTGCTGTGAAGGGTGCAACATTATTGTCGAGAACACGCGATTGCTTGCCTCTTATTTTATAATCTTGGCTTGCACTTTAGATTCCATCCTAAATCTTAATGAAGAAAACTGGAATGGAAAGGTGGTAAACCCACAGAAACTGGGTGTGCTTCACCTACAGGCTCCAAGTTCCTTGGTGAGACAGGCAATGGGATGAACATGCAGTCGAAATTCTCTATGTGAGAGGGAGAGCAGCTTGGAGACTTGCCAAATGGAAAGATGGATGCAGGTTCAGAAGAGGCGACTTCTGCCTCAATTTGACCGGATGTTTGCCCTAACTTCACTTGGAATTCATTTGTTTATTGGTCAAGCATCTGAATCAAAGGAAACTCCGCCTGAAGCCTTTCCTTTCCTTGGGATAGCAAGCCTCCTTCTGGCTTCTCTCACCTTCCATGTCTCTTCCCCTTCTCCCTTGCTCTTTCTCAACACGAACATTGGGGATCATTTTACTCACAATTCTATAAAAACTAAAATCGAGAAAGTACATTTCTCAGCAACTTGTTTTCTCTCTTAACAATATATCATGGGAATCCCGTAGGTCAATGAAGATAGATAGAAGAACACATTCTTTTTATTAGTTGAAAAATATTTTATAGTGTGAATGCCCTTTAGGGTATTTAGTCATCCCCCATTGAGGAACATTTGACTTCTTTCCACTTGAATTCACTTTAGAACATGCTGCAAGACCCCTTTTTGTATATGTACTATTTTTTTTAAACTATTCTCTCATCTCTGTGGTTTAGGTGCTAGTAAGTGTGCTTTGAGGAAAATATATATAACTTTAATAGACCTCATCAGATATCTATAGCAATTCTTTTTCCCATTTGCAATGTCCAAGGGCCCTACCACACACTTCTATGAGCATTGGCTGTAGGATTGAGACATAAGGGGATTTCTGAAAATGTGGTGTGGCACATTGGGTGGCTGCTTGGAAAGTCAACATCACCTGTGAGACAGGTCAGATCTATACTACTCAATACAAGTCTCCCACTTGAGTGGCTTGGACACAATTACTTGACCCATCATCTCTTCCTGTCAGAGTGTGCATTACCTAGAACCTGGCATCATCAGCAGGTGCGTGATACAGACATCTTAATATCCAGACTAAAAGCCTGCCTCAATAAAGCATTTTATCACATATATTATATAATTCATTCCCTACTGGGTGGATTATTTATAGAGGAAAACTTTATGTTTAAGATGCATGGATTTACCCATGTCCAGAGGAATGGTTGATGTTGGTGGGACAACAGACTAGAATTGGTGACTCCATGGTGCCTTCCCAAAAATCCAGCCCTGCATTTGTATTTGAGTGCAAATGATTTGCTCTCCGATGCTGTAAAAAATAGTATATCAATGCCCTTGTCCTTGTCAAAGTACTGATAGTGTGACCAGCTTCGGGCAAGTTGGGTCTTCAGAAAAACGAAAGATTGAGTTAAATGTATTCCAGAGTCTCTTTCCAGCTCCAATAATAGTGGCCAGGCAAGCCTGGAAGACACTAACAGGAGTACAGAGACTTTGAGACAGACAGATTCCAAGGGGATGCAGGAAAGAGAAAGGAATTCTTACAGCCATAAAATGCTTCACAGTGGCTGGCGTGGTGGCTCAATAGGCTAATCCTTCACCTGCCAGTATGCATGTTGGTCTGTGTACCCTCTGCTTCACTTCAGATACAGCTCCCTGCTTATGGCCCGGGAAAGCAGCAGGTGATTCCTCAAGTCCTTGTACCCCTGTGCCCAAGTGGGAGACGAGGAAGGAGCTTCTGGCTCCTGATTTTGGATAGGCTCAGCTCTGCCATTGCAGCTATTTGGGGAGTGAACCACTGATGATTGGCTTACTATGGGACTGTTGAGTCTCTCTGTATGCACTGAGTGGGTAAAGAAGGGAAGTATTGGTTGCAGAAAATGCTGCTGCTGTTTGTAACAACTTGAGGAAGATATCTGAATAATCCTGAAGCATGTGGGCATGAGTTTCTTATACATTCTGGCATGTAAAGGCTTATCAAGTGCCAGGAAATGCATTCACAGCTAGTATACCAGGGAAATCCGAATGGAATTAAAAGAAGAGTTTATTCTAGGCAAAATCATTTTAAGATCCATGTGTGAATATTGTTAGAAGTCGCCTTGAATGGAGGATCATCTTGTTCTCTCTGAGAGTTGTTCTGGCAACCATGGGAGTCCAATAGGCTTTGGCCTCTTCAGCTTATGCTGGGTGACTTAGAAGCTGGCTTCTGTGCTTAGTTTGGTTAAGGTCCCTGTATTTATTCCCAAACTGTTGTCATTCTAATTTCACCCATTCCTTCCATTAAGTTTTTCCTTCTGACAGAGTAATGCTCACTAATTATAAGGATATTAGCAAGTATTAAGATGAGTGTAAGTAGATTTTTAGTTATTGAAATGCTTTTAAACAGCTGCAGTTCTACTCCTTGTAGAAACTTTTGGCTCCTGCTTTTTCTCTTCTAACAGGCTAACATCAGCAATTTTCTGCTCCCTGAGCCTAGAGGGAGCAAACAGTCAGACTTGCCATCTAGGTGCAGGCAGACTGGGATGAGAAAGCATTCTCACAGCTGGGCATTATTTTTCAGTGAAAGGAGCTTGTCTCATGTTGAAATGAGGTCCCTTAGATCTTAATGTCTCAGCAAGCAGGTGAACAATCCCTCCCCACCCTCACTCCCCAAAGGCTTAGGGATCCTTATGGCCTGGTCGTTAGAACATCTAACTCTAATTTAGGTTACCAAGTAAGAGTCCCTGCTTTGGCTTCTAACTCCAATTTGCTTCTGATGTGCACTTGGGGGAGTCAGCAGGGGATGGCTTAAGTTGGTGGGTCCCTGCCACCCGTGTGGGAGAACTGGACTGAATTCCTGTTTTATGGCTTTGGCCTGGCCTGGTCCCAGCTACTGCAGGCATTTAGGGAGTGAACCAGTGAATGATATCTCTCTCTTTCTTTATCTCTTATCAAAAAGAGAAAGTTTTACTTAAAAAAAAAGAAAGAAAGAAACAAAGAAGGGAAACAAGGCCTTCGTTGTCAATCTGGAGAGGAGTCTGAAAGGGCTCCCTCACTTTGGCCTTGACTCCCTGCCTGTCTTCTAGGACACACTGATGGAATGCAAACTGCATGCTGTGCTGCCTTGATTTTCTCTTTATATAAAGTATTTCCAGATATGAATGATGGGGTTGAAATGCATATTTTCAAATTTCTGCATGTTTTTGTGATTTAATTTGGAAACTAAATGTATGCAAAAATACTCCGAAACTATAAGGTGACATTCAGATAACATTAAGATTAAATATGGCATTTGATTTGGTTGTTTGAGGATTGCTTTTCTGATCTGTATTTTAAAGATTTGTGAATGTTGATTAGGCAGTATTAGTTTCTTCACCTATGAAGTGAGTATAATATTAGCAAATACATTTTGTGTTTTTGAGGGCCAGATACAATGATGTAGGCAAAAATGGTTTGTAAACCTTACTAAGAATCAGATGTTAATAATAACAAATTAACATAGTAAGCACTATTATTCTATTTTCATTATGTTAAGTTTTTAGAGCAAGACTTCTTATGTTGTCATTCAGTTTATGCCAGACATAATGGCTGTTCCAAGGAAGGATAAAAAGAAATCTGGCCACATAGTCCCTCTATGCTGAGTAGACAAAGAAGAGGGGCTGATCAGGGAGTATCTCTGATGCAAATGAAGTCAGTGTATAAAAGACATAGCTGAATTCCTTTGCTCATTGTAGCACCATTCACAACAACCAAGATAGGGAATCGTGCTAGTTGTCCATCCATGGATAAATAAATAAGCAAATGTGGCTTATATATACACAAGTCAATATTATTTAATCATTGAAGAAAACCAAATTCTGTCATTTGTAACCAGACTAGGTGGAACTGGAAGACATTCTATCAGGTAAAACAGACGTAGAAAGACAAATATCACATGACACTCATATGTGAATACTCAAGACAGTCGATCTGAACTTAGAATAGCAATCATTATAGGTTGGGAAAGGTTGGGAGAGAGGCTAGAGGCATGCGGGATAATGGATACCCATATCTGAGTGTTCTATAACTCCGTGGGGTGGCAGAGATCACAATAATGCATTACACACACTACATAAAGAAGTAAGAGGGGAGCTGATAGACTCATAAAGCATAGGGAAAAAGGGAAATGGCAAGGATAATTACCTGATTTGAGCAGGTTATACTGCATATATGAGTTGAAATATTGCACTGTGCCCTACAAAAATGTGCAAGTATTTCATTTTAATCAAATTTTTTTAATTAAAAAATTTCAGTGAAAGAGGATGACCATGTGATACACTCTGTCAAGCTCCCATTTGGGATGCGTGCATCCTGTATCAGAATGCACAGCTCAGGTTCTAGTTGCTGCACTATTCAAATTCACTTTCCTCAGAATGATCCCAGAACACAGCAGAAAATGGCCCAGGCACTTAGGCCTGTGCGACACATAGCGGAGATCGTGCTGGGGTTTCTGGCTCCTGGCTTCAACCTAGCCCAGTCCTGGCTCTTGTGGCCAATTAAGAAGTGAAACAGCAGATAACAGATCTCTCTCTTTCTCTGTCACTCTGCCTTTCAAATGAATAAGTAAATTTTTTAAAAGAGTGGTAAGACTGATGATGACTGTGATAACTTGGATAACATGGCAAGTACCTGGAGCTTTCTGAACCATATATGAGCACATCACCTTGGTTTGTTAGTGATTCTTCCTATCAGAGAGTCACTGTTAGCTGCCCCATAACAAATTTTCACTTGCGTTCGCTGTCCATGGTGAACATGTGCAGTCTGGTTAGTGGAGAAACTTGAGGCTGCTGAAGCAGATGTTTCTCGGAACACCTGCTGCACCAGTGATGCTAAGTTTTGTTTTTAACACACATGGGTCTTTTCTCCTTTAACTTTTCTCCTTTAATTTTGTGACTATACATAGGTTGACCATGAGAACTGTAAGACTGGATCCTAAATGTTTAAATTTCAAAATAGCCCATGAGATACCAAGACATTTAGGGAGAAACCAAGGGAAGGAATGGATTTTTTGGTTCTTATTTCGTTCTGTATTTCCTTTATGGGAGCAAGAATGAGAATAATACCTGTTGATTTGGATAAAGTTGGCCATGAACTTAGAATTCACCTCACATCCCTCTCCTGGTTTGTTATCCTACCCTGTCTGAGTGAGACTCAGGGGGCTGGTCAGGGCTACAGGTGCACCATCCAGGCAGAGGATTCTGTTAAGTTTGGGGTAGGGCAGGTGTATGTAAGGTCAGTGTGGAGCCCAGTAGAAATGAAACAATATTTCTGAGACATGCAAGCAAATGAAATTGGGAAAGTAGGGGTGGAGTTGAGCCAGCACAGCGATCAGGCCTGGGAACAGAGGAGGAAGAGAGAGAGGTAAATAGAAACCATGAGGTGCCCGTGTTGAGCTGTAATCTAACATGACTTTCCCCTCTGTTGGCAAACGGGGGCTCATGATGTTAACATTCATTATCATGTCATATTCGATTGACTGCCAGGATTTATTATACTTTTTGCTGTTACATTCTGAATACTGACAAAACCCATTCCCGTGCCCAAGAAAACTCTGCTTTCTAATCTTCACAGAATAACGAGGAGGTGGAAGGCCATCAATACCACAGTAATGAGTATCAGACTGAGGCCGGGGCTGCGGCACCTTAATTCCAGAAACAGCAGGGAAAGAAGGGAAGAGACGTGTGCACACCTGCCTTGGGATAACGCAGCAAGAGATGTGGCTAGACATCTAACTAAGTGCAGGAGGCACAAGCAGTGGGGAGATCCTCGGTGGGAATGTCAGGACTTCTAGCCAACCAGGTAGCTTCAGACAGTCCTCCTAATATTGAGGACTACAATAGCAGAAGGAGGAGCTCTGTCTAATTAAACGAACTCAGCTTAGAGGTGAAAATGCACATTACCAAATTAATTAATCAACTAACTGAGTTCCCCATATGGGCCTGGTGAAGCGCTGTGCCCCTAGGGATGCAGAAACCAACAAACAGAAATTTTGAAAATACAGCTGCCTGGTAGGAAAATAATCTAACACCTACTGGACAAAGTATTAAATTCTGTGATGGAGTTCCCATTAGTACTTGACTATTTATTGCAACTGTTTCAGACATTATGTTACATGCTGGGAATATGAAGGTAGATAAAACAGGACCATTTTCCTCTGGGGTTTCACAGAGAAGGCTGGGGTGACACTGAGCAGGGATGCCGTTGAAGGAAAATGAGGCAGACTTGGTAGGCAGAGAAGTATGGGGAGACAGGGATGCAGAAAAGTGATCCAGTAGAGCAGGAGGCAAGGATCAAAGTAGAGATGTTCTCTGGTACCTTGACATACACAACAAGCTAAGCCTTTGCCTGTGGCACCAGCATCCCATATGGGTAGTTGTTCGATTCTTGATGGTTCCACTTCCAATGCAGCTCCCTGCTGATGGCCTGGGAAAACAGCTAAGGATGGTCAAAGTGCTTGGACCCTTATTGCCTAAGTGGGAGACCTGGCATTAGCTCCTGGTTCCTGACTTTGGACTCGCCCTGTTCTGGTGGTTGTGGTCTTTTGGGGGAGTGAACCAACAGATTAAAGATCTCACTCTGTTTCTTATTCTTTTTGCAGTTCTGCCTGTCAAATAAAAATAAAACAGATCTTAAAAAATAGTACTGGAGAGCATGAGCTGGGATGGGGGCAAACCAGACTAAGCCGGGCTACAACACCTGTGGGCCTCATGTGGACTAGATCAGGGAAAAGCCAGGCTGGGCTGATTGTTCCTATTGGTGCAAACAAAATTAGAGTGGGTGAGGGTTGTTTGGACTTAGCTGCATCAGCTGGCAGAAGCTGGCACTGGGGTCTAATTCTGTCAAGTTAAACCACAGAACCACCTGGAGAGTGCATAATCTGGGAGTGGGAGTGGCCTGGTAGGGAAATAGTGGGCTCCTCCCTCTTGGGTTACCACTTCCACTGGAGGGCATGAAAACCAGGACAGGGGCTGGGGTGGCTAGACAGAGAGGCACCCAGCAACATCCCTGAGAGCTGGATAGTTGAGTTGGTTAGTTAGAACTAAGCTTTAATACCCATTGACAAGTACAAGAGCCAAATGGGATGTGGGACAGACTGGGCTAGTCTGCTATACATCCTGGCAAACCAGGGTAGGGGGCTGGCCTGGTGGGGGTTATTGTGGGTCACTCTAACGAGGCTGCAGCTCCCACTGGTTTATGTGAGGGCCAAGTATGTGCTGGGCAGAACCAAGCTGGACTGCAACACCCATTGATTCATGTGGAAGTTAGGGCTGGAAAGAGAACCAACCCAGCAATTGCAACAACTAGCTGACTGGGGCAATGGATTGTGCCGGGCCCTGTACTTGCTAGTACATACAAGAATCTGGTCTGGGAACACCTCAGACAAAGTTTCTTTTGGGATCTCCCCAATCGAAATGCCAGACTCAGAACCCTAACCAAGAAAAGACAGAGCACAGAACAAGGCAATCAACCACCTCAGCTATATGTTGGCAGTGAAAAACCAGGCAAACAGAGACTCTAAGATGGACTACGTCAATCAGTGGATTCTTCAATGACCTCATAGTGCTTGGAGTGGCGAGATTGGCAGCAATTCATAACTGGTGAAATTTCAAAACCACTTGAGCAAGAATCTCTGAGCATGCCCCACATCTGGGACTAGGGGTGGGTGGGAGACTGGGTGGGTCTTCTCCCTTAATATCCCCTTTTACCTCAGATACATGAAGGACACAATATGGAAATAATAGTTTTACCCACTTTCCTGTAGCCATTGAATGTTTTTACCCTAATTAACTAGGTAAAGATTGTCAAAAATAAAATAAAAAATAGAAAAAGAAAAAAAAATAGTAGGGAGATTGCGGGGGACAACTTAAGCAAGGATTGGATATGCCAGAATCAAAAGTATCTGTAATGGGGTGGTATGGAGAAGTCCCCGGTCCCACCCTACTCAATACATTTAAAGGCATGCAGATGTCCTCAGTGAAGCTTTTGTTTTAGGCCAGAATTGGTCTTGTGACCTGTCCATGTCCCCACTTAGGCTTTCTTTATCCATTTGCACCCAACTGCCTATCTACCTTATCCCCATAAACATTTTCATAGAGTTAAGAATTGGGTGTTAATAGCTGACAAGCTCAAAGGAGCTTATGTTTCAATGAAGACTGCTAAGGATTGGCCAGCCCCAGATTTCACACCCCAAATAGCAAGGTGGGAGAAGGGGTGGGCAGAGGGTTTCCTCAGCATGCCTCATGTGAGAGGGTAGAACACAGGGAGTGAGTTCTGGGTGCTCTGAACGCCAGTAAAACCCAAGATTAGAGAAATCAGACTGCTCAAGACCAGAGCCATGTCCTGGCCTAAATCTGCAAGCATTGCACAAAGCGAAATTTCCTTTGCTGTTGTTGTTGTTTTTCTCTATATTTGCAATGACGAGATTCCAAGAGGGGTTTGGCTTTTTGTATTTATCTCAGACCTGAGAAAAATCATGAGAAATCTAAAGTACCATTCGTGAAGGCCCAGAACCTCAATGTTTTCAATTCACAAAGAATAGTTCCAACAGTCCTCCTAGAGAAGGCTGGCATTTTATTTATATTAGAACAATTCACATATTCTCAGGCCCTAATCAGATGTCAACTTAGGTAAAGTTATAATATGAGTTTTCTGTAAACCTAAGAATACATTTGCATTTTTGTATAAATTAAAATAATCATTTACATATATTTGCATTGTACCAACTCTGTGTACATAAGATTAAATTAATTAGTAGCTCTGATGTATGAGCTGTGTCTAACAACAACCAACAATGCTGCCTTGTGGAAAGGGCTAAGGCTTTGAAGTCTTTGAAGTAGAACTGGGTCTAACTCCTACATCCATCACTTACTAGCTATAAGAATGCTCTTTGATTCTGTTTCTTTTTGTAGAATGGGTGAAACAATAACTACCATAACTGATGTCTGTGTGATCTGCATGCGGCTAAATATAGGCATAAAATGCCTCACACAATTAGATGGCAGCCGCAGTATGGAGAGCATGATGGGATACCTTTTGCAGACAGGAACTCCATTTTCCCAGCTCATTTTTCTGAAGATGGAGTTGGGTGATCCACTTGGGCACTGTGAAATAGGAATAAGCCAGGGGGTGTGGCCTGATTTCTCACAGCTCCTCTCAAGGTCTCACTTCTCTTCTTAACTAGCTTGGAGACCCTGCTCATAGCTGAAGTTGCGCCTCTGGGCAGCTCCCCATCCTCTCCTGCTCTACAGTCTGCTACTCATGAGCCCTGGTCAGAGGTGGGCTCCACCTCACAGGTGGACTGTAACTGAAACAACTCAAGAGTACGGGAGAAAGAAAGTTTCTTCCTGGGCTGTGTCAGTTGGGGTCTTTAGGATGGAGTCAAGGGGAATGGGTAACCACCGAGACAAAGAGCAGGACAAGGAGAGAAAAACTCGCAGTTTGTGAGGCAGGCCTAACATTACTCTGTGCTTGCCAAAGGCTCCCAAAGACTAGAAGTAAGCTGACAGTGCAGAGTGGCCCTCATGAAAAGGGAGGAGAAATGTACCTCTCCCTCAATGAGAGGGACTAAAACAGATTGCAGCCACCTTGAGTTCATCAAATTCAAACACAATTGTGTGTGATTAGTCTCTCTCAAGTTTCTGGAAGCCAGAGGTTTGAAGTCAAGAAGCCTGTAAGCGTCTACACCCTACAGAGGCTTTGGGGGAATGGCTGTGTTTGCCTTTTCTAGCTCTTGGGGCTACAAATGGTCCTGGGCTTACGGCTTCATTTCCTTCTCTGCCTCCATGGCTTGTGACGTGCTCTTTCACAAATCTCTCCTGTTTATGGTGTAAGTTAATGTGACACTAGTCTACCAAGTCAACCCAGGAAGAATATCACCTTGAGATCTGCAAAAGCATTTGTGAAAATCTTTTTTCTACACAACAATCTTTTTTCTATACAAGGTTTGTGCAATATCAAAAGAAAAGAAATGGGTTCAATTGTTTTGCACCCAACTCAGTTTATCTTTTGATCCCATTCTCCTACAAACTTTTTGACATTCCTCCTTATAACATCATATTCCCAGGTTCTGTGAGCATATGCACTAGGGAGACCATCATCCAACTCACTAGAAATTTAATCAAGGAATTTGAATCTAAAATTCAAAGAAGCAGTGGATCCCAAATAATGATAGTACTCCTATCTTTTTTTCAGAAGTACAATATCCTAAATAGTTATTCTTTGGTCACAACTCCATCTTCTGCATGTTCTATCTTCATCATTCTAGTTTTCTTGCTCTTTTCTGAATATTTTTAAATCCAAGACATTATACTTGCTGAGTTATCCCCCCATCATCTGCACAAGCCTCCCCCTCTGGTTCAGGGCATCTTCGTGAAGGCCACAGCTTGATGAAGTGATTCTTTCTGTTGAGCCTGGCCATCTCCATCCCTGTGACCCTATGGTTGCTCTTTATAAACCAAGCCATTACCTGACCTCGTGTCCCTATATTAGTGAATATGAATACCTAAGACGAGCGAGTGTGAAGGGAGGAGGTTCACTTTGGCACGGATTTGGGGGTTCACATTCCATATCAAGTAGTCCCATGCCCCTGTTGTCTGATGAGGTCAGTGGATGCTGGAACCTGTCCAGAGGGAGGGAGAGGCCCATATGGAACCAGAAACCAGAGATGGGACGCATGCTTATCTGTGTATTCCATCAAGGGTGTTCTAGTCAACAAACCTAATCCAAAGGCCCCACCCTCAGACACTATAATTTGATTAGGTCTCCACCCCTAATCCATTAACCATTGACATTCTCTGGTAATTACTATCATAGGTCTTTTGGGGACACCCAAACTAACAGCCAAACCACAGCAATTACCTATGATATGCTTAGTTTTGTTTGTTCATTACAATGGGCTTCTGAATCTTTAGTCCCTGGGAAGAGGTACCTAGAAGGTCCTAAGGTATTTTTTAAATATCTAAAACATTAGGTAGCTCCTCTGTTTTCAAAGAGCTTAGCAGTGATGAGGGAGGGCAGGCTGTGACACAGTTACTCTTAGGCTTCCAGAGAACTCATTAGAAATGGTTTAACTTATATTTGTTTTTCCTATCATTGCCTGTGGAATCAAGCAAAAGAAAAAGTCCACATACAGTGAAAGAGAGACTGCTCTGGGGGGCTTCCTTCCAGCCATGAAAGCTGGCAGCCCCAAGTGCTTAGGAGCTCAGTGTAGTTAAAGCGTAGGGGTGGGAAGAGTTTGGAGTTTACAAATGGGTTTGTCTTGCAATGGGAGTTTTGGGTTGATGGGTAATGTTCACTCAGAGAAAAACATCCTACTGAGAATTTTAGGTTGGAAATGAATTTAGCAGAAATCTGTCAGCACATTATTTTACTCCTCATTAAATTCCCAGTACTGAGAGCAGTGCCTATCACAAAATCAGTACTCAGTAAATATTAGAAAATAATGCTTTCTGTTGGGAATATGTTACTTTTGTTGAATTCTGCCTTGTGACTTGATATAGGTGGTAGGTGTTCTGGCTTGGAGACCAAGGAACAAATGGCACAGCCCATCTTGCCTACATCTCTGATGATAGCTTGTTGTCAAGAAGCAAAGACCTCAACATGAATAAGTGCAAGCAAATGACCTCCCTGAAAGAAGTACTCTGGGGTATCTTGCAGATTTCATTGATGTAAATAACAAGGTAGAGCTAGGTAGAACAAAGAGCCCAGCTGCATCCCAAAAGAAAGTTATGTCAGTGTTTGGAATGCTGGCAGGATCTTTTCGTCCTACACCTCAGGTTTCCCCTTTTGCGGGTTGACTTCTGTTTCCCCCTAGATATAATCTTTTACATTTTGCAGAAAATGTGACCCAGAACAACATTCAAGTTGCATGGCTTTAGTGAAAAGGGAGAACCTCATGTGATGTTCATAGACCCTATCCCAGAATCTGAGGGAACTTTCTGCACCAGCTGGTGGCAGGTTTCCCTTACTGAACAAACTCCCCATGGGCAGTGGGCTGCTAGGGACACAGTACTCACAGTACTATTGGGATCAATGTCAGCGATGAAATGGTTCTCCATGAAGCACTGTATCCCACTCTTCCTTGTTGTGTACCATGGGCAATTTCTAGGAGAAATTAATTTGTACAAAATGATTTCTGAAAAAAGGTAATTGTCTTTTTCTCTAAGGCTCAAACTATCTGTTCATAGAAAATTGTGCCTTTGTCTCAGGGTCCAAACTTTTCTTTACTACTTTCCTATGGCCTTGTCCAAGCAGAAAGGTCCAGTTTAGGCTATATTCTAGGGCATCTGGTGGTGGCAGACTTAGAGATTGCAGGAATCAGCAGTCACGAGAAGCTGAAATGAAAGTGGCACAAGATGGATTTGGGCTCAACAGGATGGCCAAAGCCATGGACAGCTTGGAGTTAAGAGGAGGCAGAGCTGTACATAAGGAAAAGAAGGAGTCCAAGCAATCAGTGATAGTCAACACAAAGGGATGAGTAAGGGAGCGGGTAAGTAATTGTGAATTAAGGAGAGAAACCCTGGATCAGATCCTGGGTTCCTGATAGTGTCCTTGATTTAGTCTTAGTTCACCTGCAGCATTTGAATGTGCTCTTTTCCATGAATAAGTGTAAGTATGTTGTCAGGCAACTCAACAGATTTTAATAAGACATCTGTCCTTAGATTTGCTATCTCCATGTCCTGTTCTTTATCTACCTCTTCATACCAGGTTCTGGAGTTAGCATTAGACAATCAAGGAATGCTGGCTCATGACAAAAGTCAAGGAGGTAAACAGGGGTTCCTTTTCTTTTAAAATTGAGACAAAAACTTTTGTTTGTAAAGCTATATATCTCGCCTGGAGGACAGAAGATGGGCGTGAGATTCCGCACCAGATCCTCTGAGTACCTTCAATGACTTTCCATCCCATCACAGTATTTCACCATTGGTTACCTGCACCAAAACTCACAAGATCCCTGGCCTCAACAGACAGAATAGAACAACACTTCTAAGAAGAATCTCACAGGCAAACTATTTTATTTTTTTAGGCACCAGTAAAAATGGCACCCTGCCTTAAAGAGTTTAAATTTGTCAGCCTTGAATCCAACACACACAGCTCAAGAAGAGAAAAAGTATATAGCTCTATAGCAACTCATTCTTCCTTCTCTGAACAGTGATTTTTATTGCAGTAAAATTTTCATCATGGAGATCAACTAAATTTATTTAGTACTATTGGGAATACAATGTATGTTTTTTTTATAATTGTCTTCTTAACTAAATTTGACTGCTATGGTGTGAATATGTTTGAGTGCACCCCTTAAAATTAAATGTATCGGAAACTTGACTGTCAATGTGGCTTGCTGTGGTGATGGGATTTTTCAAGAGGTGGGCCCGGGTCAATGGGGAGGAAGGGATTAATGTAGCTCTCATAGGACCCCATTAAGTTCCTACAAGAATGGGTTACAGAAAGAGTGAGCTTGGCATCCAAATTTCTCTTGCTTCTTTTCCCATTGTGTGATCTCTGCCTTCCATATGCATGTCCATCATTATAATGACAGCAGCTAGGACAAGTGGATGCCAGTTCCACAACAATATTCGTCAGGACTGTGGCAAATAAGCCTCTTATTTTTGCAGAAGTCAGTTGGCCCTAGATATTTTGTCATACAAACACAAAGCGGACTGAGACATTGATTATTTAATTTAAATTCAACAATCATTGCTTAATTAGGACCTCTAGTAGCTTGAATCATAGCCCCCAAGACAATATGTTCTTGTCACATTACCCAGAGTCTATGAACAACAACTTGTCAAAACAATCTTTGTTCTGGGGTTGAAGATCTTGCAGTTAGATCATCCTGATTTTCTGGTTGGTTTATAGACCCAATGGCAAATGTCATCATAAGAGACAGATGGGTATGCAAGGAATGGGGCAGAGGTGGCAATGCAGTCTCAAGCAAAGCAACACCTTCAGATTCTGTGCGGGACAGAATTTTCCCTGAAGCGCTCAGACAGTGCTCACAACAGTCAACACCTCATTTCAGAATTATGACCTCCTGAATTGCGAAAGGACACATTTCTGATGTTCAAAGCTATTTTGTTTCTGCTAATTTAGCATGGCAATTACAGGAAACAAATACAATCCCTTTCCCTTTACTTTAAGGATATGTTTACTTTCTTTTGTCTCTGTTTCCTCAAGCTAATTCACATTTGTCTTATGACTGATTATATTTTCTTAAAGCATTCATTGAACATTTACTGTGTCTTGGTCATTACATTCAGTGTGCTCTGTTGTTCAATCTTGTTTAAACTTCCCTTACATATTGCCAAGCTTATACCATCCTATCTTCTTTGCAAGTGCAAAAGGCCTTGATTAGAAAGGTCACATTTTTTTCCAGCAGTCACAAAAGTGGATAATGGAATGGGTGGGATTTATGTTTGGGGCTCCTCAATTGAGGGCGTATAGATATACCCTGCAGTCTTCAGGTTTGAGTGAAAGTTCCCGTCTGATTGCTCATACCTTTAGAGTCTGAGATATTTCAAAAAGTTGAAGTTGGTCTCCAGGGCTTGTTTTTGTTTGCTTGAACTCAATGTGTGGGACGTTCCCTGTTCCCTACATTCTGGTACCTCCACTGCAGTCCTCTGTGTATTTCCTCTTAGGCGTCTCAGCTTCTATCCAGCTTTCATGTGAATCCCAAGCCCCTTTTCCTGTTAGGAATGACAAGAGGGCTGGGTGTGGCATCAATTCCTCTGAGACACACCGTGAGCATCTCTTTCCAACTACACGTCAGGTTACAGTGCAGCAGTCTCCACTTCTTTGTTAAATGTCTCTCCTAAGCTGACTGTATATTATGACTGCTACCTTCTACCACCATTTCGTGGAACCATCCTTTAAATTCTTCAGGGGAAGACTGTGGGCAACTGTGTTCAGGGTTGGGGTGAGGCTTTTTCTTTTTAATCCTTAAGTCTAGCGAATGTGGAAAATGGAATTTGAGTGAAGAAAAACATTTGTCAAACATACAGACACAGCAGTTTTGTTTTGTCGAAATTGGCTGGATAAGATTAGTTTTCAACTGATTGTTTTCATGGTATAAGCCATTATTTCTTGCTCTAAGTTGATAGGAAACTAAAACAGAGCAATTGAACTTTACTAACCTCGCCTCTGACTCTGCCACACCTGTTTGTGGTTTCTTTTGTTCAGAAGCCCCTTGGCTGCCTCAACATTAACAGTTTCCTTGCCAGTCCTCTCATAAGTGTTAGAGCAGATATTGAAATAAAATCTAACATCCTCCTAGAACACTGAAGAAGTAGGAGAGGCAAGGCAACATCACAGCTAATACAGCTTGCTACCTTAAGTTAAAAACCCCATCACACACACACACACGCAGCATGCACGTGTTCTGAACTCAGAAAAAAAGGGAGGAGGAAAGATTGCATGCCCACTTGTGATTATTTATGTAAATGCTTTAAAGAATAGGCCTAAAGATATTCTTCTTCTCAGCAGCCTTTTGAGCATTTTCTATCTTTTTCATCTGTTTTCATCTAAGCTGCACTTTAATGTCTTTTAACTGTATAGTTTTATGTGTCACCACTGATCCTAGTCACCAGATAAATACAGCAGAGAGCTGGCATAGATCTTCTTTATGGGGTATATATATATATAAAGTTGCTTCTGCATTTGTACACGTGCTCCATATTTTTGGAACTTGAAGCTGACAGGAAAAATAATAAACCAACTTGGTGAAGTAACAGATTCCCAATAGTTTAAGGCATTGAAGAAATCTTGACAACCCACTTTCTCATGATGCATAGACATAATTCATTGGACAATAAGCATTTATTTCATTACATTCCAGTCCTAGGCAGCATGTAAAGCAGTGATGGTGCCATCATGACTAAAATACTTGGGACTTTTAAGGTCTTGTGGGACAAGTTTGGTATGAATGAAGTGAAACAAAACAGAGCAATAATTTAGTTTCTTCTCAGCTTGGAGGAGAGAGCAGTCCGTATTTTCTACACATATGTCAGAAAAGGCTTCACTGTACCACCAAGTTCAGCAGCTTTCAACCAACAAGGAATTGACAGAGGAAGACTCAGGGCTAAGAATGACATTTATTCTGTGGGAGTACAGGAGAGCAAGTGGGTGACAGATTGTCCTGTGTTTGTTTCTTCCTTAAGAAATAGAAGTATTACAAGAGTCAGAGTAGATAGTTTTTCCTGCTTGCCAAGGAAGTCATAAAAAAAAAGTAGCCGCGATCACTGCCTGCAAGTATTTGAGGTGTTGTCATGGGGAAAGAATCACGCGCAGTCAGAGAGGCTCCAGAGCGCCACAGCTGGGACCCATCGGCATTAGTCATGAGAAGGTGAGTTTCAGCCCCATGTGTCTCCCATGCAACTGGCTGCCTCGTGGAAAAGTAAGCTTCCTATCACTGCAATGATGCAAGCCCTATCAGGTGAGAATGTCCATAGAAATAACAAAACCTGGACTTTCCCTTGCCCAATAAGCTCTTACATTGGGTACATATATTTATTTGTGTTGGGTTAGGAAGTAAAGGATTGTGTTGGAGAAAACAATAGGCCATAACACAGCATGATGGGAGTTTAGGTCGAAGAGCGATCACCTTTTGAGAATCCCAAAAGCAACGAGTCCACCGTCTTATCCACTCACTCACCTGTCTTCAAGTTTTGGGAGCAAAGAGCTATGCATATCATCATTGCCATCTCCTAGGTGAGGGAATCCTTGAAACACAGCTAGGTCACATCTTCTCATCAAGGCTTATTGCACCACAAAATGGTGGGACTTGTGGATGCTCAAAAGAAAGGGAGGCAGGAGGGCATAGACGTGTTTATATTTATAAAGCCAGATTTTACATACAGCGCCCGCCAAGGATTTAGCACTGCGCTTCAAGTGAATAAATCCCTCCGGTCTCACAGACATAAGACGTTGTCAAGCTGCCTGTGAGACAATGTGATCATAAAGTCTTAGAACCGAAATACCTCCAGTCACCTTGGTAAGAAAATAATCCTCTCTCAAGTGATGCTTTGAAGTTTAATGGAGTTGCTCCCTATCCAGTAAATGAAATCTGGTGTGCTGAGACAGTGGCGTGCTGCTGCAGAGCAGAGGAGGGAGGCTGCTGTCTCTCTCGAGCCAAGTCCTCCCCGGCTGACCCCAATCTGCTTTTATGGCCCCATTTCCCATAACTGTCCTACAGAAAACATACGCCTCAGCCAGAGCATCTAGCCAGCCTGCCCAGGAAGGCCAGGGAGGAGAGTTGAAGCCAGGTAGGGACAGTGGTGTGCCTTTTGGAATGTGGCTTTAGCTCAACAGGCAGGGTCAAGTTAGAACAGAGGCTGGGCTGGAAATGCTTCCCACCAGGTGATCAGAACTAAAGCCTCGTGCAAATGCCAACCCTAATGGAAAGACCCTGTCATGGCTGAGCCATGTGGGTAAGGAGAAGGGGACAGGGTGACCACAGAGATTAGTGTGTAGTCAGGAAAGTCATCTCAAGGCCAGAGTTGGGGACCTAGCCAGGCCAGGTCAATGGAAGTCACAGGGAGGAGTACCCCACACGGGTCTCCAGCAAATGCTCCTTCAATGTGGGGTCAAGACACACAGGATGAAGCCTTGTTGAGACTCCCCCCCTGTGCTAAAGGAAGGAGCACACCTGGTCCTTTCGCTACTAGTGCTAGAATCTTTTTTTCCCCCAAGATTTATTATTATTATTATTATTATTTATTGGAAAGGTGGATATACAGGGAGGAGGAGAGACAGAGAGGAAGATCTTCCATCCGATGGTTCACTACCCAAGTGGCCGCAACGGCTGGAGCTGAGCCAATCCGAAGGCAGGAGCCAGGAGCTCCTCTGGGTCTCCCAAGTGGGTGCAGGGTTCCAAAGCCTCGGGCTGTCCTCGATTGCTTTCCCAGGCCACAAGCAGGGAGCTGGATGGGAAGCAGGGCTGCTGGGGTAGAACCGGTGCTCATATGGGATTCTGGCATGTGCAAGGCAAGGACTTTATCCACTATGCGATTGTGCTGGGCCCTAGTGCTAGAGTCTTGATTCTGATCTTTAGAGAGGAGTTGAGCTCATGGACCTTATATTTGGATCTAACAGCTGGAAACTTTCCTCATCAGAGAGGTCTGGAAAGATGACAGAGGATGCAGCTCTGGTAGAATTCACACTGGGCACTTAGAGCCACTGGCCGTTCATTGTCCACCGTACAAGGGGAGTGCTGTGAATTCTGACACTAGGGCTTAGTCTTGTTTCACTAAGGAATTTATGCTAATCCCAATTGTGGTTTTCCCATACGGTTCTGATATAGTTTCAGTCCCCCTTGTCTTCTATCCATATGGCCCTGGCCTGAAGCTCCCTATGCTAGTAGAAACATTTTTTTCCCCCCGCTGAAGCAGCGTATCAGTCAATTCACTTTCTCAAAAGATAACTTTCAATGCCTGGACCATTAGTGACTGGATTCTATGAGAGCTAAATTTCCCTTTAGCTGATACATAGCTGAGCTATACCTGTCTCTTTCCTGAGACAGATGAAGTTAGGTAAACAGGAAGAAGTCAGACCACATCGAGCAGAAGGCCTAGTAAGCCCAGTCCACCATGGTTTTTGGACCTCAGGCAGTAGGGTCAGTGAAGGCTAACAAGCAGTGAAGCAGAAAAGTCAGGAAATGGGGCACTGAGGGTAGATAACAGGCCAGATAAATCCCAGGAACCTACGGGTTTAATATCTCATTTATCTCTCCCGGGACTGGGCCCGTTTAATCCTGTGACAGGCAGTTCATTACTGAGTCGTGGACAGGAAGCTACTAGTGGAATGCCAATTTCAGCCACACTACAGGGACGTGAGCAGAAGATTCTCAAATATCTGATTTTGGAAATTCACAGTAGTCATGAGCAAAGACAGCTTTTGAGTGTTGGAGTTCTTGGTGATGGGAATGGAGTCAGTTTTTACTTTTGGAAGTTGGTGTAAAGCAAAGCAATCTCTACAGAGAACCAAAGTTTTCTCTTTGTGTCACAGTTGATAGTCTAATCTTTTTTTTTTTCAGTCTTTTGTATAGGTTGAGACTTCATGCTTCTAGAAAGAATTTGTCCATTGGTTGAAGAGATGAAGGAGCTGACATAAACATGCAGTGTAGTTTTCTTGCGTAGTAGACCGGAAGACTGAGTGGCAGGTTGACAAGTTGACAGGTTTGGCATTTAGTGGAAGGACCCCATGAGGTTCTGAAAGCAATGACCCATCTTCCTAATTGCTATACCTTGGAGGATGATGATGGGGCAGAAGCAATTCAAGTGGCAAAGTGAGGACGTTTCTGTTGAAATTGAGAAGCACTGATGAGATAAGTTAAGGAGTAGGAGATTTTTTTTAAATGAAATTTATTTATCATTTGAAAAAATAATGATTAGATGGTTAATCAAGTTGGGAAAGATCAAGGTTTAGGAAAAATTGGGTAAATTCAATGCTTCCAATTTTGCTATTTCTTTTTGCTGTTCCTAGGGTAAGGGGAGAAACAAAGGGGAAAACCACTCACGACTTTCCACACATCCCAGTACCCAGGGATAAGGAACTGCCACTTCCTATCACCCCAGAGTCTCAGTGTATACATATTCTGAGGTTTCTGTCCAAGCGGTTTGGATAGTTCTGAAATGCTGCAAATTTCACCAATCCAAGGATGATGTCACCCTCCCAATATCCATTGGCTCCATTTATTAAAAATTTTTTGCTGTCATCGTTTGGGGTAGTTGTCCAGTTAGTTCTGTTTTGTTACAGCACCAAATGTGCTGCCTTATTAGGGGCCTGTGTCTACTGCTCCACCTTTTTTTTTTTTTTTAAGTAGGGCATGTTCTTGCAGGCAAGTCCAAGTAGCTGGGCCAGGTGTCCCAAGCACCACCGAATCCTCCACCCCACCTAGTAGGAGGGTCCTGGTACCCTGGCCATGAGACACAAGCCCCACTGGATCCCCCACCCCTGGGGCTCATGAACCCGACACCCACTTAGAAGCTGGCCCTTGGACCTGGGCTAGAAGACCCAAGCCCCGCCAGATTCCCCGCCCAGGGGTTCATGAAACCAACTCTCACCTAGCTGGTGGGCCCCAGGATCTGGGCCAGGTGACCCACACACTACCAGTTCCCCTGTCCCTGGGGCCAAGAAAGTCATCCCAAACCACACATGTGGGCCCCATGGACTGAGCATCTACCCAAGCCCTGTCAGATCCTCTGTCCCTGGAACTCACATACCTGGCCACCATTGGGCCCAGGCTGGCATTACTTGCCTCACCTGAGCGTCCTCAATCTTATTGCTCCATAGCCTAGTCTAGTCTGCCCCCTCTTCCAGTCCCTGTTGGTGGGTGCTTGCAGCCTGTCCCAGCCCAGTCTGATTGCTGTCCAGCTCCTAATGTGAACTGGCTAATGTTGTGGCCCAATCTGGCTCTTTCTGGTTCTTAGATCTGCTGGTGGGTTTTACGTGCTGGCCCAGACTGGTCTGTCTGTCCCCAGACCCGACCCATATGTATGATGGTGGGTATTGTAATCTAGCATGGTCTGGGCTGCTCCTTGCCTTGCTTCTTGGGCTCTCCTGCAGGGTCTGTGTCCCAGTGAAGGAGTTTCTCAAGCTCCTCCATCGAGTCTCCTCCCAGTGGCAGTTCTTGTGCACACCAGTGGGTTGTTGGCTCAGGTTGACTTTGTCCACCTCCTGTCCTAGTGAGAACAGTGGCCTTGCTCAGCTGACCACACCCATTCTGGTTCTTGTTGTTGGTTGTAGTCCTGCGCAGGAGTGGGAGATTTCCTTGAGCAAATGAATCATTTGCTTAGCATAAAGCAGGACTTAACAATGAGCAGCCAGCAATGATACAAGTGATCTTGTCATCTCTCATCTCAGATCTTCTCTAAGTCAGGTGATTCATAAAGAAATGGTATCAATTAGACCCATAACTTTGAAGCATGCAAAGTCAAGGAGCACAGCACAGTGCCAGCTTCTGGTGAGGGTCTTGTTGCTGCATTGTTTTATGGCAGAGGCCATCACAGACATGAAAACAAGGATGCTAGCTCTGGTCTTCTCCCTTCTGATAAAGCCACTACTACTATCCTAGGGCTTTGACTTCTTGACCTCATCCAGCCCTAATGATCTCCCACAGCACCCCCACACCAAATCACGTGTATTAACTATGAATTTGGGGTTTAAGTGCCCAGTGCCTAAACTTTTGGGAGACCCAGTTAAACAATAGAATTCCTGGTAGGCTTGAGTTTAAAACATACAAGGGAACAGAGACAATTAAGGTTTGGCAAAGATTGAAGATTTTTGTATTTTCTAGCTCCTCTTTTGGCACAAATGGAACCTTCACACATATCTGGGTACTTCAATATCTTGATAAATAACTACAAGTTTCTGTCGGTTACATTCAAAGGATGAATTGGAATGATAAGGTGGGAGAAAGGTGGTGATAATGAGTTCATGCTAAAACATCCATGGAAAGAGAACACTGGCCAAAAGCAAGGAGCAGAAAGGAGGCTATTACTTTTCAGCATTTGAAGCAATTTCATGTGACATGGTGAAGAAGGTGGAATAGCAAGGAAAAGGATCACAAAAGATCCTTGTAGATTATTGACCTTTAGTAAGTTTTATTCTTAAGAATAGAGTAACAAGCTCAGCAGTTCAAGCAACTAATAATGGTGAAAAATTTGAGAAAGGAAGACTTGTTATGAGACCTGGTATGGACATGAACCCTGGCATGTTACAGACAAGAGACAATGAATGTCCCCGTGAGGGCTTTGGTTATAAGCATAGTGAAGATAAAAAGGGAAAAATAAACAGGTGCAGTTTGTCCTAGTTGATAAAACATGGATGCAGGAAGTTTGTGAGATGGAGGAGATGATATGACTGCCAGGTTTCCAGTTTGCATGGCAGAATAAACAATCGACAGAGAGGAGGAATTTGGGGGAAGGAGGCCACCTGTATCATATGCTGACTGTGAGGTTCAGCGAGGGATACAAAAGTTCATCTGCAGTTCTGGCATGAAGTTAAGACTAGAGGCTTGCATTTAGACCTTAGCTTATGGATATCAATGACAATAACAAAAGTGGATGTGCTGCCTAAGGGCAAGTCTTAAACATATTGGACAGAACACATTGCGTCTGCAGTGTTTAGATGTCTGGGGCCTTGGAGAGTCATTCCCTCCAAATTTGGACAGCTCAGTGACATGCCAACTTAGCAGCTTAGAGTTAGCACAGTGAACAGGCTGCTGCCAGAGGCAGAACCTTGTCTTCTCTCCTTTCTAAGCCTGTGATTTCTTTGAAGAGGGATTGGTTCATATTATTTGTTATTAACTAGATGATGTTCCCTGCTCCTTCCAACTCGCCTAGCCATGTGTGTCATACTATACCTTGATACAAAACGGTTGAGTCTCTCTCCTAGAATCCTTTCCATGATGTTGCCAGCTACATGCAACCTACTTAGAGATCTTTGTGAATAAGGTTTAAGGCTATGTGCACTTTGTCACTTCTCTCTCATGGAGTTGTTCTCAATAATTCTTACATTTTTCAGTGGTGGTGGTGGTGTGTGTATGTGTGCTATTCACATGACTTAGAACCTTATCTGATTTGAGCAAAGGTTTGGGGGAACAATATGTCCTGAAAGCCCAGGTTCTGGCTAGCATACCTAGGAGCCTCTCCAGGAATTAGTTTGAGATATTAAACCCATGTTATTTATTCCAACTGGAATTGCTGCAGAATTTTGTGCAAAGGAATGATGTAGTATTCAAATCTCTTTCGGATTATTGGCATGACATTTCAAAATAAAAATAAAAGCCAGGTCCTTCAAGACTGGCTTTGGAAAGGGAATGTCAAGTAAGTAAAGACTCCTGGAACTCGGGGCTCTGGTTTACTGCAAGAGGCGTTTCTTTTACAAGTTACTCTCTGAATTCCTACTATTTTGACACAATCATTTTCCTCGTGACTTTTCTTTTTGTATCATCTGCCCCTAAGACAATGTCTGAAGTTCCAATCTATTATTCCAAAGTTTTATAAACACCCAGCAACTTAAATAATTAAAAAAAAAGCTTAGGGTCTTCAATGACGAATATTTTATACCAAATTATCATTGAGTGTTGACTCTATGCAGAGAATTCTCCTGAAGGCTTTATATGTAATAACATAATGGATTTTCACAACAGCCCAGTGAGGCACCATCTGTTATTATTCTTATTTTAAAGATAATAAAAGGAGGGCATGGAACAGTGAATGACTTTTCTCAAATTAGTTGCATAATTTATGATGGACTTAGGATGTGGAAGATTGTAGCTTACCCTCAGGGATCTTGCTCTTGACTGTTCTGCTACACAATTTCTTGGTGGAAGAATCCTAGCTCTGCGATTTGCTCTCTGCTGAGTTCACAGACCATGCTCTAGAAATAGTGCCTGGCACACAAAAATGACCTCCCCTTTTTTGCTGCGCCTCATTGTTGGTTCATCATCATCAGCTACTTCCTATGTTTTGGAATTCTACTTGAGGCATCTGTCCAGTCTGGAAGATTGTCATGGAAGTGAAACCCTCTTTCTGTGTGGTGTTTCCCCCCATGGGGCGGTGGGTTTTAGTTCTGTATTCGCACTGACAAAGCAAATTAAAATATGTAGATACTTCGAAAAATGCATCAGAAAATTGAATTAAAAGATGAGTTTATTTAGGTGCAAAAATTGTAATTATTCATAGTTTCTCCATAAAATGCATTTCCATGAACTTTTAGCAGCCCCACATCTGCATGACTTTCAATTATTTTTGCAGTAAGAAACTTATTTTATGATCCCTTGAAGGTATTGGCGTCATTTTATACATACAGAAATCCACTCCTTATACTGCCAAGCATAGGTTACTGTGTGAAGTATTTGGTAATTTTTTCATTTCTCCAGAACTATATTTTTAGGCACTATTGCAAACTTTGCTTGGTGTAAACTCTGGGACCTGCTGCAGCCTCCTCTGGTTAGCTTACAAGTGGCTTGAGGAGAGTGACTAGCCCTTTGCTTCAGTTGCATCTAACCAACACCTGTACTTGGTTGTCTCTGATGTAGTAAAATAAGGTAATGTAATTCTGTTACTATAATTTAAGCTTAAAGCCTTCTGCCCTCATCTTTTTCTCTGGAAACTTGCTGCACTTTAAAATCAGAGGCACATTTTAAAAACACAGGTCACACAACTGGGTGGTAACTTAATATATTCTTCCAGAATCTTCTTTTAATTAACTTAGTGATTTAACAACATTGGATTTTATTGCCATTTTATAGTGCTTTGCTAATGTTTCATTTTTATTCTCATCTTATTTCTCCACCCCCTAATCTGAAATAATTTTTTTACTATCTTCCCTACCGTACATTTTATCCCTCATAATCAATATTAATTTCACTCTACGATCATATTTTGAGATGGGACTGTTTGCTGGGTGCAGGCTTGGAGATCAAGAGGTAGTTAGCAGAATCTATGTTTTCAAAGAAAATGTCTTATTAAGATAATTATCTGGCAGCCCAGCAGGATAATTTCAATCGCAGTATTGTGGAACTCATATACCGGCACATTTCTGCTTCAAGGTGACTCGGGCACTCTTGGAGAGAGAATGCCACAGCGAGGGGAAACCAGCATAGGGCGGAAAGGGGAAGCAGGCCAATAGGCAGGTGGTGTTCACCCCACTGGCCCGGATTTCTGTATGGTTGCCATGGCCAGGCTTGGCTTTGGGGGACAGAGCCCATCTCTCCAAGCCCTCAGAAACATCTGACATGCTGTGTGGAGCGAAGGTTCTAGGAACAATGCCATCAATGAGAGGCAACAGGAGAACTAGAAAGGAGAGAGCTGGCAAGCATGGCAAGAGGCAACATACTAGAAACTGCAGTGCCCTGAAAGTCCTATTTAGATCATTGTGGAGAATTTCCACTCCACATTCCAAGTACTTGGTGAATTAAAGATACTCCATTTTTTTGTAAAACCAAGGAGGGTTTCAGTATTTTTTTTAATTAAGATGAATCATAGGATGAACTTACTATTCATTGAAGAAGCCAAGATATTGCTATACAATTGCAAAGCAAAAAAGAAGTCATTTTTGTTTTTGCTGTAATCAATATTAATACAGGCCTTTCTTCTCTTGGTTTCTTTCAGGAGAGGATGATGGGGGCAGGAAAATGTTAACAGTGGGGTAATTATGCCAAGTTCATGTGGGGAAAAAGCAGCTCTTTAGAAAGGCAGGGATGCAAATGGCATCATGGTTGATTTTTAAAAGAGGCTTCTGATTTATATACTGGACCTGGAGGCAGAAGGAGCAACCAGGAGCTACAGTGGACCATTTTGTTGTTGTTTTTAAAATCTATCTTGCGTGTTAAGCAGCTACATAAAAGTGACGGCTTCACTTCCGTTCTTCCCTGTGTCTTCTCCATCTCTCCCACATCCTCCTCGCTTTCTCTTCCTTGTTCATCCCTCAATGTTCTCTCTTAATTTCTCCTGGAGACTGTCTTGCACACTGAGTTTCAAAGTTCCCTTGTTTTCTTCAAGCCTTATATTTTTCCGAGTAGGCTCACCCATTTGAAGATTTGGTGTGTGTGTGGGGAGTTCCCACTAAGTAGTTTGTAGCTGCTTCGCTGTCATCAAAGCTCTATTATGACATTTTCATTCTTCATTTCCAGTGCTTCACTCCATCTTTCCAAGCATCCTGGGAAGAAAGAGGAGAAAGAGTTCTGCCAAGTTTTGTGGACAGTGAACCTCAAACAGAGAAGACTCCACTGCTCAGGCACCCTGGCCTTGTCAGGGGAAGACCTGAAACCAGGGCCAGGGTTTTTGATCCCAAAACTGCCGCTCCTCCCACCCACAGGCACGGCTGCTGGATGGCCACAGTAGGTCCTCTGCAATTTTCTCCTTTAATTGAGAAGCCCACGTGGCCTTGTCGACATGCAGAAAGGCTGTCTCCGGCTCCTGGCATGGAGATAGTGTGTGGCTTACCTTCACCACTCGCCTCTTAGGCTCTGCCTTGCCCTTTGCTCCCCTGCTTGATCTCCACCATGAACAGTGACTGTGCTTTCAGCATCCTGCTCTGTGTGGCCCACACGAGGCTCTGTGTTCCCTCTGCATGTGTGCGTCTCCTTTACTGCCTCTGGAGATGGCTTCAAGCATGGATGTTTCCAGAAATCTGTGACCACTTCTCTTCTACATCAGATCAGATCTCTTTCTTTTTTTTTCGTGTTGTAAAGATTTATTTTTGTTGGAAAGGCAGAGAAGAGGAGAGACAGAGAGGAAGATCTTCTGTCTGCTGATTCACTCCCCAAGCGGCCTCAATGGCTGCAGCTGCGCCGATCTGAAGCCAGAAGCCTGGAACTTCTTGCAGGTCTCCCACGTGGGTTCAGGGTCCCTAGGCCTTGGGCCGTCTCGACTGCTTTTCCAGGGCACAAACAGGAAACTGGAAGCATGGCCACCATGATTAGAACTGATGCCTCATACGGGATCCTGGCACGTGTAAGGCGACAATTTTAGCTGCTAGGCTACTGTGCAAAGCCCAAAAGTCTCTGTTTTACTATCTCAGAACACATTACAAGTTTTGATTTTGTGTGCATGAAATGGTAAACACATTTCACAATTGCCGGGGAAGGGGGCTGTTTTGCAGACAGGTAGATAGGATTGCTAGAGTGATGATGATGATGATGGTGGTGATGATGATTGTGTGTGTGTGTGTGTGTGTTAGTTTCAGGCCCTAATCTATCTTCCTGCCTTATCCTTTATCACTCTGCTGTGAGCTATAGGCATCTCAAACTTGGCTTCAGTCACTGTGCCATAAGATCAGCTCCTTAATGCTTGAATAGTATTTTGCGCTTCCTATAGAGGCGAAGCTCCATGAAGCCAGAGGCTATCTTTATTTGCTTGTGATTATATCTCAGAAAACATTCAATCAGTGTTTATTGAACTGTGCCAGCAATGCAAGTAGAATTGAACTGTGCCAGCACCAGGGAAATAAGATTTTACTGTGGGATTCGTCATAGGAGTGTGTGTGACTTGGCTTTGATCAATTTAATAGTTTCTTCAGAACAGCTATCAAGCATGGAAATAGAGGATGTCCTGTATAAGCTAGAAAATGAAGAGAATCCATTATAAAGGCAGTAGGACACAAACGTCCAGGAGAGTAGCGTCTTGAATAAATTCTTCCTTGGTCAACTCAACATCTGCCACCTATTTCCTCCTGTTTTGTATGCTGCTTGAATTCCAACACTTGCCTCTCAGGGCAGAGCTGATGTTTTATTTCTATTTTTTCTAACTATTTCATTACATAATTTCTAAAATGGGAGGACTATGGATGATATTTTGTGGAATGAATAGATTTGCACTTAAGGAAAGCAAAGCCAGACCAGGAAGAACTGGCACAGTCAGTGCTGGATTGCACTGAGAGAATATGAATGGATGGATCATAAGACAACGGGAAGTCCCTGGCCACATTGTTGGGTCTGCCTTCTCTATGTAGTACATCTGTTACATTGAAGGACAAAGTGAAATAGGTCACAAGAGGCTTAAAGGTCTGATTATTATCATCTTAGATTTGTTTTTCTACTTTAATGGGAAACTTTCATGGTTCAAGGGAAGAATGATGGGAGAATGAAGATGGCAGAATAGGGTAAGGACATATTTAAACAGATGGAGAAACATTAGCCAGTGTGAAGCAGAGAGGGCACATTCCAGGAAACAGGAGAGGATAGGACAACAACAAATGGGGACCTGGAGACTGACAGACGTGGCAAAGCAATGGACACAATTATTGCGATGTTGCAGTGACCAAAACTTCAGCAGCATTCAGTGAGCAAAATCTGAACTGGCAGCCAGACCTCCACCATCAACCAGGTGGGAAGGGACCTTCACTGGCAGCTCAGGAGGCAAACCCAGACGAAGTACTGCCCATCCTGCTGGTCTGTTTGATTTCACCAGGAGCAGAGAAAGAGCAGCAGGTCATGGAGTGGCGGTGTGGGAACAGGGTGAATTTCACAACCCAGTCCATCTGCTAGAGCCAAATCAGGTGCCATTTTGTGTAGGGAGACAAAGGTTATGGAATAGGACTGTGCATGCACTGAGCTGGGAGTGAGCTCATTTCTGGCCCAGTGAACTGCAACAATGTGGAATCCAACAGGTTCCACCCAAGATAGGTCTGGGTATTCCTAAGACCTGGTGGTCAGCAGATCAAGAACTCTAGTAGTGACACATCAGGTGCCATTTTGTACAGTGTGGCAAAAACTTTAAGACTGCAAGGACAACAGTGAACTGTGCATGTGCTGAGCTCGGCAAGAATTCACTGAGCTCAGTGCAGTGCAGTGGCCCCATAGGGAAACGAATACCGACTTTGGCATTGTACAGGTCGCAGTAGGTCTTTATGACACCCAGAACTAACACCAATAGGTTCTGGCAAGATCAGCACCACCAATAACATAGCTATATAGGACACCTGGTGTCTCCCTAATCCTGGGAACTGCTAGAACCGGAAGTGGAAGAAAGGATGTGTAGACAACGGTGCAGCTTTAGCATAAAATCACAGGTGGTGGAGAGTGGTGAGCCAGGAGTTGGGGCTATGGAGAGTATAGTGGAAGTCCTGACCTGGAACTCACAGGAGGGAGTGGCACAAGTGACTGCAAACCAAGGGCCATGTACCAACTGCAATAAGTAAAATTTGTTGCCTAGAAAAGATATATCTCACCAACAAAGATCAGTGGAAACTGTATCTCATGGATTTTGATTTTTCTTTTTTGGTTGCATTTCCTCAAAACAATTTCTCATTACATTCTTCACTGACTCATAGGTCATTAAATAGCATCATTTTTTTCAAGAAGGTTTTTGAGTTTCTTTTGCATTTCTTCAGTGACACATTGGTTTTTAGTAGTAATTATTTAACTTCATTACATTTTTAATTTCTTTTTTTCTTCCTGATATTGATTTTATTTTGTGGCTTATCATTTAAGGGGATATACAGTAATTATGTAATGGAGAATATTATATCCAGTAGCATGTTATTTAATTATGAATTTGTAAATTTCTATTTCTGTTGTTGATTTTGTATTGTGGCTTTTCATTTAAGAGGATGCATAGTAACTGTGTAATGGAGGATATCATATCCAGATATGAGAATACAACGCAGTACGCATCTCTGCTTCCAGACAAACAAGGACTCCCAAGGAAGCTCTTTACTATATCTTGACAATATGATGCCAGATTCTGTCATATCCAATACCTGCAATGATGGACATATGACTGTGTATGAAGGACTACAGTATGATAATAATATAGGGGAACTTAGTAGGGGGTCAGAGGGGACTGGTGGGGAGGAAATCCTATGGAACTGTATCATAAAATGATAATAGTAATAATAGAAATAAATAAAGAAAGAATCACATCTATAAAAAATGAAAAAAGGAACAATGAAAAGGAACAATGAATTTGTATTCATGCAAGTCTTTGCTCTAACTCTTATGACATATTAGGTCTTTGACCTCAGTCTTTTTTTTTTTTTAAAGATTTATTCATTTTATTACAGTCAGATATACACAGAGGAGAGACAGAGAGGAAGATCTTCCGTCCGATGATTCATTCCCCAAGTGAGCCGCAACGGGCCAGTGCGCGCCGATCCGAAGCCGGGAACCAGGAACCTCTTCCAGGTCTCCCACACGGGTGCAGTGTCCCAATGCACTGGGCCGTCCTCGACTGCTTTCCCAGGCCACAAGCAGGGAGCTGGATGGGAAGTGGAGCTGCCGGGATTAGAACCGGAGCCCATATGGGATCCCGGGGCGTTCAAGGCGAGGACTTTAGCCGCTAGGCCACGCCGCCGGGCCCTGACCTCAGTCTTTCTGGGCATATGATTTCTCATCATGCAATCAGTATAATGGCAACTTCCTCTCGAGCTTGTGAAATAGTAGGGATTTTTTATTTTATTTTATTATTTTTTTAAATTTTATTTTATCTGGGATTTCCCTCCTCCCAAACTCTCACCCCACAGCTAGTATTCCCCTTGTTGCTACAATGGTATAGTCCTTCATAAGGAGTCATAGTTCATCAGTATCTTATATAAGTGTGCCCTGACATTGCTGGCACAGACTGTGTCAGACAGTCTGGCATCCCACTGTCTACACATTTCCAATGGTTTCATTGGGAGTCCATCTTTTGTTTGGAAGCAGGAATGCATGTTGCATTGTATCCCCACATCTGGATATGGTAGACCCCAGTACTCCATCACTATACATTTCCATAAATGAGAAGCCATGAAACAAGGTCAACAATTGATATAAATTAGGACAATATCTACAACAACAACAACAATATCAACAACAAATTACAACATCATGGGGGGGAAATAAAACACGGCACTGAGTAACCAACACATGGGTAACAAAAAGGAAACACAAAAATTTCTTAAGGAAAATGATGCCACCATGGAATCCATAAGCCAGTGATGAATTCCACAAGAGAAAAGGAAGTATTTGGAACAAATAAAACTGAAATAAAAAAACATCAAAACCCATGGGATGTAGTCAAAAAACAAAATAAAACAAAGAAAAGCAGTATGGATTGGATTATTGAAGTTACGCTTTCCGTGGTGGCTTCCTTATATAAGATAGAACATATGGTATTTGTTCTTTCGTGATTGACTCAGTTTACTGAGCATAATAGTCTTTAGTTGGGTCCACCTAGTAGCAAATAGTATAATTTCATTCTTCTTAATAGCTGAATAATATTCCATGGAGTAGATGTACCACAGTTTCTCTAACCACTCTTGTTTTGAAGCACACCTGGTTTGTTTCCATGTCTTTGCTACTGTAGATTGTGCTGCTGCAAATACAGGATTACAGATTCTCTTCTCATACGCAGATTTCATTTATATAGAGTATATTACTAGGAGCGGGATAGGTGGGTCATATGGCAGGTTTATTTGCCATTCTCCAAGCACTCTTCATACTGATTTCCACAGTGGTTGTACTAGCCTAAACTCCCACCAGTAGTGAAGGAGGGTACCTTTCTCCTCACATCCATGCCAGCAGGTGTTGTTACTTGAGTTTTGAATGTAGGCCAGTCTCACAGGAGTTAGATGGTATCTCAACGTGGTTTTCACTTGTATCTCTCTGATGGCTAGGGAGCCTGAGCATCTCTTCATATGTCTGCTAGGCATTTGAATGTGTTCTTTTGAAAAATTTCTGTTTATTTCCTTTGCCTGTTTTCCACAGGGCTATTTTTACTGTCTCTGGGTTTTGAAGCTCTTTGTAAATCTTGGATATTAATCCCCTATCACTTGTGTAGTATGCAAAAAGTTTCTCCCCTTCTGTTTTTTGCTTCCTTACTTTGTTAATTGTCTCTTTTGCTGTGCAGAAACTTTTTAGTTAGATGTAGTCCCATTGGTTCATTTTGGCTTTGATTGCCTTTGCTTTTGGCGTCTTTTCTAAGAAGTCTTTCCCTGTCCCTATATCTTGGAGAGTGCTTCCTATGTATCCCTTAAATAGTTTGATGGTTTCTGGGTGTAGATTTTGGTCCTTGATCCATTTAGAGCTGATTTTTGCATACTGTGACAGGTGCATGTCTTACTTCTTTATTCTGCAAGCTGCTTTCCAGTTGTCTCAACAGCATTTGGTGAATAGACCAGGCTTTTTGTCTGGATTGTTTTCAGCTTTCTTGTCAAAGATTAGTTGAGTGTACATGTGTGGGCTCCCTCTGGTGTTTCTATTCTGTTCCACTGATCTTCTTTGTTTTTGTACCAATACCAGATTGTTCTGACAACCGCTGCTCTGTAGTATGTCTTGAGGTCTAGAATTGTGATTATTCCAGCTTGGTTTTTATTCTTCAGGATAGTTTTGGCTATTCGTGGTCTTTTGTGGTTTTAGATGAACTTTTGCAACATCTTTTCTATTTCTGAGAAAAATGTTATTGGGATTTTGATTGGGATTGCATTGAATCTGTATATTGCTTTTAGAAATATGGTCATTTTGATAATGTTGATCCTGCCAATCCAGGAACATGGTAAGGTTCTCCATTTTTCAAGATCTTTTTCTATTTCCTTTTAAAATGTTTTACAGTTTTCATTGTAGAGGTCTTCCACATATTTAGTTAACTTAATTCCCTAGGTATTTAAGATTTCTCTCCTCTATTTTAAAGGGGACTGTACTTACAATTTCTTTCTCACCCATGGGATTATTTTTGTACAATAGTGCCATCAACTTGTGTTCATTAATTTTGTATCCTGCTACTCTGCCAAAGTCTCTTATGAGTTCTAATATTCTCTTGACTAAATCTTTTGGTTCTCCTATATAAAGAATCATGTCATCTGCAAAAAGAGATAATTTCAATTCCTCTTTTCCAATCTAGATTCCTTTAATTCTTTTTTTCTTGACTAATAGCTTTGGCAAGGACTTCCAATACTATATTGAAAGGTAGTACTGACAGTGGACACAGCTGTGTAGTTCCAGATTTTAGTGGGAAGGCTTCCATTTAGTGGGAAGGCTCTGCTGCCACTGCTGTTTTGCTGTGTCCAGGGTGTCTCCCAGTATCCCACCCCCCACCATCTAATTTCTGACCCATATTTTTTCACCTGCAATCTACTTCTTGTGCTTCACCCTGTTTAAAGATTCTCCATCACACCAAGTGCTTCTCTATCCTAAGCTGCCATCTTGCCTCTTCTGAACAGTAGGGATTTCATTGCCTTGTGTATATCTTCTCTTTCTCTATCCACTCAGCTCCAACTAGAGAAACTTTTGTCTTTATCTATTACATCCACAGGTTTCCTTCTTTCTTCATCCTAACTAGAATTCAACTTTTGAAAGCTATTTCTACTCTTTTTGTTATGTGGAATCAAGTGAAGCAGTAAAGAGAGATACAACTGGAGAAATGGGGGGGGGGTGTATTTAAGAAAAGAACAAAGGAACAAAGCCTCATCATAGGAGCTCTTGGAGGAATTCTGCTAGAGGGTAGGATTTAAAGGAGGCCTGGCATGGTAACCGAGTGGCTAATGTCCTTGCCTTGCGTGGTGGGATCCCATGTGGGCACAGGTTCATGTCCTGGCTCCTCCACTTTCCTTTCAGCTCCCTGCTTATGGCCTAGGAAGGCAGTCAAGGATGGGCCAAACCTTGGGATCCTGCACCCACATGGGAGACTCAGAGGATGCTCCTGGCTCCTGGCTTCTGAGCACCTCAGCTCAGCTTCAACCGTTGTGGTCACTTGGGGAGTAAACCAGCAGATGGAAGATCTTTCTCTCTGTCTCTGCTCTCTGTGTATCTGCCTTTCCAATGAGAATAAATAAATGAATCTTTTTTTTTTTTAAAGGTGGCTCTATGGCCAGCTGTAGAGTAGGACAGGAGAGAACTGTTGTTGTCAAGGGTGTCTATTTTTTGGAAATATTGTTCGATCTTACGAATTGAATTTCCTCCTATGTTATTTTAAAAGTTAAAATTATAATTGCTTTAACTCAGATATATGATTTATAGATCGTGTCCTTTTGAATAACTCACTACCCCAAAATTGGGTAATGGAGGCCCAGATATGACTGGATATGTGCAGTTATGTGCCATATAATGATGCTTTGATCAATGTTTGATCGTGAATACTTGGTAGTCTCCTGAAATTATAAGAAAGCTGACCTAGGCATATTATGTGATAATGTCATATGTCATGTAAAGTGTTGCTGATGTTTGTAGTAATATAGGTGCAAGCACCTCTACTGTGCACACAGGCATGTGAAAGTACAGCACATATAATTACCTGCAGAACATAATGCCAGACAAAGATAACAGGCCCCTATGTTACTGGGTTTTGCAATTACTATGCATTAAAAAAGGATACATTTGTTTATTTAATTAATTCTTTGAAAAGCAGGGATAGAGAATGAGAGATGAATAGACAGGTAGACAGAGGGAGAAAGAGAGAAATTTAATCCTCTAATTCACTGCTAGATGGCCGCAACAACTAAATCTGGTCCAAGCCACAGTCAGGAACCTGGAGCTCCATCATAGCCTCCCACATGGATAGCAGGGTTTCAGGCACTTCAGCCATCTTCTGCTGTTTCCCAGGTGCATTATCAAGGTGCTGGATTGGAAGAAGGTAGCCTACACTCCAATAGGGGATGCTGGTGGTGGCTTATCTCCACGCACCACAGCACCAATCCTTACACAATATTTTGTCATTATTTTAGTGTGCACTCCTTCTGTTTACCAAAAACAAAAATGACAAAAGATGGACTGTAAAGCAAAGTGCTATGTTATGCAGGCACCAGGCTCCTACATCTTTGGCTTAACATGCTCCTTAAGTGCACCCAGAAACCACATTTGTGTAGATACACCCCGTGATGTTCACACAATGTGGAAATTGCATAAAATGCAATTCTTAAGATATGTTGCTGGCTTTAAGTTGATGTCTGACTATGCTTAAATGATATAATCTGTGTGAAACCCCTTGACCACCATTGGGAACATAGTAGACACTCAATAAATCATTCCCATTGTTCTCACAGCAAATGACCTGAATGCCACCAACCTGGGTGAGACACATAAAGTGATGTGGCCGATGATGGAAGCAACTGGCCCAGTCACCTCTCAAGACTCTTTTACTTCAATTATCTGTGTGTTTCTAGGGAAATGTATTTGGGGCTTGAATTATTTAGATGATTGATCTGAGTCTCTACTTGCCTTGCCCTGAAGTCAGAAAGCATTTCAGGGCTTGTTGCGAAGTTGGTTTCTATGGGTTGCTTTTCTTCTCTGGATTGCTTATTAAACATAGCGAAGAAGACCTGATGTTCCCAAGCCAGCTGTCAGTCACGAGTGAGTTCTGGGGTCCCATTAGCTAGACCTGAGTTGGTATGCAAACCAGGCTGCGGGAAGTGGGACTAGGGGGAACAGGGTAGGCAAAACGATGTAATGACTCAAACTGGCAAGTTAGGGGTCTGTGGGAAAATAATTTGTAGCTCTGAATGGAAGTTATTTTAAAAAGAGAAGAGGAATAAAAATAAATAAAAAATAAGTGAAACAAGAAGAACAAGGTGATTTCAACATCAAAGGCAATAATTGCTATGAAATACAAAGAGAAGCTTCAAATGGTTTAGTTCTCATTGGTGGCTCCTATTGCCTGTTCCTTTTGACACACTTGTCTGTGTTCTGGGGAAATGGAGGGAAATATTTTCACTGATTTTTGTCAAGTGAAAGTTGCTAAGTTTGATAATATGTCCCTCTGAGCAGCACCTGTGCCCCAGCAGTCATGATTATGCAGTCCCTAATAGTCTCTGGGTCAACCAAGATGAAAGGAAATGAGGATAAGAGGGAAGGATCACCAAAGTGGAAGTTTTAATCATGTACCATGGCATATTCTGGACTCCTGAAACCATGGGGAAACAAGCTGGTGATGGAGAAATAAAACAAATCCTTTTTTTTTTGCCTTGACACTTGCCCAAACCAGTGTTTTTGATCTCTGCTTTTGGTTCTAACTGCCATAGCTCTATTTTTGCAGAAGAGTTCAGGCATTTGCTTAGGAATCTGTACCGAATCCTAATCTGCTTGTTTCTGCATATGTTCAATGGAGTTTATATTAAAGAGTATGAAGTACAATGTTCAAAAGAAATGGCTCAGCTCTGAAGTTTGGCATCTCTTTCAAACAGGTCAAAAAATAAGGTTTTACCTTCAGCTGTGTTTTGGGTGACTCCTTTAAAGACAGACATTGCCAAGAAATCCTATCATCATCCACAATCATTCATCATCCACTCACCAGCCGATCATATTTTTGGATTCCAACTACCTGCTAAATCACCTCATGACCTTGGAAACAGGAGACAATTAACACCTACTTAGTGAGCTGCTGTGAGGAATATGAGGATAATGTGAGTTCATGTAAAAGTGAAATGGAAAGATGCATTTATTTTGGTTCAAAAATTATGACATCCATGCATTTTTTTTCTCTGTAGTTGTCAGTTTCCACTGACTTTTTGACACCCCTCTTAGCCTTGACTTTCAAAATTTTCTTGCACCAAAATAAACATCTTCAAATTCTATATGCATGAACTCTTTGAAGTCCTTTCATATATGCCTATGGGTACAGGTAGGTACAGATGGACACAGAAGTTTGAAGAGAGCAAGGAGAATATATTTGGAAACATGTGGGATGCACACTGGGCTGACAACACAAGTTAATAGGTGATTGTGTTGAGCCATGCCTTGAACACCGGGAGTCGATGTTAGGTTATGGACTGGGGTTGCAAGCATGAAGATCATATTCCATAATGGACTTCTTGGGAATAGGAGGTTGTTTTTGACATCTTGCTTATGGAAACTATGGGCTATACCTTCATGTTTGAGAAAGCATCAGGTGCCGGGAGACAAGGCATTGGACAGAAAGAGTCAGAGACTGTGACGTGTTGATGTGCTCCTTCTACACTGCTTCAGTGTGCCTCTGGGCTGCTTCGTCTCACTGGTGATTGAGGAGATATGTGCATAGGCTTCTAGTAAGCATAGTTTGTGAGTGCTGCTACAATAGAGCATGAAAAAGCACTATGGTTGGGAGAGATAGAATCTTAGGGCAAATCTAATGCCATGATTCCTTGAAGGCCTACAAAGAAGGTAGAGGAGATGAGGTCTTATTGGAGTAATGACCCTCCATTGCAACCTCTTGAAAAGTATCCTGTTATTTTAAGATTTATTTTTTTATTTTTATTGGAAAGTCAGATATACAGAGAGGAGTGACAGAGAGGAAGATCTTCTGTCCATTGAATAATTCCCCAACTGGCTGCAATGGCTGGAGCTGCGCCAATATGAAGCCAAGGGCCCAGAGCCTCCTCCGGGTCTCCCACATGGTTCAAGGTCCCAAGGCCTTGGGCTATCCTCGACTACTTTCCAAGGCCACAAGCAGGGAGCTGGATGGGAAGTGGGGCCACTGGGATTAGAACTGGTGCCCACAAGGAATCCCAGCTTGTGCAAGGCAGGGACTTAGCTGCTAGGCTACTGTACTGGGCCCAAAGCATTCTGTCTTAATTGAGGAGTAATTCACATGCTAACTTCAGGTGTCTCCCTCAGAACTTAGTGAGAAGCTATTCTAAGATGGGTAGGAGATGTAATTTTTATGTGTATTCTATATGAATCAGTGCTCCGGACTCTGCTGGGCATAGGGGGCACTCACAAACTGTATTTTAAGGCAGCCTCTGGGTGATACAGGTGGGGTCTGCAGTTGTGTCTGCATTTCCCAAGTTCTCAGGCACTGCTGAGTTTTGGACCACACTTATGCTGACAAAGCACTAAACAGCGTTTCAGTAGCCACCTGCACGTCTATACTGAGTACAGGAGTCTTGTACCTCCACTGGTAGCCACATGAAACTTCCTTCTTGGACGAACTTTTGTGTCCTTTTAGACCTGGTTCAGTTCGGAATCAACTTGATTCATCCGGTGAGTTTGTTTGCAACCTCCAAGAGATGCCTCTCCCAGAAAGATAAATCAACAACGACTTTTCAGGGGTTTCTGTTCAGAACTCAGCATGTGAAAGATGGCACAACTTCCCTGGATTCACCATCAAGTTTTTTCTTTATCTCTGCTGACTATTGCTTTTCCTGTGTTTGGACAATGATGATTAAAGGCCCACACATTTTCAGCTCACAATTGGCGATTGGCTGGCAGGCTAGCAAACACCCACCTTTCAAGAGGTCGATAAGCATTGGGGAAATGTTTCGTCATGCTGAGCAGGACAACGCAAATTGCCCAGCATCTGGAACAAATTGCTGTCTGGGTCCCTGAGTTGCACAGGACCGGGGAGGAAAAGGCTGTCACCAGAAAATCAGGAGAACCTTCTGACTCAGAGGCCAGGGAGAAGTGGCTGCAGGACCCTGGGTGGCAGTTCCCTGCTTCAGGTGTGGAAACAGCACTCTCTGTTAGACTCATTGGAGGATGAACCCAATTCTGAAACAATGGAGAGCAGGGTTTTGCAGGATTTTGCAGGAGACATCTGAAGTTTGCATGTGAATCACACCTCAATTAAAACTTTGGACACCTGGGCCCAGCGCGGTAGCTTAGGGGTTACCATGCGCCAGGATCCCCTGTGGGTACTGATTCTAATCCCGGTGGCCCCACTTCCCATCCAGCTCCCTGCTGTGGCCTGGGAAAGCAGTTGAAGTTGGCCCAAAGGCTTGGGACCCTGCACTCCCATGGGAGATCTGGAGGAGGCTCTGGATTCCTGGCTATTATGAATTGTCTTTCATTTGTTGTGGCTGTTTCGGCAGTTCATCAATGAACAGAAGATCTTCCTTTCTGTCTGTCCTCTCTGTATATCTGACTTTCCAATAAAAGTAAAAAAAATTTTTAAAAAAGCAACTGCAGACATCCAAGAGAAGTGAAATCCTTACCATGGATTTTGTAGGTTGTTTTTGTGTCACTAAACAATGGACCATGATCTGAAAATGTGCCATTACGTGATGGTTGTGTAACCATGATCTAGAATGTACCTGCACAAAAATACAGAGTTGCTGATGACACATGAGCAGTGTTATTTCTATGTGCTGTTCCCTGGTGCAGCATTGGCTGCAATATTGTAGCCCTCTGTTAGTCTTTGAGTCACACAGAAGCTCCAAGTCCCAGATTCGAGGATTAGTGGCTAAAGGCTCACCACCATGCAGAGCCTCTTGGAGCCAGCAGTTGTGACCTAGTCTATGCATTATCCCAATGACCTGCAGAGCAATCCTTGAAGTGGGTAGGATCTGCTTTATCCTCATTTATTGGTGAGGAAGTTGAGGTTCAGAGCGGTGAGTTGCCTGAAGGCCCAGGTCACCTAGGAAATAGCAGCATCTGGAGAATACAAGAGTATGCATCCTGGGAAGGCACAGTTTGCTCTCCTTTTGGCTTCTACCACCCTCCGCCGAGCAATTCCAGTCACTACTCATCGGGCACTCCTGACGCTGCCCTCGGCTCTTTCTCCTTGGGAATATCATGTCTTGCACTCCCATTGAAATCTACATGTGCTGCCTCTTTCTGTTTCTTGGTCTGTGTTCCCTGAGATGACCAAGCTGCAACTGCTTGGCTGCTACGCTGCAGTAAGGGGGTTGACTCTAGCAGCCCCAATGGTGCTGCTTTCATCCCCAGCAGAAAACAGAGCAGGCAACATGCCCACCAGCAAAGCCCAGATGCTCAACATCTGCTCCTCCCTGAGTCAGCCAGTTGATGGAAATCAGCTTTGAAACAGCAGCGATGTGGCTTCCCACGCTCAGAACTGACCACTACTCATCAACTCTTCTACTAGCTCTTTCTTCTAATGTTTCCCAATATTCCATAAAAATGATTATTTATTCACTTGAGAGGCAGAGACAGAGAAAGAGAGAGAGAGAGAGAGAGAGAGAGAGAGAGAGAGAGAGAGAGAGCGCGAGAGCGAGCACAAGTGAGCGAGCAGGGGATGTCTTTCATGTGTTGGTTCAGTTCCCAAGTAACGACAAGAGCCAGGGCTCAGCAAGGCTGAAACCAGGAGCTAGGGGCTTCCCCCGACGCTTCCTGCTTGTGTGGCAGGGAACCAAATACATGAACTGTCTTCTGTTGCTCTGCCAAGCACAAGAGCAAGACCTGGATCAAAAGCAGAGCAGTTGCATCTCGAACCAGGGCTGACATGGAATGCCAGTATTGTAGTTGGTAACTTAACCTGATGCGCCACAAGGCCGGCTCCAACTATTTTCAAAGCAGTCTTATTTAATGATTTTCCCTTTCATTCGAAAGGCATAGAAACAAATAGAGAGACAAAGAAAGAAATATCCTTTTCTATCTGCTGATATACTCCTCATATGCCCACATAGCCAGGGATGTGTCAGGCCAAAACCAGGAGCCAAAACTCAGTCCAGGCCTTCCACAGGAGTGGCAGGTCCTGACTACTTAAATCATGATGTTCTGCCTTCTAGGGTGTACACTGGCAAGAAGCTGGACTATGAAGTAGAGTCAGGATTCCAACCAGGAAGATGCTGCTATCCCAAGTTGTGATTTAACTACTGCACCAACCATCTACTTCCATCAGCGCTTAGGGAGGGAGGGACAAAAACACATTCCATCTGCTATTTCATTACCTAAATGACTGCAACATTCATGGCTGCATTAGGCCAAATCAGGGAGCCAGAAACTTCATCCAGGTCTCCCACGCAGGTGGCAGGGACCCAAGCATTTGGGCCATCAACTCTAGTCATTATCAGGAAACTGGAAGCTGAGCAGCTGGACACCTAAGCCTCTGTTTTGTATGCTGGCCCCATCTCCATCTTTCCCTATTTGATTTCTTCTATTCTGCCTAGAAATACACTGTTCTCTCAGTTGTGGAATAAAAGCATTCAAAGATATGTGTTGATTCATTTGCTGGTCCCTAGAATCTATAAATATATTACTTTTTATGACAAAGGAGTTGAATGTTACCTTAAAACGTGTGAAAGATGTGACTAAGTCAACGGTGTTGAAGGGAAGAACTAATCTCAGATTATTGGAGGTTCTTAAATCCAATCACAGATGATCTAACAGAGAGAACTAGAAAAAGATTTGGGAGTGACCCATGAAGACACAGGGAGAGACACTGAATGATGCATAAATCACAGAACGTCACAGCCACACAAAGCTGGAAGAGAAAGGGACCTGTTTTCTCTTGGAACCACAGAAGAGTATAGCCCTGCCATCACCTTGACTTTCGACTCTGGCCTCCAGAACTGTGGAACAGTATATTTCTGTTGTTCACACTATAAGAACTGGCTTGTTTTGAGTCACACATACACTGAGGAGAGCCTGTGATGTGGAGAGAGAGAAAAGGGGGGAGAGAGAGAGAGAGAGACAAAGAGAGAGAGAGAGAGAGAGAGAGACTATTTTTGTCTGCTAACTATATTTCAAGTGACTTCAATGGCCAACACTGGGCTGGGCAGCAGCCAGGAGCTGGAGATACAGTGCAGGTCTTCCAATAGGTAGCAGGAGCCCAATCACTTGAGCCATTACTGCTGTTTCTAGGGTCTGCATTAGAGGTAGCTATTCAGAATCTGGAGCAAGGACTTGAACCCAGGTACAGTGGTATGCACACGAACAACTTAACTGGGGTCTTAGAAGACCAAATGCTTCCCCCCACCCATGCCACACTGCCCCACCACTACTGTTTGAGGCCATGAATTTCTGGAAGGCTGATAGGGCAGCCCCAGGGAACTTACCACTACTGAATGGAACCATCCTCCCTGTATGCTTCTTGTCTTCAGTGACTGTGATGTTTCTTTCCAGTTCATGTTGGCAACTTCATAACTTATGATTCATTTCCACAGCCACACTGCATGGCCCCACAATGCCCTGCAGTCTGGTTTCCTATGTTCTAGTGGGGTCACCAACTGGATCTTCATTGCCTCACACAGAGGTCAGGCGTGTTGCTCTCCAAGCAGTTCCCTTTCTTGTGACCTGGCATAGCATCTGCCCTTCCTTCCTGTGTAACAACTCCTTTCTGTTACACAGTCCTTGCTCTGCCAATCTTGGAGCACTGGCTCTCAACTAGTTCACACTTCCTGACCCAACATCGTCTTGGACCACACGCTTACCCCTGAGAGTGTGGCCAAGAGACAAGGCATTTGGAAGAACTCGCTTCTGTTTTGCAGCCCTCCCTCATGCTCAGTGGCTCCCACAGCCTTAAACAGCTCTATCTCCTTTGGGTTCATTAGAATCAAAAGTAGTTGTTTTCCATTGCCACCAACCAAACCGTGCTTCATGTATCACTTGAGGCCATTGAAACAATGGGGCTTACCCTTAATCACTGCCCCTGCTACCAGTTGTGTGGCTTTGCAAATGATGTATGCTCTGCACTGTGGCAGCACAGCTAGATTAGGCAGCACAGCCGGATGTCTCATCTGGGCCTTGCTTGGTCTTTCTTCCAGATTATTTCATTGGCTGTTTTTTTAAAGTCTCATTCATAACTCTGTAGAAAGGGGAAGCTCTCATTTGATTGAAGTTCTACCCCTTTGCCTCTCTGAGCATGTGATGTGTTCACTCTTTCACTCCTCTGGTTGCCATACTGTGAGAAAGGAACTGACACCAGGGTCAGCCTGGGACTGGGTATGCCCTTGCTCAGTAATTACATCAGTGTAGCCTGGGAGCCACCTAGGTGTCATTCAACTGATGATGGAAGAGAAAAATAGTAGTATATTGATAGGGGACTAATATCCAGGATTTACAAAGAGCTCCAGAAACCCAGTGACAGCAAAACATACAACCCTGTGAAGAAATGGATGAAGGAAATGAATAGACATTTTTCAAAAGATCAAATTCAAATGGCAAATAGACATATGAAAAATATGCTTAGTCTTCCTAGCTGTCAGGGAAATACAAATGAAAACCAAAATTGAGGATCCACTAATTCCACTGAGACTGGCCTACATTCAGAACTTTATTAACAGCATCTGCTGGCATGGGGAAAAAGGTACTGTCCTTCACTGCTGGTGGGAGTGTACGTTAGTACAACTACTATGGAAATCAATACGGAGAGTGCTAGATGACCCAACTATCCCACTTCTGGGAATATATTCAAAGGAAATGAAATCTGCATATGAGAAAGGGCTCTGTAATCCTATAGTTATAGCAGCACAATCTACAATAGCAAACACACGGAAACAACCCAGATGCCCATCCAAAGAGGAATAGATAAAGAAACTGTGGTGCATCTACTCCATAGAATACTACTCACCCATTAAAAAAAGAATGAAATTCTACCATTTGTAACCAAATGGTCTCAACTAGAGACAGTTCAAAATATTTTTGCTTTTATTTTCAGTTCTCTTACTAAATTCTTCACTGACTCACAGATCATACAGTAACATCATCTTCTCCATCCAAGAAGGTTTTTGATTTTTTTCATTCACACATTGGTTATTCAGTAGCATATTATTTGACTCCATGGTGTTACACATTTTTTTAACTTTATTTCTGGTGTTGGTTTTGTTTTGTGGCTTTTCATTTCAGGGGATGTACAGTTACTGTGTAATAGAGATGATCATACCCAGTTGTGAAGAAACAGTGCAGGATGCATCTCACTTCCAAATCAAAGAAGGACTCCCAATGAAACTGTTGGCTATGTGTTGATAACAGGAGGCTGGTCTTTCTACCATTGTCTGTACTGGCAATGTCAGGATACACTTAAATAGCAGGCTGATGGACTTATGACTGCTTATGAAGGACTATACTATTGTAGTAACATGGGGGAAAGAAGTTGGGGGAAGGGAATTAGAGGAGGAGACATGGGAAATCCTAGAGCCTACGAAATTGTACCATAAAATTAAAAATAAAATAGAACGAAAAAAGAATACATACATATATTAAAGTGATAGTGTATTACACATGATGGAATACAGCTTAGTCATGAATGAAATCCTGACTTTGCCATAAAATAGATATAACTAGAGATCATAATGCTAAGTAAAATAAACTAGACCCCAAAAGACTAAAATCAGATTTTCTTTTGTTTGTATCAGTTAACATACAAAGAATAGATAAAAACTGTGATGTCATGTGATTTGATACAGTTATATGTATTGCTTCATTGACTCATACCATGCAAATGAAAATGTACTCATTTTGAATAATGGAGACGGGTGGGAATAGTAATTTCTCTTGGAATAACAATAAAGCACTCTTTTAATTTGGTTACATGTGTGCATAAATTTAATATTACTTAGGAGTGTGACAAGAGGTCCATTTATCTATACCCCCATATGCACTTCTTGGTGTATATATACTGTATTTGAATAAAACATTTATTTAAAGAAGAGGCTAGGCCAGTGCCTTTGTGTTTGTGGTCGCCTTCTATCAACTGTTGAAGTTTGGAATCAGGACTGGCACTGTGGCATATCAAGTGAAGCTGCAAACTGCAACACTGGCATCTCATATGTTTGTGAGTTAGACAGCCAGCTGCTTCACTTCCAATCCAGCTACCTGCTAATGGCCTAGAGAAAGCAGTGGAAGATGGAGCAAATGTTTGGGCCCCTGTTTTCCTTGTGGGGAATGTGGAAGAAATTTCTGCTTTCAGCCTGGCCTGGCGCTCGCCTTTGTGGCCATCTGGGGAGTGAATTGGCAGAGGGAGAATCTTGCCTTTTCTTTTGACTCCTTTTTCTGTGGAAGCCTGATTTTCAAATAAGTAAGTCCTAAAAAAGAGTTGCTGAGAATTAAAGTCGTTTCCATCATCACACTTACTTTAGTTAAAGTCACAGCGTCGGTGTTTTCTTTCACATGAGATGCAGCAAAGCAGAGGCAAAGATGAGTAGACAATAACTGTCCCACAGTCCTCACTGGCCAGTAGGTGGTCCAGCCAAAGCTAGGACCTGAAATCTAACCTAGATTTCCCAATAGGGTGGCGGTGGGTTAAGTGCCCCACAGCCCTTACTGGTCAGTGGTTGGCTAGCCAAAATGAGGACCTGAGAATCCAACCTAGATCTCCCAACAGGGTGGCAGGTGGCTAATCACTCGAGCTGTAGTCTATGCCTACATCACACAGTCTACTAACAGGAGAGCTGCCTGGGAATGCATCCAAGTATCGAACATAGATAGTCTGATATGGTACTTTAAAGTTTTAGCCATTTTCTTAAACACTAGGCCAGACAGCTGCTCTGATGTAAATATTTTTCACATTTAAATAGTCTTTACTGACTGATGCTGTGACCACCAGCAGCTGTGTATTTGGGGCCCTCCCGGATCTTTGCCTCTATCATAAGCCATTGCTTCAGCTATAGCTTGACATTGTCACTGCCTTGACTTCTTGGCCTCCTCAAGCTCAGCCTTCAGGCTGAACGCATTGTGTACCTCCCTTCAAGTTTTTATGTACTTACCCTGTGAATGACTTACCTTGCTTTTTAACAACCTCATCCTCTCATGACTGCTGTGGGACACTGGGAGTGGCTCATCTTCCTTTCACCTTCCCACTCCTTATGCACCACTGTGCAACTCGCCTTGGTGAGCTTCCTGTTTTTTCTGGACTATTCTCACTCTTCAATCCTACAGTGCCCTTGGTTCTATGGCCTAGGGCATGCTCTCAACCCTCCTGTCCCTCCTTTTCTAATGTGCAGAATAAAGTCTCAGTAGCTCCTTTGATTGAGCTAGTGTGAACATTAAAAATGTAGCACTTTTAAGTCTTTGAATGGTATTTGGTGCATAACAAGCACTCAATAAATCTTAGCTCAATTGCCAGGAGTATCGGTTAAGGGGTTTATGATCTTCTAGAAAACTACCATGTTACTGATAACTGATTGGGATTTTGACCTTTTTTGCTGCTCGTGTCTGCTCTTTCCAAAACTCTTAGACTTAGCACACAATTCTTATTGTATCCTTTTCAAACCCTTCTTTAGTTCCTTGATACATACATGATTTCTTCTATTTTTAAAGTGCTTATTTATTTTCGTCTATTTGAGGGGCAGAAAAAGAGTGATTGAGAGGGAGAGAGAGAGAAAGAGAGAGACACACAGAGAGAAATCTTTTGTCACTTGATTCATTCCCTCACATCTGGCAACAGCCAGGATTGGGCTATACCAAAGCCAGGAGGAGCAGGAAATCCATCCCTGTCTCCCATGTAGGTGCCTGGGCCTACATACTCAAATCTGCCGCTGCTGCCTCCACCAGGGCATTATCAGGGAGCGGGTGGGAAGCAGTAGCACCAGCACTCTAATATATGCTGCAGAGCTCTCAAGCAGTAACTTAACAGGCTGTGCCACAATGCCTATCCAGACAGAATTTCTTATCAAGGTAGATATGTCTGTCCTGTATGGCTGCTGTCTAACTCTCATGGCTCATGTTATGTTCCAAATGCACTCTCTATTGACACAACACCTTCATCAAAATGGAGTGTGCAGTTAGGTGCTCTCTTCATCCACAATGTCTTTCTCTGAAGTACGTATCCCCAAGTTTGACCCACATCTTCCCCTGGCTTTCCCTAGTCTGTATATGACTTAGTTCATATGAGGCCCTCTTTACTTCTGTCCCTTATCACTTTTGAAGGGTTGGTCATGTGTTCTAACCCATAACTCTTGGGTATGCCAACACCAAGTGTGAACGCCCGACTGCATATGGATGTACCTGGCTCTTTTCTACCTCTATATCTGCAGTATACGGTGTGGTGTGTAGCAAATATTTAAGAATACTTGATCTGCTTGACTATCTTTCCTCTCTATTATTGGACCCTTCTAATTTGATTCATGGAAGCCACTGCTGTGCAATTTTCATAAACTGGGAAGTGAGAGGGTTTCTGTGCTCAGCTGCAGAGGCTGAACACTGCACAACCACGTGCTTCAATTTGGGTAGAATACAGAATGGGAAGTGTCTCCTGGAATCCTGAAGTACAGTCTTCCTCTGAAAGAGGCCATGTCAGTACGAGCATAAACACCAGGAAGTAATTGCTCTGAACATGTTCTCAAGTTTTAAGTCAGTTGAGACAACTAGAGCCAAAGGGTGAAAGGTTGGGAGGAAAGGTCAGAAGGTTGAGTAACTGGAATAAGTGAAATGGCGATGGAGGTGGCAGCTGGAGCCAGGGTTGAACAAGGACAAGCACAGTGCTGGAAGTTCTCCAGGAGAGAAAGCTGGTGGATCAGGGGTGGGGTTTCCAACACAGGACTGCCTGTCATTCAGGAAAGCTCTCTGCAGGCTTCAGAGACCGGTAGTCTCCAGGACCATGAAAGAAAATGAAATTGAAAAATGAGTGGCAAGGCTGCCTCCTGGATGCACAGTAGGGTATAGAGGGCTGGATTCAAGTGTTGCCAGCAACAAAAATCAACTAGATCCAAGGATAGTTGACATGGGTATCTCATCTATTTGAATGTTGACATGGCAGAAAACAAGCAAAGGGGAGACTTTACTAAGGTGATATAAATGGCTAAGGAGAACTCTAGCTTTCCAGGAAGCTTAGAACTTTGGATACCAGTGGGGAGGTCTGCAGTAGGCCCTGATACTGAAGACCTGGCTGAGGAAGACAGCCAACTCCAATCTCACCAGCTGCACCTGTTTTGACTGCATGTTCTCTTATTCTTAGATGTTCTCGTGATAGGACGCATCATCCTTTCAAACTACCTTTCCAGGGAGGACAAAATACTTGCGTGCGGGATGTGCACACAGATTGAGAGCGGTGTCCTCATTTCAGAAAGTGTTCAAAGGAGTGGTTCAGGAAGTGGAGCAGCATGAATCCCACAGGCAAGCACCTCAGTGGAGGCCGAGGCAGCTGCCCCTGGCTAGATCTGCCCTTGACAGCAGAGGCTTCTTGGGGTCCACAGCGGAGGAATAAGGAGAAAGGCAGAGAGCCCGGTCGCTTCCCTCCTTGCTTTGCTCCTGTTTCATATTTGCCCTGGCTGTGAGACCCTGAGCACCCACACTCTCCTCTGTGAGTCTCCTGTTGTCCTACTGTGACCCAGGATTTCCTGGGCGATCCCAGTCTCCAATCACTTGTACAAGGGCATTGTGCCCTTCTCTGCCACAGACAGGTCCCCTCTGCCCCTCTTTTGGGATCATTCCTCCTGGCTTTTCATCTTTTCCTGGGCTTGCTGCTCCAGATGACAGATATTCCATTCACGCCCTCTTGGCCTCCTGTGCAGGGCAGGGAGGCAATTTATCACTGCATCCTTAAAAATCCTCATTAAGGCAAATTAAGGCCACAAAGCTGGCAACAGAGAATTTTTGAAAAAAAAATAGTGTTCATGAAATATTTATTAAACAGTCATTGTAATAAATATTTGAAAGCCAGTTATTAACGTTAAATCATATCAGTGTCAAGCATACGTTATACACCGTCTGTTCTGCTAATTGAGTGTCAGGGTCAGACGCTCTGTCTCCTGGCAAGTCAGCTGGAGCTGCGAGCCCAGGAGTCTCAGCCACTACCCTAAAGTCTCCATCAAACATTGCTCTGAATCTGTGATTGTCCTGCAGTGGGGGAGTTCTGAGGACAGAAGGGTCTCACACATATGGTCTGGCTCAGCCAAGGAAAGAAGCACAGGGTGGAGCAGCAGTGAGCAAGCAACAACATCAGCATCCTGAGGGCATCACCTAAGGTGGAAAGCCGGTTGCCAGGCTCTGGATTGTCTTCAAGAGTTCAGGTTAGTAAAGTCACAGAATGGTTTACTTGCAGGAAACAGCAGTGTGTGGAAAAAGACCTTCATTGACCACACCGTGCTATTTAGTACTTCTTACCTAAAACAGCCCTTCCAGAAATTAATGGAAAAGATAGAATTATAAGGTAAGTTTTATTTGATGCAAAAAGTTTGAAACCCAAGCATAGTTCTTTTCCTAATTCACATTTTACATGAACTTTTTTGATAGAGAAAGAGAACTCACATCTGCTGGCTCTCTTCCCCAATGTTTGCAACAACCAAGGTTGGGCTGGACCAAAGCCAGGAGGTAGGAACTGAGTCCAGGTCTCCCATATGGGTGACAGAATCCACATACTTGGGCCCCCAGTTGCCTTTCGGGGTATACAGTGGCAGGAAGCTGGAGTCAGGAGTTTGAGCCAAGAATCCAACCTAGGGACTCCAATCTGGGTTTCTTAACTTTTATACCAAATGCTGTCCTCCAACTCCGATAAACTTCTGAAAGACCCATTCTATGGGTGGATTATAACTTTTTAAATAGCCTTGAACTTACTTTAACACCCTTCATACTTTTTGCTGGTAAGCATGATGTATCACGTGTGATGCCAGAGCACCACAGGGCCTGTAAGTCCATGTATGTCCCATCACAGGCACTGGGTCCTGGCACAAGTTGCAGGACACAGCAGTCTTCACACCTGCATCTCTGGACTCCCTGTCAGCCTGTTCTGTCTTTGCATTGCCATTGGCCAATGCCATTGGTTATATTCGAACCACTGAACTACGGTCTCTGCTTTTCAGAACCATGACTTTTCTTCAGTTTTTGTGCACTCTGAGCCCCTCTTGGTTGTGGGACAATGGCATTGACTGCTTCTCCAGCCTGCTTTAGTTTGTTTCAACCTCAGCAATTTGCTACCTATTCCTGCTTTTCCAGTCCAGCTACAATAGCTTTTCATGGCTTCCTGCTGTCCTTGAGACTTCATTATTGACATCCTAGGAAATCTGTGGGACTGTTAGATCAGTAACTGGATTTCCAGCCAGCTGCAAGAAGCATGAGAGGAAGAATTATGTGTTTACCCCCTCCCCTTTTGGCTTTCCCGCACCTAGCCCAGAACCTGCTCTACAGTAGGTGCTAGACATATATTTGCTGAGTGAATAAGTTAATGAATCAAAAAAATAAATGGGGGGACTCCAGTTACAGTCTCTGTAAATATTCTGCTTCATTTTCTACATTATAACATTGAAGAGATACCTATTTACACATACTTGTGACAGTTTCCTGTTATGCTTCCTACTTCAGGACTCTGACAGGTGAGGTAATTTGCATAGGCTCACACAGGTAGTGAGAGGAGATTTCAGGCTCACTGGCTTCTGATTGTAGACTCTCCCCACTGTGTGCTGCTCCTGCTACTCAGCTTAGATGACTTGTGAAGCACAGTGCTCATGACTTGTCTATGCATGTAACAGGTGAGCTTACTTGGGGCTATCACTGCCTTGGGACTTATTGCTCAGGTGTACTACCCAGGATGCCTGACATCTGAGCATCCAGAAAACCATGGGCTAAGGGAAGTAGCAGGGATTTGATGTAAGAGGTGGAGTGTCAAGGTGCTTTGTCCTAATCATGGAAAAGTTTTGAGAAAGCAAGGAGCAGGGCCTTTAACAGGATACGTTTGGGTCTCTAGTCCCAGCAGGCTCACAGCCTGCAAAGCTGTTTTCCCTGCCAACGTCATAGTGGAGGCCGTGCAAACCTGGTGAAGCCTAAAGCCAATGATTATTTTTCAATACACTATAAGCTGAATGATTTGCCAGTGGGACCAGATAATTATCCCATAATCTTTCCTGAAAGAAGAAAATAAATGTTCATCCTATAAACTACAATATCATGCAAAACAAAGTACGAAAATATATCTTAATGCCAGGACAATAGCAGATACAGTAAAAATCAATATTGATTATTTGGAGAAAAAGGCAGTAAAACTGTTAAGTTCTAAGGCTAAAATTACACCAAAAAGCCGGAGTTTAAGCACAGCGTATGGATCAGGAATGCATATGAGGCATTTTCTGAGCACCGGTGTGGATATTTTATTCCCAGTGTCAACACACTCTGCTTTATGGAGGAGAGGGCTGCGTATTTAGAGGCCTCTGCAGCAGAAGGCAGCTGATAGTCCCAGCGGTTTCCATTAATTGCCATCTCGCGGGGTCTATAAATCTCTTACCTTTGTTTTTGGCCCTGTCATATTTCTCCCTGGCTGTGGAAACAAGGATGGAGATATATGTGTCCTTCACGTTGATAAAAAAAAAAAAAAAAGCAAAGTACAGAAACTGCAAGAAAAAAAAAAAAAAGTAAACTCAGCTACAGAGTCCTGTGATGTGGATGGCAGGAGGGTCATCCACTCAGCTTTCTTCTCCCGGGAGGTGAAAGTGCCTTTGCAGCAAGGAATAAAGACAGAGGAAACGGAAGACCAGGCCAAAACAAAGTGCAAGATAATTCAGTTTACTTTATGAAAGAAAGTGATCTAAGGCAGATGGAGCGTCTCTGTTGAAAATAGAGAAAGCACGTGCAATTCAGCAGGACTGACCCTGCTGTAAGATGCTTCTCTTGCCAGTGAGATCAGGCAGTCAGAAGCGGGAGAAAGAAATGATTGCAAGTGTACATTGGCAGGGAAAAGCAGGAATGGGACCTGAAGAAGAGGACAGAGTGAGATGCTCACATAGTGGGAGGGACATGAGGGAGAGAAGTATGCAGTACCCAGAGCTCTGCCCTGCTTCTTGCTGTTTTGCTAAATTACTATTTTATTTTATTTTTAATTGACATGATTAATTGTATATGTGGATGTAGTACAATTGATGTGTTGATAAATGTGCACACTGTGGAATGATTAATCAAGCTAATTAACATATCAATCACTTTGATGTAAGTAAGGAGGTAGCTAGCAAAGAGGCGCTGAGGTTACCAGCCCCTCTCTCTAGTCCCACCTACCCTGCAGCCCTGCCTGCACTGCCCCCAATATGCCTGTCCTTCTCCATGTAGCAAAAACTGCACATTCCACAAAACCGCCACTAACAACCTGTTGTGGCCAAAAATAACCAATATGGCTGCCAGCCGCATTCTTACAGTGACATTTAGCTAATTATAGCGTCCTTATAATACAATAGCTATGCTGGTACCTCTAGTCCTATCATGTACCAGAGGCCATCACACTTTTGAGTTTGTGAAAATGAGCAAAGAAATGGGTAGTACTCTTGAAAGTTCACAGTTTACAGATCATATAAAACGAGGTACCCGGGCCTGGTGGCGTGGCCTAGCGGCTAAAGTCCTCACCTTGAAAGCCCCGGGATCCCATATGGGCACCGGTTCTGATCCCGGCAGCTCCACTTCCCATCCAGCTCCCTGCTTGTGGCCTGGGAAAGCAGTTGAGGACGGCCCAAAGCTTTGGGACCCTGCACCCGCGTGGGAGACCTGGAAGAGGTTCCAGGTTCCCAGCTTCGGATCGGCGCGCACCGGCCCGTTGCGGCTCACTTGGGGAGTGAATCATCGGACGGAAGATCTTCCTCTCTGTCTCTCCTCCTCTGTGTATATCTGGCTGTAATAAAATGAATAAATCTCTAAAAGAAAAAAAAAAAAAGAGGTACCCAAAATTTGTTGGGTGAAGCTCTCTTCTGAATTTGTCCCCGTGCCTTCTTTTTTAAAAGATCATTTATTTGAAAGGCGATGAGACACAGAGAGAGGTGAAACACACACACACACACACACACACACACACACGGGGGGATTTCCATTTGTTGGTTCATCTCCCAGTGGGTTACAGTGCTGGGGACTGGGCTAGGAAGAAACCACTAGCAGGATCTGCATGCGGATCTTCCAGGTGGATGACAGAAATTGGCTGCCTGTTTGCTGTGTCTGAGACAAGAATCTAGACCCAGTTCTCTCTCAACAACTTCCTCTATTTTTTATGTTCATGGAAAGGCCATGTAAGATTCACTCTTGCAGCAAATTGGAAATCTGTATTATTACTAACTGTAGTTGCTGGCTGTACAGTAGGTCATCAAAACTTAATCCTCTTATCCAACATCTCCCCATTCTCCATTTCTCTCCCTCTTGGAGCCTCTGGTAACTATCACTCACTTTCCCACCTTTTTGAGTTTGACTTTAAAATTCCACAGATGGGATCACATGGCATTTGTCTGACTGTGCCTGGCTTATCTCACTTACCACAGTGTCCTCTGGGTTCATCCAGGTTTCTGTGAATGGCAGGATTTCTGCCACCCCCTGTTTTGGGGGTTGCGTTATGTCGGGTATTTAGTCCTAGTTTTCTGTGTCTCTGGTGCAGGTGTCTCCTTTCTAAAAAAGTAAAGATTATACATTAATCTCAGTGTCCTGGAGTTCATAATATTCTTTAACAGCAACTTGTTCCTCACCAGGGCTCTGTACCTCAGAGTGATTTCCTATTATCAAGTCTGCCTTTAAGGTTGTAAACTCAATTTTAATGCAGGTAATATAAGCATTCAGTAATAAATCAAACTGTGTACAGCAGCTGAGAATGCTCCAAAACAGACCCTGACTCCACCATGACCGTTATCTTTTCGTAATCATTCTTTTTTATCCTTTTAGAGAAGTGATGCTATCTTGGTTGAAATTTCAATCACCTGAGATCTTTTTTTTTTTTTTTTTGCATTTCATTTTATAGCAATGTTTCACAGGCTCTGATGTTCCCCCAACCCCTCCCCGTGCCCTCCCCCCATGGTGGATTGCTCCACCTTGTTGCAGTATTACAGTTCAAATCCAGTCTTGTTTCTTTCATTGCAAGCATGTGCCATGCATAGAGTCCAGTATCTCATTGCCCAGCTGAATTCAACAGTTTCTTGGGGAGACCAACTCTGGTCTGAAGACATAGCTGGCATTCCTACCAATTAAAAGCCATAACATAACTTCAGCAACAGTTTCCATCATTATGGGGTTAATTAACGTTGTATTGAGTGACTGATATGTTAGACAATGTGAGTTCTTAACCATACCCTGTGACTACTTCATTAACATTTCACTTATAGTTCCTATATAACCGGCCTCTATCTACCTTAAATTGGCTACAGGACACTATTCAGCTGTCTCATGTCTATTTCCATTCCAGTATTTAGCAGTTTATTGTGTTGAAGCATAATTTTTACTGAACTTAGCAGATCTTAGCATAGTCTAAACTAGCTTATCCTTGTAGCAAGGCATGTGACACCCGCTGAGGCATAGAACACTGTTGGGAGGAATGTGCAGAGAAACCCTCCACACCCTAGTTAGGAGTAGTTTATATTTCGTGTCCTACTTAGTAAGGTATGTGCGAGTCCCTACTGATCGCTTCCTGTCTAGTTTCAAGCCCTCCTTGTTTTTCTGTCTATTCCAATTTTTTTTGTTGTTGTTTTGTTTTGTCTTGGGGGGCACTCCAGGGCAACCCTGATGGTCATTGCAAGAGAGGGTGGGGATCCAGTATTGGAACTAAGTAAGGACCAGAGAAAGCTCCTCTCCCCGGTCTTGGAGGGAGTTTATTGTTCTTCTGTTTCTGTAGACTGCTCAGGGCTGTTGGCTGTTGTTCCGGTGACATTGGGCTCTGCGAGGAGGGATCTGGACTTCTTCCATCCCATGTGGGAGATCTGAAATGGAGTGGGTGACCTCAGAGTACTTAGCCTCCGAAGGCACTCCATTTCCCCGTAGTCTCCTTGGCAGTCGGGATGTAGTCCTTGGTGCCCATACTGATAGACCTTGGTGATGATCTGGGAGTCTACAGGGTTGGGATACAAGTCTCCTTTTGTCCACCTGCTCCACTCTGGGATCCCCCTTGCTCTGTGCATATGACCTCCCATTAAGAGGTTGTCAGCATCGCTCTGGATACCCCCTATGTCTTTGTGGTTTTACTATTGTCTGATGCTGATTTGAGTCTGTTGTCTATTAGCTACCTGTTATGGTCTTGATAGGTTATGCTCTACATTTGCCTCACACATTCTAGGGAGATGGAAGATTTCTTTGCCCTCCCTCCCCATTACTGAGAAGCAAAGGGTCTAAAAAGTGCATTAGGTTTTACAGTTCTTTGATGTAGATTGTGAGCAGTCTGCCTCACATTGATTGCTGGTTCATTGATTACATCACACTATGTTGTTGCATGAGATAGAGGTTGATAGAGGTTGAAATATTACTACATTGTACAGGTACCATTTTTCAGATTGACAGCATTTCAACTTAAATTAAGGCAAACATGTGGTATCTGACCTTTTGGGATTGAGTCATTTCCCTTAGCACAATTGTTTCCAGTTGGGCCCATTTGGCCACAAAGAATTGCATTTCATTTTTTTTTTTTTAATAGCTGAGTAGTATTCCATGGAGTAAATAAACCATAGCTTTCTTATCCAGTCTTCTGTTGATGGGCATTTTGGTTGCTTCCAAGTTTTTGCAATTACTGATTGTGCTGCTATGAACATGGGGGTGCATGTAGGTTTCTCATGTAGCAGGTGTTTTGGACATATTCCTAGGAGTGCTATTGCTGGATCGTATGGTATGCAGAACCTGAAATCTTTTACAATCCCCAGTGCTTCAGGCTCAACACACAGGAATTAAATAAAAATCTCTTGGGAGGTACACAGGAATCAGTAATTTTGAAAGTCCCCCAAGAGGTCATGAGATGTGCACAAGGTTGAAACCAGATTCTAATTCAGGTCCTTGGGATGTAACCAGAGGTGGATGTTTAAGTCTGTTTACAAATTTACCTGTCTAGTCAGCTTTGCCAACTTCTGGTATTAATGGTGAGGATTTAGGTTATCAATGCTCTCTGCTTCTCTTTCTCTTTCTCTTTATATAATGTAAGCAAATTTCAATTATTTCATAAACAGATTTCGGAGCATAGTGTTACTTCTCACCCTACCCACATTTCTCCCCAAATTCCTCACTCATCCTCTTCCTTCCTTTCTTCTGTTTTTTTCTTTGTTTTTGCAGGCACATTCTTTCATTTCAATTCATAATCACAAGCTTAGTAAAAAAAAATCACATAACAAGTAGAAAATAAATTTAAAAACCCTAATATTTCTCAGGAGTATAGACAAAGGTTGTAAACTAAGACCAATTTTCCAGAATGTCATTCTTATTCATATAGATTATATTTTTGAACTCTGTGTATTAGTTATCACAGATCAGGGAAGAGATGTGACATCTGTCTTTTTGAGGCTGGCACACTTCACTAAACATAAAGCTTTCCAATTGCATCCATTTTGTTGCAAAAGACAAGATTTCATTCTTTTTTTTAATGGTTGAGTAGCATTCCATGGTGTGTATAAAGCACATTTTTTATGCCGTCATTGGCTGATGGACATATCGATTGATTTCATATTTTGGTTGTTATGTCTTGAACTTCTATAAACATGAGGCTGCAATACCTCTCTAATATGCTGGCCGTGCTTTGTTTGGCTAAATCCCCAGGAGTGGGATCGTTGGGTCATATCATAGATATATGTTTAGGTTTCTGAGGAATTGCCATACTGTTATCCATGATTGTTGTACTGATTTACATTCCTATAACAGTGGATTAGGGTATCCCCCCATTCTTCCCAGAACTTATTGTTTTCTAATTTCTGTATAGTAGCCATTCTAACTGGGTGAAATGAAACCTCATTGTGGTTTATATTTGCAGTTCCCTGATGGCTGGTGAAATATTTGGTTATATTTTAAAAACAGATACTTAGGAATACTTAAATCTTTATTTTTATAGCATCAATTCTTGACAGTATTGTTTGAATACTCTCCAATTAAAATGAGGGATTAATGCTCTAATTTCTTATTCTTGCTTCTCTTCCCTGTCTATATTATTTACTTTTCTATTCACATTGTCAGAGCTTATAAATCATTTATATTCTGTTTTTCAGACACAAACAAGGCTTCTTCTCTTTGCCTTAGGATTTCTTTAAGAGTTGGGAACTAATACACAGCATATATGTTATTGTGACCATGAAAACTATTACTCAATATCCTGCCAAAGAGAGGGCAGGGGTTGCATTTGCTTCTCTATAGGAGTCTCTCTAGGGGACGATTTTTAGGTTCCAAGTCACATTCCATCATTTGTTTGTAATCATGCTCCACTTTGCATTAGTCCCTTTAGAATCAGAGTTTCTCTTGTAACTTTTCTCAGTTCCTTTTCTGTTGCTGTAAGACAGTATCTAAAGCGGAGTAATTTGTAGAGATAAGATGTTAAGTTTGGGTAGTTCTCAGTTCTGAGGCTCTGTCGTTGGCTAATCTTTTTTAAGAGCTTCATTCATTTTTTTTTTTAAGATTTATTCATTTTTTTTTTATTACAGCCAGATATACACAGAGGAGGAGAGACAGAGAGGAAGATTTTCCGTCCGATGATTCACTCCCCAAGTGAGCCGCAACCGGCCGATGCGTGCCGATCCGCGCTGATCCGAAGCTGGGAACCAGGAACCTCCTCCCAGCCAACGCATTGGGCCGTCCTCAACTGCCTTCCCAGGCCACAAGCAGGGAGCTGGATGGGAAGTGGAGCTGCCGGGATCAGAACCGGCGCCCATATGGGATCCCGGGGCTTTCAAGGCGAGGACTTCAGCTGCCAGGCCACGCTGCCGGGCCCCATTAATTCTTGACTCTTAAAGGTTCTACCATTTCTTAACACTGCCACACTGAGAACCAATTTTCTAACACAGGAGTGATTTGGGGGTACATTTAAAACATAACACGAAGCAACATTTTTTCAAAATCTTACATTCCCAAGAAAAATTTATTCTATTTTTACATTGGTTGCTGACTTATTGAACAAATTTCTTGATGAAAATTATATTCTTTCTGAGCATTGAGGACATCATTCTATTGTTTTCTTGCATCCAGTTTCCTACTTGCAAGTCAGATGGGTGCCTGCTTAATTCTCATTCATTTTTAAAAAAAAGATTTATTTGATTGTTTAAAAGAAATACATGGAGATGGAAATGGCTTCTATCTATCATCTGTCTATCTATCTATCTATCTATCTATCTATCTATCTATCTATCCATCCATCTATCATCTATCTTACATCTGCTGATTCACTTTCCAAATGGCCATGGGAGCCAGTGCTGAGCATGGCCAACACCAGTGACTAGCGCATCTTCCACTATCCCTCATGGTTACAAAGGCCCAACGACTGGGTCTTTTTTTGTTTGTTTGTTTGTTTGTTTTTGTTTTTGTTTTGTTCTGTTTTCCCAGATGCAGGGAGATAGGTTGGAGGTGGAGTAGCCAGCACAGGAACCGGTACCGTTATGGAGTGCCAGCCTTGCAGGCAGTGGCTTAACCTGTTATAGCACAAAGCTCAATCCTTGATTGTCACTCATGCAGGTGACTATTCTTGATCTGTAGGAAATTTTTTTGTATAGTCCATGATCTTGAGTTTAAATGTGTTCCTGTATCTTTGAGTTATATTTGGTACTCTGAGAGTAAATTCTGAAAACTTGTGTCCTTAACTCTGGAAATTCTCATCTTTCCTCATTGATAACTACTTCCCTCGTTTTAATCTCTAAGACTTACATTAGCTAACTATTACATTTCTTTTTTAAAGATTTGTTTATATATTTATTTATTGCAAAGTCAGATATACAGAGAGGAGAAGAGACAGAGAGGAAGATCTTCCAGCCAATGATTCACTCCCCAAGTGACCGCAATGGCCGGTGCTGTGCCAATCCAAAGCCAGGAGCCAGGAGCCAGGAACTTCTTCCAGGTCTCCCACATGCATGCAGGGTCTCAAGGCATTGGACTATCCTTGACTGCTTTCCCAGGCCACAAACAGTGAGTTTGATGGGAAGTGGAGCTGCCGGGATTAGAACCGGAGCCCATATGGGATCCAGGCAGGTTCAAGGCGAGGGCTTTAGCCACTAGGCCACCATGCTGGGCCCAATTATTATATTTCTTGAAGTAAATTGTTTATCTCTTATTTTTCTGCATAATTTCTTTCTCTTTGAGTCTGCTTTGTATCCTGGGAAGTTATCTAAATTTTGTTTTCCAACTTGATTTCTAACTTAAACACTGTCAGTTGAATTTTTAATGTTTATGAACTCATTCTTTGGCTTCCATTATTCCTTTTTCTTAATGGATACTGTTGTGTCTTAAATCTTTGTGAGATGTGATGATGATGGTAATGATGATGATGATGAGGATGAGGGAGAAGATAATGAAAATGGTGATGAACATCTCTTGTTTCCTAAGTCGTGTCTTTGTCTTCCAGGCTATTTCCCCTCTCTCACATTTTAACAACTCTCTCTGTTCTTGTGATTTCATTTTCATCTATTAAACTCGTAGCTTTGTAGTTACTAATGCTGCACAAATAGTATTTGAGGATTTTGACATTGGCCTCCGAGTGCTTTGGGGTAGAACTGGAATGAACAGCACCCACACGCTTAATTAAACATTCTAAATCTTTGTATTTTGTTCAAGTCCACTAGTAAATATTTTGTCTGTTTTGTTTTTAGTTTGTATGTTCATCCTCTCTCTGTTTTGCCTGCTCATTTGCAGCCTAGTCACACAGAGTTGTGTCGTCAGTCAGGACCCCACTTCCTCTGCTAGACCCATTTTCTGTTTCCAAGAAATGCAGTACTTTTCTTCTGTTGTTGTTTGTTTATTTGTTTTATTTTGTTGTTGTTTGTTTGAAAGGCAGTATTACAGAACACAGGTACACACAGAGAGAGTGTGAGAGAAAAGGAGAGAGAGAGAGAGAGAGAGAGAGAGAGTGTGTGTGTGAGAGAGAGAGAGAGAGAGAAAGCGAGAGAAAGATTCTACCCATTGGTTCACTCCTCAAAAGGCAGCAACAGCTAGGCCTATGCCAGATCAAAGCCATGAGACCAGAGCTTGTGCCTTCAATGCAGAAAAAGGGGCCAAGAACTTAGGATATCAGTCATTTCTCTCCCAGGTAAATTATCAGGATATGGATCGGCAGTAGAGCAACCAGGACATGAACTGGCACCCATCTGGGAACCTGCATCATAAACAATGGGGGCTTAACCCACTATGCCACAATTCTGGCCCCCACTAGAACTTCCTGTTTTAGCAACATGCACTTTGCCAGTATGAGGGAAATCATTTAATTTCTGAGAGACATTTGTAAGGGTATAGCAGTTAAGATACTGCTTGAGTTGCCCATTTTTAGAGTGCATAGTCCAAGTTCTAGATAGTACTCTAGTCATAACTTGCTGCTAATGTACACTCACTCGGGGAGGCAGCAGCTGATTTATCAAGTATCTTGGTCCTTGCTATCTGTTTATGACACAGACTGAATCGCAGGCTCCTAGCTTTAGCCTGACTCAACCATGGCTACTGTGGGCTAAACATTTAGGAACAAGTAGATGGAAGACCTTTCTCTGTGTCTTTTTCATTCTAACTTTCACATAAAATGGCAACAAATCACAAGTAAAGGTGGTACAAAAAATTGAAATCCAAAGCTGTATTTTGGTATTACATATTTTCCATGAAATTTGGAAGATTTTGTATGTATAAGCCATTCCTTTTACATGGGTCTTTCAACTTTTCCTTAGAAGGAAATGTGTTCTTGCTTTGTCCATCATTTCAATCCTCACAGGCACTGTAAGACATGGAAGTTTTGCTGGGTAAAAAAATGCTTGGCCCTAATTTAACCCTCGTTTCTCTAAAGTTCTACTCTGACTATGACAACTATCTACAAAAGGAAATATTTCTCAGGTGCAAGTGCTAGGAGTCTAAGCAATATTTTCTAATCCCATCAGGACCCAGTCAGGACTGGAGGTCATCCTCTTCTGTGATTGACAAGCACTGATCATAAAACCACAATCTTTGGGAATTTCAGGAGAAGACTAAGTTCTAATTGCCTGGTAAGAGCATCTTGCTTCAGGAGTAAGAAGTCACTGGCCCAGAGACAAAGGCTGACTTGCTCAAATCACAAAACCAATGAACCCAAATCTTAACTGTCAGTCCCTTGATAGTTTCCTCTACCACTCTTAATCAAATTGCTACAGATTAAATATAACTTGGGTCCTCTAATCATTCAACAACTATACTATCTTAAGAGCCATTGCCTAATAAGCACTAATGGGATCATATTTGATGGTTACTGTTTATTTTTCCTAAAGTTTTATTTATTTGAAAGGTGAGGTGACAGAGCGATGGAAACATAAGACTGAACGAGATTTTGCATCTGCTGGCTCACTCCACTTATGGTCACAATGGTTGGGGCTAGGCTGGAGCCTGAAACCTAGAACTCCATCTGGGTCTCTTGTGAGGTAGTTGGATTACCCTCTGCTATTTTCCCAGACAATAAATTATCAGGGAGCTATATTAGAAGTGGAGCAGATAGGACTGGAACCAGTATTCCCACATAGGATGCTTTTCTTGCAGATGCCACCTTAATGCGTTGCTCAATAACACTAGCTCCAAGAGAGCTGTTACTTCTACCAGCATGGTTAAAGTAAAATTGATGCTTCTGCCGTTGTATGTTTCCATGGGCACACCATGGTGGACTCCAGAGGTAGACTTTGAACTTTCCTGCAGGTTTTAACATGACATTTTAGGGGCCTGCTCCTGTAGAATGAAGGTCTGAAGCTGGTCCTTCCAGAAAACCAAATAAAAAGCAGCAGCAACAACAATAACAACAGTGTTGGCCACAGGCCCTGATTCTTGGGGGGGAGGGAAGGAGCAGAGCACCTACAGTGTGGCCCATGAAGGGCAACTCCATAATCAGTGCTGTCTACCCTCACTGTTATGTCAGGCAAGGGACCAAGGTCTCAGGTGCCCCTAGAAATTTCTCTATTGGAAAGTAAGTCCATATTATTTACAAAGCAAATCATCTGAGTTAGCCAGGGACTACAAAAAGAAAAAAAAAAAAGATGGGGAATAATGAAGTCCAGCCCAGGCTTGGTTCACATAAAAGCTGATGTAAAACAGATTTACAGCAATGCACTGCCGTGCTTTTATGTGAGGCTGAGCTCAGAGGGGGCGCATCCATCTCTGAGGAAGCCGAAGTGAACGAGATTTAAAAGGCAGCCTTTCTTTGTTTCATAATAGGTTGGACACTTCAGAGTAAAAAGAATCAAAAGGTGTTAAGGATGATATTTATAACAGCAACATTGCACTCCTATTTTGGTAATAGGCTTTAAGTACTTAGGACATAGAATCATCTTATATTTCATGTGCTGGGCTGCGTCTCTTCCTTTGTAAATTTGTCACATAGGAGTGATGTCAACACAGCCTGCAAATAAATGGTTGTTAAACCAGAGAGCCGATGTCCGAGGCTGTACTTAGCTTAGTGTTGTAAAGGTCTTTGATTCCCAGGATGATTCCAGAGGTATGTAAATGAATGATTTCACAGAAGACAGGGGCTTACCTACATAATGCAAAAACCCTGGATAATAATTACAAAGTCATTTAGCATTCCAGAAATTTAGCCTGTGTGTCATGAAATATTCAGAATTTGAGTACCTCCAGAAAGTTTCCCTCTTCTTAGTTTTCCTTATGCATGCAGACTGCATTAGAAACAGCAGCAGCAGCCTTGGCAGGTTTCATGTCTTCGCTTTATGGGTGGAGAAGACTTTCTTCCAGGCCTTACTGTAGCTTTCACCAACATCTTTGGATGCTTAAGGTTTTTGGAAGTGACTAGCCAAGGAAAGAAGGAAGAAGAGGTGAGAATGCAGTAGAGAAACAAGTATTCACTAGTGTGAGAAAGGAGGAGAATTAAGTTTTGCTGTGGTGCCCACCTTATAAAAGAGACCAGGGGAGTTTTTCATTCATGCACACTTAAGCAACTGCTGCAGAAACTAAAGGTACCATATGCTAGGTGAGGTGAAAATAGGTTTCAGAGTCAGATAAGGGCACTGTAGCTTTACATGGAAAGTTGAAATGAGAACAATGCCTTTGTCCATGAGTGCTTTGCAATTAGTTGAGACACAAGAGCAGATAGAAGAAGACAGGAAAAGTTGAAGAGTTTCCCTACTTCTAGTGTGAAAAGTTCATCAGCTGAAAAGCCAAGAGTGCATGAATAACTAGTAATAATGCGTTTCACTGTCATGATCTCTCCCTTAATTCATTCCACCCCCACCTACCCCTTGCTCCAGGACTGGGTTGGTTATATGAATGTACACTTTTTGGAATCTCTTTGGATTCAGAAATCTTCTTATGAACTCCTTTCAAGGGTCAACAGTAAGCTCCTCCAGTTTGAAAATGAGTAAGGATCTAAAACAGATTATGAAACCAGATGTTCCTGGGGTGCAAGCTGTCACGCTGAACGTAAGTACACCGAGGGAACTGTAGGAGCCTTGATGAATGCCTCATGCCCAAAGTGGGAATACTAACTAAGAGTTTCTCTGTTTTACTCTATGTTTTCTGTGCATCAAGATTTTATTCTTTAGCAAAAAGGCTAAAAAATATACATTAATAATACATATTGGGGCTGATGCAGGTTAAACCGCCTGTTGTGGTGCCTGCATCCCATGGTGCTGGTTATGGTTGCAGCTGCTGTGCTTATAATATAATTTCTTGATAATGTGCCTGAGGGCAGTAGAAAAGACAGCTCAAACACTTAGGTCCCTCCCAACTCTATGGAATTTCTAGCTTTCTGGACCACCCTCAGCCATTGCAGCTGTTTGGGGATGAAATTTTCTCTCTCTTTCTCTTTCTTTCTCATAGATGGATGGAATCTTTAAAAGTACATAATTAAGTATGAATCTATTTAAAATTTTACAGACATCCTTTCTTGCCAATCATGGACCCTGTAATGATTCATGCAATGTGTGTGACAATACTGTATGTATTTATACAGTCTCAATCTCTTTTTCTGAATAGAAAAAAAAATATTTTTTCAAAAAAAGATTTATTTATTTTTATTGTAAAGGCATATTTCATAGAGAAATGGAGAAACAGATAAAGAGGAAGATCTTCCATCTGGTAATTCACTCCCTCAGTGGCCACAATGGCTAGAGCTGAGCTGATCCAAAGTCAGGAGCCAGGAGCTTCTTCTGGGTCTCCCATGCATGTGCAGAGTCGCAAGGCTTTGAGTTGTCCTTCACTGCTTTCCCAGACAGGGAGCTGGATGGGAAGTGGGGCCACTGGAACAGTAACTGGTGCCCATATGGGATACCAGGGTGTTCAAGGTGAGGACTTTAGTCACCAGACTGCTGCTCCAGGCCCACAAGCACCAATTTACTTGTATCTCTCTCCAGGATGCACTGATACCAGATCTTCATAGCACTCAAGTACACTTTCAGAAGTTCTCCGGTTAATTTTGTTTACTGGAGATATTAGCCATTTTGAACTAGCCTTGTCCAGTTTTGGAGCTGAATTTCTTACCTGAGCCACTCTTAGGCTTACATTCTTCCGTTAATGACTCAACCCCAATTTGTCCTATTAGGTGTGTGCTCATCCCAGTCTCTTGAAGGTTCCATGCACAACCCTGCAGTGTATATGATTGGCAGAATCTCATTAGAGGGATGGAATGTAATTACCCACTTTAAGAATTGAGCAAGGATCAAGGTTCACAGCTCAGCCCTCTCAGGAAGGGCCCGGGACTATCTTCTCTTAAGACGTGTTCTTGGTTTGTTCCGAGCCTGGGTTTCCATGCTTTTCCTGCAAACCTGCAGAAAACCTGTTCCTTTCTCTGCTGCCACACTTACATCCAGCCCTGCTGGGTACTGAGCCTGAGTCACAGGCAAGACTCCCATCCACAAGATGTCATAAAAGCCTTTTGTTTTGATCATGTGTCCATTTATCTTGTTTTTGCCACTTTCTCTTTTATTTCCATTCCCGTAGATGACCAGGTCAGTGTGCTGCCCTCCATCCTCAATAACTGAGTCCTTTTTCTCTTTGAGTTTTCATTCGTGGTTGGATTTGCTAGTTTTCAGGGAAAATAGAATCATTTCAGTTTGCCCCTATTTGAACTCACTTTGAGCCTACACACCTCTCACAGAAGCAGCGTGTAGATGCGCTGCAGTTGACGTTCCCTGTGACCTTGTGTCTGCAGAGAGTGCGTGGGCCCCAATCTGATGGTGTCGTTCCTGAAAGCCTTTCCCACCAACTTTCTAGGTGATATCTGTTGGCTCAGTGTGACCTGAGTAACAAACACACGTCACATAGACCTCAGGGCATTTACATGTATGGAACCTGCTCTGGTGTTCTTGGTTTACTCATTCCTCTCTGGCTTCTGCGTGATTTATCCACGTGTTTTATGAGACAGGATGAAAAAGGAGTCTTGAAATTTTCCCGAATCCCCGGTAGAAATGATTATCCTTTCCTTCTCATAGCTGGGCTGATGGTTGACTTTACTGCCCAAATTCCTAAACTCCCTTCTGAATGTTAGCGCTGTTTACCTGTGTTCCTAATTGACATTTCCACTTTTGCCAGGCTTAGTAAGGCGTCAAAAGACATAGTAAAATGCTGTCAAATCCATGTCAAAATGCTGTAGTGTATCTTTTCCTCCTATAAGCATATATGAAGAAAAATAGCAAATCCTAGGCTATCATATATGTGAGCAATTATCAATTTTTAATTAGCCTTTGACTTTCAAAAATGACAGTTAACTATGATTTGATCCATTTATTTCTTTTTTTTCAGATATCCTTCAATATATATGTGCACATATAGAAAGCATATGAATTATCTCTGTTGTTTTACACAGAACTTAGAATTCTTTAGATACTTGTTCCTATTTTCATTTATTAATATAATGCATATATATATAAGCATTTTGTAAACAATGAATAAAGAGTGTCTTTAAAGCTTCTGCTGTTTTCAGTGTTCTACCATTACGTGGTGTGATCATGAATGTATATCCCTTCATGGCCCCCTTGCAGTTCTGCGTTGTTCCCAGTGGTGCAGCTTCTCCCAACCTGCCTCTGGGCTCTTCCTGTGACCCTCCCCTTGTGTCGCTCACCCCTGCGTATTCATTGGCATGCCAGGCTTGGTCTGCAACATGGCATGATGCACTCACTGTGCAGAATATGGCACCCTGGATTTTTGTATTGCTGATTCCCTGTCATATGGGTGTTAGCATGTCTGTAGTGGTGTGCTCATTGGTGTTTACCAGTTAGACCTCTGGAAAAAAAGGAGCATGATTTATATCATTTGCCAGTTTGTGTAAACTCCCTGGCATGACCTATTTAAAGTTACTAGTGTGATGTCCCAGCAGCTCACACACTTGTGGGTCTTGTAACAATCTGCACTTGGAACCAGCAGTACTTCAAACAATGCAGTTTTTTTCCTTGAATAACCATATATTATTAAGTATATTTTATTTCCTTCTTAACCAAACTACCAGTGATATCATCTCTCCTATACTTGAACATAAATTACATGAAAGTAGCTAGTTGGTCCATTTTTCAGTGTTTCTCTCTCTCATGTCTAGGTTGGTACTTGGCACATAATGCTCTTTCAGATCATGTTTCTAGGATTAATATGCAATGAAAACATTGCAATTAGTAATTAATTTCAAGCTTCATGATGACCCAAACCTTATAACACTGTTCTGCATATTCATACAAATCTTGCAAAAATCTGATTGGGCTCTGCTAAATGTGGTCACGTTTACATTTCCTTAGGAGTCGATCAGCCTGAATCACCACCCCTCTGTATTCTGATTCCAGGAAACTTCCCAGTTTTATTCTCCACTCTGCTTCCAATGTTGGCCAGCCAGTTCTACTCTGAGATTTCCTCCCACCTCTATGTGTTCACACTCTATGTGTCTGCATATATACTCACCTATGTCCGTTCCAGCATTTCCTCTGACTTTTCCTCCTTTCACATTCCAAATCAAATAAAATCTCTTCCTGGAAGTCTTCTCCTTTCTTCTAAACCCATATACATCTTGCTCTTCTGCGAACATCTATGGTTTCCACACTAGAGAAAATTTAAACTCTTAGCCTACATAGGTTAAGTACGAATCCTCATAACCTTAATGTTTTTATGTAAATTTCCCTGGGAATGGTTATGAAACTGGGATTATGCAGGAGTACATAGTTATTCTTGCATAACATATCCTGAAGTATTTAAAAATAAATTGTTAAACTCTTTATGTATGAGACAAACAGAGAGAGAGAGAGAGAGAGAGAGAGAGAGAGAGAGAGAGAAAATCAAATGAGGCTAAAAGTTATGGGTGAACATGCAACTGTTCATCATTATATTATTCTTTCATTATTTCTGTAAACTTTGAATTTTCAAAACAAAAAGTGCAGAGGTAACTAGTACATGAGAAATACCTGTTAAACTTTAACAATGCAGTCTTCTAGTCCCCACTCTTTGAAGACCTATCACCTCTAATTCAATCAATCCTGGTGGTTCATATTAAAAGCAGGTTTTTTTTCGGGGGGGGGAAGGCTCCAAATGATGTTTTTTCTGGGCAGCATCCCAAGTAGGGTCTAGAATAGATGCACTCTGGGGAGCAGACTTCAGGAGTGGAGGTGTAAGGGAGATGAGACTGGGTGAGAGAGCAAAGCTAAAACAGGATGTACCCTTGGCTGGAGACCGAGCTGAAGCTGATCATGAGGGAAGCTGTGCAGCGCACACCCCTCTGCTGACTTGGTCCATTGCAAGGCTCAGGCTGGCCTTCTGCGTCACATTAATGGTGAGAGTCTGGTTTGAAAGGGGTGTGGTAGAAAGTGAGCAACCAGCTGAAGGTTTGGCCAAGAACAATTGGAAAGACGGTTGAGTGATCTGCCAACATTTCAGAGGGGTCCCAGCAGCTCCTCCAGGCAAGAAGACCTGGAAAAACACCAGGAAGCTTCACTACAAAGGATGCCTCCTTTGCCCGCCTGGCATAGATGAGAACCCGCTTCCTGCTGTGACTTGGTTGCTAAGGTTCCAGCTTGAGGGCAGAGTCTACATTGTGGTTTGTGAATGCATTCTACAGGGATTAGAATAGTGTTTGACACATGGCAGACAGCTGGCAAACCCTTGCTAAGTAGGTGATTGATCTATTTCATATTTTTTTAAAGCACCAACTATGTAAACCCCAAAGCAATTTCCTAATGACTCTGATTTTGTAAAGAGAAGGCTGTTAGATGAACTGTAGAGGGAAGAGATATAATCAACCTTTGCTCAAGATTTTCTGTTATAGGTGTCTGTAGCTTTTCTCCTTTTCTGTTCTGTGTTCAGCTGTATTTAGAGGAATACATATTACCTTAGCTGGGATCTCCTTAGAAACAAACCTCAAGACCAAGATTCAAGTTCTTTACTTAAGAGTTGATCCCAGGACATACTGGCAGAGGAACAGGGACTGAGATGGGAAGGAAAGCAAACCAGTCTGTTCTATCAACCAACAGAATGAGTACCATGACCATTGGTGGAGCTTAGTTCCTCTTGGAATTGTTGAGCCCAGTCTGAAACCCTTGCTTGGGCAATTTTAAACACTGGTGTGGTGGGATGGGAGAGCATTTATTCTGGATCTCCTGGCCAAGAGCTGCCCACTTTGTCTCCAAAGCAAGGCAAAGCAATGCAGAGGCACTGCCAGGGTCATGGGCAACACCTGCAGCATTGGTCCCATACCAACAGTCCTTCTGGTCTACAATGCTAGCCTTTTTCATAGGCCAAGAGAGAGATCAGACTCTGAGCAGTGGCTATTTAAGAGCTGCCCCAGCAGAATTTAAACCCTGATTGACTTTGCCCCTAATGGCTATGATTGCTCTTCTACCCCAGACATGCACCATCAACATGGGTTGCTAGGCATTTTCATATACTCCATCACTCTATCTACTGTTGAATAGAGGGATAGTCCCAGGCATCTGGAAGTTCCCATCAGGCCAGAGCTCAATAGTGGATGAACAGCTATTGGGTGTCAGCAATTTGGAAATGGGCTTAGGGGTTTGTGTATGCCCAACTAAGTAACAAAGGTTAGCCTGTCTGGAGATGTGTTCATGCAACAGCCAGCTGGCACTAAGTGATTTTTCTGGAACTGCTAAGCCTGAAAGAACCGTCTTCACTCTGTCCATCACCACTCTCGCCTCTGTGGGGTTCAGTTCCAGTGACTGCGTTGCCAACCTCCCCATCAGCGCTGAGTTCCTTACTCCTGTCATTCTGCACCTCCACCAGCTGTCGGTCATGGCCCTGACAGCTCTCTTCTGGAGGAGTGGCAGCTCATTCGGGCTGATTGAAGACTTCTGCAATTCTGCAATTCCTGAGTAGAGAAAAGAAATCTGACGGAAAGGGGCTGAGGTCAGAAGAGGTGAATGTTCCTCCCAGTGAATTCACTGGGTTAGAAGGAGTGGAGGACACTCTGTGACTGTTGTGGGGATTTGAGTTTTCAGTGTGCTCAGGACTGCTTGACTTCTCCTGCTCATCATTGCCATATGCACCTGCAACAATGGTGATACAACTTTCTGTGCTCACTGCCTTGTCCATCTTCTGTGTTCACTATTTAGGTGCACAGTGTTTCCCCAGGTCCAGACACTGGATGAGTAGGTCTGAGTCTTAGGAATGTAGTGGATAGTACCTTATTGCTATGAAACACAGCAAAGAAAACCATGCAGACAGCAGCAGATTCAAAGTGTCTGAGAGAAACCTCTAGGCTAACTCTAGGAATCCTAGCCAGGGTGATGTGAAGCAGAATTAGAAGTTGTCTTAATCTCCTTCCCAACCATAAGAGCACACGTTTCTGTGTCTCAGAATAAATTATTTTGAATCCTATTTGGAAGATATATTTGAGAATTCCAATATATGTGCATTCATAAATTGTATATGCATATTTTATTAACATGTTGTTTCCATTATAAAACTCTCACTCATCCCCAAACTCATGCAGACTTTCAAAGGCTGCCATTGAAACATCGGTAGATGCGCTACTCCTCAGGAATGAGTGAACACTTCTCTGAAGGAACGAACAGCCTTGTCTGGATGGGTATCACTGATAGAGACACAGGACTTCCTTTTCTCATTTAAAGTACTGCCTTACCGCAGCCAAAGGATTTAGATTAAGTAGAACTTCCAGATGTGCAGTTGGCAGAGTCATTCAGAAAATAGAAGTTGGAGTTGGAAATAACCAGCTCTAAATTCTGGATCCACTTGTTTTCAGCCACACAATCACACAATAGTAATTTAATATTTCGTGCCTTGTCTTTTTTCCTCCATAAAATAGGTCTAATTAGAATCATAGCACCTGCATCACCAGGGTGCCACAACAAAGCATTTACAATGCTTAGGATTAAGCCTGGTAAATAATAAAGACCCGATAAATGGCAAAGGCCCTCTCCAGCCCCCCACCATGAGATTTCAAAATTAATATATGCCTCCTATCAACCATCACCTTCCCTAACATATAGGTCTCACTGATGCTGAGTTCAGTGATCAAGCCAACTTTTGCATACAACCACTCATAGCCTGCTGCCTCCTGAAGTCCTCCTGTTCCCTGTGAAGTAACTCCAGACCACTTTCTACCAAGGTCCCAGACTGTCATCTTGCCTGGCATCAAAGGATTCAATGACACAGAGAAGGGAAAATAAAGTCTTCCTATTGTAGAAGGCGGGTAGGGTAGCATGAGGGAGGGACAGTGGCCCTAACCTGGGGGGTAGCTTGCAGATTTCCTTACTGCTATCATATACAAGCTGCTATCATATACAAGCTCTATTCCTGGAAGCTGAAGCTTCCTCTTCTACTATTTTTTACCAGAATAATTTAGTGTATTCTTTTCCTTGATATTTTCCCTGGATAAGACATAAAAATAAGAGGTGATAGGTGAGTGTTCTCATGCGGCAGGTTAAGTTGCCTCTTGGGATCCCCACATTCAGTACTGGAATGCTGGTCTAAGTCTCAGGTGCCCAATCCAGCTTCCTTCAATGCATTTGGAAGGACAGCAGATGATGGCTCAAGAACCTCAGCTCCTGCCACACACGTTGGAGACCCAGATAGAGATCTGGGCTGCTTGCTTCTGCTCAAATGCTATAGGCATTTGGAAAACATTGCTGTCCCCGTTTCTTTCAGGCTCTGTATGTTGTTCTGATTTTCACGCAGATTAAAATAAATCAATATCTTGAAAAATAAGTGTAACCAGAGTGTGCCAGTTATCCATTGTAGGATGCTGTAGAAATTTTGAAGCTGACTGTTAATATTGTCATCTGTAAACGGGGTAGAACTTAGGACCAAAACTGGATGATGCAAGAAAATGTGTTTTGTAAACATTTCTATACATAACTAAGGAATTATTTTTGGTGCTTCCTCTAAGTGGAAATGATATGATAAGACTATGGGCAATGAAATGGAAGTGTTATTTTGATACTTTTATGCCTCTGTGGGTCCTATTGTTGATAGAGAGGGAGAGGGAAATGAAGAGGGAGGGAGGGAGAGAGAGAGAGAGAGAGAGAGAGAGAGAGAGAGAGAGAGAGAGAGAGAGAAACATGGAAGAGCTGAAGCAAGAGCAAGGAAGGGGAGTGGGAGATAGAGTGAGAAAGAGTCCTCAGAATAATTTAGGGAAGCAGGCTTAGAATTAGAGGGGAACAAGATGAAGGGTGAGGAATGTAACTATTATAATTCTGATCTATTGCACCATATAAAAAGACATCTATTTGAACTCCTGTACAAGCAGCAATTACCTGGAAAATAAATGTAATAAGAATCTCCTAAGTTGGCAGTAAAATTAGCATCACTGGATTTTACTTAATAGTCCAGTTTGGAAGGAATATACCTCTCTTTTTGAAGAAGAAATGGCCTTACCCACAGAGCATCACCTACATCAGTGCTTCTGGCAACTGTTTTTTCCTCTTAATTTTCTGGGTTTTTGCATCATCAGTGTCTCTGAGGAAATTATGATAGGAAAGGAATGTTATAGAAACCTGTTTGAAAGGAAAGATGGTGGTTATCAGTCTCCTCCGTGGGCCTCAGTTTCTGCGTTTGTAGTGAGTGGATGAGACTTGCGCTATGACACCATGGCTTCCCTTTGGCTTTAATCTCTGTGTTTGGTCTGGACACTTGTCTTCTCCAGAGTCCTCAATGTTTCTGTGTTCAATGTAATAATAATAATAGTAGTAGTAGTAATGATAATAGTGTAAGGTGCTTGGCTCAGCCACTAAGACCCCACTTGGGACACCTGCAATCCCATGTTGGAGACCTTGGACTGAGTCCTGATTATGTTCCAAATCCCGGTTTCCTGCTGATGTGCATCCTAAGAGGCAGTGGTGATGCTGCAAGTGTTTGGGTCTCTATCATCCGTATGGGAAACCTGAAAGGAGTTCTAAGTCTTTACTTCAGCCTGACCTGGGCAGGCTATTGTGGGCATTTGGGGAGTGAATCAGCAGATGGAAAGATGGAAGATTCTCTCTCTCTCTCTTGCAGTCTCCCTGTGCCCTTCCATGTCTGTATTTTAAACAAATAAAAATAAATAACAGTAGCTATGGCCATGACACTGAAGAGCAGGGATCTTCCTGAGAATCTAGGATGTGCCAGATCACCCTAGATGAGAGATGTGGCAATCATCAATAATCATGGTTGTCATCTCCATTCCACAGATGAGAGGACACCACCCAGACAAGCATTGCTCAGGGCCATGCAGCTGGGCCACTGATGCTGGTGATGACAGCAGGTTGGTAAGCATGAGGATAGGGGTTTTCATTGCCACTCTAGGAGATCCCACTCTTTCTACTGAGATTCAGAGAAGTAAGTCGCCTCTGCGATGCACTGGATTTAGCAGGGTCAACTCTTTCCTAGGATTTACCAGCACCTAACCTATTGCACTCCCCTGGGGATTCCCTGTCCTCCTGTTTCCACCAAGCAGCTATAACTGTGTTCTTGCTCTAGTGCTCTGGACACAGGCCGATTATCTTTGGCTATTACATCCTCATTCTCTATGTCCAGGCATTCGTCAAATTATGTTCTCTTATTGCTTAATGAATTCAGGGTTAATGTGTCAGATATTTCATCAGAAACTTAATAATTTCATCAGAAACACTATAATAATAGTTCCTTGATTTATATAGTACTCGAGAGTTTTCAGAAGGCAGTCACATACATTATTTCATTTAATCCTTGCAATGGCCTCCGGGAATAGATGATCTGTGTTTCACATATGAAGAAGCAGAATCTGTGGGATGGCCAAAGTCAGACAGCTAAAGCAAGGAATGAACGTGACAGAAGCTTCTGCCGAGCTCTTCTCCCGAGACTCGAGTTTACTCTGTCGATTTTCTGTTGTAACAACAGTTTGTTAAGGGAAGATGCTGTTTAAAGCAGTTGTGGACTCTGTAAGTTCAAGACTGAGCAGCCACATCTGTTAAGGGCTTCATGCTTTGTGACACCATGGCAGAAAAGTGGAAGGAATAAGCAGGTGCCTGTGAAAGTAACAAGTAGGAGGGTCTGGACTCTCTTTAAAACAGCCACTTCCAAGAAAGGCTTTAATGCTTTTCAAGGACTTACTCATCTCCTTAATGTATCACTTTTCAACACCAGCACAATTACCATTTCTACTTCGTATCAGGAGAGATGCGTGTATACAAACCAGAGCATCCACTGTTCCATGCAACATGGCCCCTTCTGGAATCACCCATGTCTGTTTGATTGACTCATTTCCACATTGCCTACCAAAGTATAACCCTATCTGATCTTACTTTTAGAAATGGAAATGTTTTATATCTTAAATATTTGTTTATTTGAAAGGCAGATTTACAGAGGCAGAATCTTCCATCCACTGGGTTCACTTCCTAAATTACTGCAACAGCTGGGGCAAACCCAGTAGCACAGACTTCCATTTGGTTATCCCATGTGGGTGGCAGAAGCCCAGCTATTTGAGTCATCTTCCACTGGCTTCCCATGCACATCAGCAGAGAGCAACTTTGGAATTGGAGCATGCAGGGCTCAAATTGGTGCTTACATGGGATGCCAGCATTATAGAAAGTGGCCCAACTCATTGTACATAATGCTGAATCCAGCGTAACTATCTCCCCTCTGTTTCTGCAACAGCCTCAGAGTTGATACCATTCATTCATGTATCCTTGATTTTAGACTGACAATGGATCCTTTTTATTACCTTGGATTAGGGTATTTCACTCTATAAACTTTTCAAGATTCTTCATATTCTGTTATACGTAATAGGCACTTATCCCACCTTCTTCTCCTATTGAGTGAGCTTTTCTACGGCCAACGACATACATTAAGACATCTGCTATGGTTATTTGCTTACATATGTGCTTTCCAAGATACTGTGTTTACGTTTGTGCTCTCAGATCCTGGCTCTGTGGTGTGTCCATGGTGAGGCCTCAGCATCTTGAGTTTCTTCTGTGTTGTGTTTTCATCATGAAGAGCCTCAGTTCTGAAAGGAGCAAATGTATCACAGGGGAAGAATTTTAAATTATGCATAACGTTTGTCTCTGTGTGATTCAAAACGTGACCCAGGTAGAGGAGTACCATCCCAAAGCTTGTAAGAAATGAAGACTTGTGGGGGAATTGGGATGTAATGAAAATATGCCTACCAACAAGATCTCAGGTGATTGCCATTCAGTTTGAATTTTATGAAGCACTGACCCAGAAGATGGCAGTCATGATTTCATGGGCTAAGTAGACATTAATTCAGAGTTGCCCATATTTGAATTCCAGCTCTTCTCTCTAGTGGCCACATGACGTGCAAAAAAAAAATATGTGTGCAAATCTTTGGATCTCTGTCTCCTTCAGTATAAATTGAGGATAATAATAGCTTCCCATCCATGAGTCAGGCACTTTGATAAGCATTACAGTGAAGCATAACAATTACTTGCATTTTGGATAGTCATATATATTTTAAAGATACACCGAGCCAGCATGGTATTGTCCAAGTCACACAATGCATTAGCTGTTGATTCAAACCAACATCCGCTTGATGGCAAATACCTTTGTCTCTACTTCCCCATTTTTTAACACTCCATTGTTGAGTTGATCATGTATTACTGTAAAGAGAATTAGATTCAGGTTGTTCTGTGCTTTGTACCTTGTAAAACTGTGCAAAAAATGTTATTAGTTATTAATAGTTTTGCTAGCTCAAATTCTTCTCTAATTGTTTTAAATATTTAACTTTGCTTCTTGCAGTTAGTAATGTCCTCTCTTATGCTGGGCTATTTGAAGAATTTGAGATACTACTTCTTGCTGCAAACAAGAAACATCAAATACACAAGGAATATACATGTGGATGCTTGCAGAAGCTGATCCGTCAAAGACCAGAGATGGAATGAAAGGAGGTGGAAAGTAGGGGAGAAGATAAATTGGCATTTGATTTATCTGGGGGATGAGAAAGTGTGAAACAAAATTGATTACAAGTAGGGCTATGAAATTAAAAATAGAAACAAAGCTAGCGTAGTTTGGGTTATTCAAGAAGAAAGCTAGAATTTTTGAGAATGGCTTAGACTGAAAACGCTAGGAAAGGAGCTAGTCATTGGATTTTATCTACAGGCTTGTCTAAGGCATGGGATGAGTATAGTGATTTTTCAGGAATGTGGGATTTCTCATGCTATGCTGTCTGGTCTTTTTCTGCATAAACGTACCTGTCATTGCAGCTGTGGAACTGTAAAATGTGAAGAATAGGGGGGTGCTGCAGTGTGGCACGTTAAAGCAATGCTTGGGATGCCTGCATCCAATATACTAGAGTGCAGGTTTGAGTCCTGGTTACTCAGCGTCTGACTCAGATTCATGCTAATGAGCTTGCGACAGCAGAAGTATCCCAAATGCTTGAGTCCATGCCATCCAAATGGAGTTCCTGGCTCTTGACACTGGGTGTGGCCATTGGGGAATGAAACGGCGGCTAGATGATCTCACTCTGCCTTTCAAACAGACAAGCAAAACCATCTTTTCTTTTTTAATGGTGAATATCAATAGGGTGATCAAATTTAGACCTTACAAACCATGAAGAGATGAGTAGACAATCAGCAGCACTGAGAAGATTTGTCACCACGTCCAGTATGTGCACTATTAGATCATCCTCCTGATGCAGTGAGTAGAGCAGTCACTGCTTGTTGGGGATGCAGTCATCAAAGGGGGCTGACTGATGAAGTCTTCCAGATGCACCTCTCTGGATACTCTGTGGTTAGTCACAGGAGAAGAACAGAAACAGCACACACACTTTCCAACAGAGGAAAGAGATTTAGAACTTGGAGAGGCCATAGACATCAGCCAGCTTGAGGTACCTGGAATGACTTTAGCTAGTCCCAATGCCAAGATTGTGTGCAAAATAGTAGTAAGGAGTGAACAGCACAAGGAACGGGAGCCTACGTGAGAGGCAGGGTAGACAGCTGCCCTCCCATGGAACAATGGAAGGGATCTACACTGCCTGTTCAAACTGCATCAAACCAGACCACATACTTATAACAACATCTCAAAAAACTGAGGGAGGGGCAGCATAGTAGCCTAGTTGTTTAAGTCCTTGCCTCACATGTGCTGGGATCCCATATGGGCACCGGTTCATATCCCAGCTGCTCCAGTTCCCATCCAGCTCCCTGCCTGTGGCCTGGGAAGGCAGTCGAAGATGCCCCAAAGTCTTGGGACCCTGCGTCTATGCGGGAGACCCAGAGGAGGCTCCTCGTGCCTGGCCTCAGATCAGCTCAACTCTGACCTTGCGGCCACTTGGGGAGTGAATCAGTGGATAGAAGATCTTTCTCTCCATTTCTCCTTCTCTCTGTGAAACTGTCTTTTCAATAAAAATAAATAAATCTTATAAACACTGAGAGAAGATGTTATTAAAAAGTGTTTGGGTACAAAATATTGTTGAAATCTGTGTATAAGAGGAAGTATTCAAAAGGATCCTGGACAATGCATTCCAAGAAAAATAAACTAGGTGTGGGTTTTAACTTACTTTACACCAAAATAAGCCTATATTTGATTCCATTTCTCACAAGCTTTTTAAAGTGCCCTTATATACTGCATACCTATGGTTGTCAGATTTATATACAGTCACTTATAGAATCCTCATGCTGTCCACAGGTAGTCTTAGAACAGACAAAAGCCAGGATGATATACGGAGAAAGTACTAAACTTTTTTATCTGTTTAAGCAATAAACAAAGAAAGCATCACCAAATTTAGGTAGAGAGATATCTTTGTATTTCACTATACTTCCTAAAAGAATAACAACCTACTTGAAGGCAGGGTTCAAGTAACTGGAATATAATCAGAAAATTACCGATCTGCGATTGAAAACACTTTTGTTCAAGCTCAGCTTTTTATTGTTTAATTGCTTTGTGTTCTGTGAATGTATTTATGTTGCATCTACAGAAATGAATAATAATACACTTCATGATTTTCCAGGTTAAACATGATATATAAAAGCTTTTGTGACTATTGGCTTATCTGTTTGCATACCTGATACTCTCTCTTAGCTATAAAAATGTAAAAATTAGTGATAACTCCTTAATGAGCACTTCCTACATGCCAGACATTACACTAAAGATTCTATGTGCTTTCTCTATACCTTGAAATATAATTTTGAAGTTAATAGCATTTGTGTTTGCATTGTAAAGATGAGTCAGTGAAATCTTAAAGAAATTTGTGACCTGACACAAGACAACGTAACTGCCGGATGATTAACAGAGCCAGGACTTCAATCTGGCACTCTGCGGCTTGATCAAGGGTAGCAACTTGGGCCTGGTGTGGTAGCCTAGTGGCTGAAGTCCTCGCCTTGCTTGCATGGGCCTGGATCCCCTAGAGGTACCGGTTCTAATCCCGGTGACCCCCCACTTCCCATCCAGCTCTCTGCTTGTGGTCTGGGAAAACAGTCAAGGACGGCCTAAAACCTTGGGACCCTGCACCCGTGTGCCGTTGCGGCCACCTGGGGAGTGAATCATCAGAGGGAAGCTTTTCCTCACTCTCTCTCCTCCTCTCTGTGTATCTCTGTATATCTGTATATATTTTCAGTAATAATAAAATGTTTGTTTTAAAAGAGGAACAACTGACTGGCAGGCTGAAGAATCAGGGGTTGGATTTACAATATTCCTACAAACAAGAGAATTGTTGGGCTAACAGTGGCTCATCTGTACCAAAGTCACAGGGCAAAGTTTTTATGGCAAAGACCCTTTTCATACAATAGATAATTCTTTGGTGTTGGCATTGCCTAGGCAACACTGGAACATACTTAGATGAAAAGCTGTTGTTAGACTCTTAGTTGGCAACTCTGGCAACATTAATCCGGGAAAGAATTGATCCCAGAAGGAGTCCGAATCAACTGGAACCTGAGCCTGTGATATGGTCTTCAGTCTTGGCGGGAGCCTGAGCGATGATCCTGGAAGCAGGGCGCAGAGGGGTGAAGCCTGTTAAGTAGAGCGGGTTCAAGCCTTCATGGGCCCTCAGCACATCTCCATTCTAGGCCTGGCTCCATCTGCCTGGTCGGGCAGCCATCTCTGCAGCCTGCTGGCGCCATGGTACTTGCAGGTGTCCCACAGACCGGCTGCACAGGGCCCTTTGTGACTGTGCTTTCGAGCAGGTGCATCTGGGTCGTTGGGGGCAAAGACAGGTGTCATTCCAGGAAGCTGCTGCCTCCTGTGACTGAAAGAGTGAGTGAGAAGAAAATTTACATATATAAACTGAAAACCAATTCAACCACAGCCAATTTCAGCTCAGACCAGGGGAAAATTGCTGTTCAAATTGGTATTCCCAGTGCCAATTTTATTGACAAAAATGAAATAAAAAAGCTTCTTTGTTTTTTGAGATTGTTATAGGTTACCAAAAAAAGAACAGGGGATTTATCCTTCCTGGTTGGCGTCACTCTGAATTTGACAGGCTGTTTGCAAGTGCCAAGATGCTTATGGTTAAGTTGGAATACACCCTCTTTCTGTGCGAAGCAGCATGGCTCTTGGTCTTTGCTTAGACTCTTCCATCTCTGCATGGATCAGTGAATTTATCCCTCCTCCTAGGAGGACTGTCCTCATTTCAAAACTGGGGAAAGCCAGAGCCAGATAAGGAAAGTGACTTCCTGAAGCCTGCAGGTGGATGAAGGCACTGCTTCTGGGCAGAGCCGAGCCTAGATCTGCTTACAGCTGAGCCTGGATCCCCATTCCTCTACCACTGCCTTGGGTGCCCAGGCTTTCCGACCAGACCGGCAACATGGGTTGTCTCCAATTCAGAGTCAGCTTTTGACAGAAAGCCTCTCCTCATCTTGGTTGCTCTAGTATCTCCCAACCCTCTCTTCCCTCAGCATTTTCCATGTTTTCTGGCTTCCCTCTGTCTGAAATGTGATGTGTGGGGGTAGTAACAAAAAGGCAGCAGCCCTTTCTCAATTACCATCAATGTGGAAATACAGGAGTGAATGAGTAGCAGTTCCCAGGTCACTGCACAACAGAAAAAACACCTCTACTGAGGAATTAAACCACAGGAATCCTGCCGGGCTCCTACCTGTGAGCTTGTTCCCGACATCTGGAGTGGCAGCTCACTGGAGCCACTCTGCAGGCAGTGTGTGCCTGGGACTATGCTTATGCTGAAGCCGTTAAAGTACAAAGGGCAAGAAGAGGAAGGAGTGTGCGTGTGTGCATGCGTGTGTGTGTGTGTGTGTGTGTGTGTGTGTGTGACTGAGTGAAAAGAGAGATAAGGGGGACACTGCTAATGGAAAGCCTCGTATTCCCAACAGTGACCACACTGATCAGGAGGCCCTGGCCTCTTCACTCCTGTCAGGAACTTTCCAGAAAGCCTGCTTTAAAAGATGCCCCTGTCCTTTAGAGGGGGCATTAGACATTCTCTTGTTGTCTTCTGCCATCTGATTGACAGCTCAAAGCCTGTGCTCTGGGAGGGGAAACTTCTATGGGCAGATGAGAGAGGGGGAGAAGCCACAGGTCAGGGTGGCTCATGGAACTCTGCCCAGCGCATGCTCCAACAGACTGCAGGGAGGACCAAAGTGTTCCCAAGCTCGGGAGAAACGCGATCAGGGAACCATACAAGTGTGGGATGTTTCTAACAGGGGTACTTCTGGGGTCAAGAGGGGTGTTGTTGGCAGGTATTGCAACCTGAGCTGATAAATGTGATTCTCCCACTGGTGTGTTTTGCTGGACCAACAGTATCTGATGAAGGAATGGGATCCTCAGAAACTCATGACAACTGACAGCATGCTTTTAGGGGTGTGGAGCTAGCAATGACTTGGACACTTCCCCATTGCTTCCCTGGCATCTCCTCTGTCCACCTCACATCACCTGTGCCGCTGCAAGTGAGCTCCCATATGCACAGCAACGCTTTTGAGTCATTTGGCAGATGGGTGGGCTTGTGGGCCTTGGAAACTCTTTCTCAGGCTGTTTGTGTCTTTGTTTTCCTGTCTGAACAGTGGGAAACAACATATCAGCTTGTCTTAGTTTATTTCAACTGATCTCAGAAAATGCCTTAGGTGACGTGCAAACAACAGAAATTTACCTCTCACGCTCCAAGTCAAGGCTCTGCTGGCAGGTTTGGTGTCTGGTGAGAGTGCAATCCTGGCTCACAGATGACCTTTCCCAACCAAAGCTGCTCTCTGAGTTGCTGTTATAACGCCACTGATCTCCTTGCTGTGTGTCCTACCCTCAATGACCCAACTACCCATGAAGCTTCCATTTTTCAACATTGACACATGGTGTTAGGATTTCCGTGTGTGCATTTCTGAGAGGGTTTCCATGTGCGCAATACACAGATTTCTGTTGCTTGCTCAGCCCTACTTCTCTTAGTCCCTGAGGGAGTATGTCATGATCTGAGATATGCTGTCTATCTGAGCAGCTGTCTTCATCTTGTAGTTTACCCAGGTGAGAACTGTGGTACCCAGATCCTTCCTGTTTCTGCACAAAGACGGGACAGGTGAAAATGAGGAAAACACTCAGGAGTCCTTCCCCATGGTAATTTATGAAGATCATTAAAAATGAGCTCTTCCAACATGTCAGCCAACTTCGAGTGATTATGAAGCGGAGATAAAAGCAGACAGCAGGAGTCAAAATGCAGGTTATTCTATTTAACATCAAGGCACAATGAGTAGGAATGACTCACATCAAGGCTGTTTTGTGACTCCCACTTGGCAGAACACCTGATGGGAGCGCGGATGCAGGCTGGCAAAGGGAAGAGTAGACTTTCCCTCCAGGAATGGCTCCTGCAGTTGTGACCAAACCAGCTGAGAGCAGCTGCACTCTGCCTTCGTGTCCTTGATACAGGCTTCTCTGTTTACTTAATTACAACACTCCCACGCTTTGCTCTAGGATGCCCTGAATTTTCAGCTCTTTTAAGACATGATGGGGCTGGTTGGTAAGGAAGAGGGAGTATGAGCTTGGCAAATGGTTTTAGCTCCAAATTCTGACTTCCTCCTGGGTATCAACATGCTTTTTTCTCTGAGTCTCACCATCCTACACAAAAGGGAGAATACTAACACTCACCTCCGGGTGTGGTGGGCAGGGGCCAGGGAGCAGCTCAGCAAATACTGTTGCTGAATTAATTCTCTCCTGTGTTCCTTCTCCCTAAGCACCCAACAGCTCACACCACTGCTTCTGGAAAAGGAAGAGAGAGAAAGCAACGGGCAAGGGGAGATAATTTTGTGCTTGCTTTTGCAAAAGGAATGTCTGTTTTTAGTCCCACCACCTCTGGGTTGAAATCCAAAATAGTACATTTGTTGGAAAAAAAAAAAAAAAAGCAAAGAGTGCATTTGAATGGTGAGGCACCCAGAGAGGGTCAATGGCCATGTAAATGAAAAATCAAAGACTTGGAAAAGTTTTCCAGGAGTAGATCAATCTGAAGTCTAGTCCTTAGGATGTAAAAATTATACAAATAAGCAGATGATGTTTAAGTCTTTTAGAAATAGCTTGATAATTCCCCTTAGATACACGTAACCTGGAGGAGTACGTGTTATACTTACATCTATATAAAATAAGAGGGAGGAATCCCATTTCTTTGCTGGTGTATGATAAGCTGTTTCTAGAATGATTCATAAAGGATGGGTAGCTGAGTGACACCAGGGAGAGGTGCTCGGTCGTGTAAATTGAGAGTTGGAGGAAATGCTTTCACTGGGTGCTCTTTTAATCTTTTGAATTTGGTAACATGTGAATGTATTGATTGGCTATTCACAGTCAAACATAAATTAGATTAAAACTTAAAATAGAGATTGTATCTAGTGAAAATCAATGTAGCTTCTGTTGATGTCTAAGAAGTTGCTTAAATAGTAGTGAAGCTATGCTTTGGCAAAAGTAGAAAAATGAAATGTTGATGCTTGTTAACACCCAGAGAAAATCCCTTTATTTATATCCGGCACAATGTGATTTCACTGGCATTTAATTCCTCAGGGTGGTAGTACAGCCTGTGAGAACTCGTGTGTGTGTGTGTGTGTGTGTGTGTATGGTGACCCACCTGATAGATGCTCAGCCCTAATGAGATCCACGTCTTGGACTTGGTTTGCAGATGGTGAGTTAACGGCTCTGTTGTGGGAGCACAGATGTGCATCTTACCCTCATCAGGTACTTGTGAACATGGCCCCCTGGCCTTATGGTAGCAACCCTGAGTGAAGGTCTGATGGGATCCGCACAAGTTCATCACTGAGCAGAAAGACAAGCAGGGTGTTGGGTGTCCACAGGTTAGGGTTGGGTAAAATTAGGCAGGGGGTTAATGACAGTGTCAAAGATGAGAAGAACGCAGGGCACACACGAACACCCATTGAAAACAAGGACTCCTTGTGGCAACAGGGGGTCAGTTAGAGGACGGTATGGCAGGTCTCACCAGGAGTGGAAGAATGGGTGATCCTCTCAGTCCATCGTCTGTCCATGATTCTCCTGCTAGTCACATCCTGAAATTCTAAAAGTTGCAGGTGATAGTTGGTGCAAGTGCATAAGTGGATTGCAATGGGAGCAGTGGTGTGACTATAACCAGCTTTATTGGAAAGGTCGAACTAAACACCTGAACAAAATTTGGGTGTCATGGGACCTGGCATTATTTTTTTCTTTGCATTCTCCCTAAGATCTGTTCTTTTCCATTTTATGCCTGAGAGTTTTTGGAGTGTAGCATGCTGATGGATGTGTGTGTGTGTGTGTGTGTGTGCGCGCGCATTTTTGTGGGTACTTGGAGGCATGTAGATGTAGCGACAAATACAAAGGCTCTCCCAACTCCTCAATTCATTCAGTGCTGGGGAGCAGTGCAGTATTTTGTGTCCCTGCCTTCCTAACCATTTCTATCCTGCTACAATTTGCCCTTTGAGAGGCCCGATTTGAAATCCTAGTTTTAATAGCATACACTTGTGAAACTTTATATTCCTGACTCCGTTCCTATGTTAATAGTTTCATTCACGAGACATAGCCAGCCCACGAAGTAGTCTTATTTCCATTTTACATACAAAGAAACCCAAGTGTCTCCTCAACTTTGTGAACAGAGACATCATTTCTCATCTATGATAACATGTCTTGGGATGTTTGGTGTTTATGTTTCAAGGCCTAATTAAAAAGCCAGGAGGGCTTTCTGTTGGTAGGGAGCTTGCTCTTAAGTCAAATTATATTCCTTGAAGAAAATTTTCTTTAGAGCCTAGAACTGAGCCAAAGATGGGGCAAGTTCATGTTTCACTTGAACTTAGTCCTACCAGCTACCTGTTTGTGTTCATTGGTACTTGCCTAGCAGGAAGTTACTGGTAAATACTTGTTTACCCAGTAATTACACACCAATGCAGATTACTCACTAATTTCTTTCAGCAGGTGAGACTGTCATTAGCACAGCACATCCCTGTCATTGGGGCCAAGGGACAACCATTGTTCTTTATTATTTGATAATTGCTTCCTATTTATGCTATCAAGGGTTGCTGTGGTGTGTGGCTCACCTGCTGAAGCTGTTTGCTGGTGAATTCAAAGGCAGTGCTGCTCACATAGTGCTATGATTGGTCTTTCACTCTTCGTAAGAACTGTAGGGTCAGATCCAATGCAGTAGCCTAATGGCTAACGTCCTACCTCTCTCTGCACCTGCTGGGATGACTTATGGGCACCCGTTTGTGTCTCAGATGCTCCACTTCCATTCCAGTTCACTGCCTGTGGCCTGGGAAAGCAGTCAAGGACTGCTTGGGACCCTGTACTTGCGTGGGAGACCTGGAAGAAGTTTTTGGCTCCTGCCTTTGGATTGGCTCAGCCACGGTCACTTGGGGAGTGAACCAATGGATGGGAGATCTTTCACTCTGTCTTTCCTTCTCTCTGTATATCTGCCTTTCCAATAAAAATAAGTAAATAAAAAAAACCCAAAAAACAAAAACTGTGGGGTCAGCCAGTGAGAAGAGTACTGGGAGATTTCAGGCCAGAGCCAGTGTTACGACAGCTAGGCTTTAACAGCCGAATTGCCACTAGACACATGTGTCTGTGCTAAGCAAATTTAAAATCCAAGGCCAACCTCCCCAATGCCCAGCATGTTCCTGAGCTGCTGTATGCTCAGGGAATTAGAACTAATTTTAATATTAGCCCTAAGCAAAGCATAATTAGAAAGATAAATCTTTGCAACTCTCTCCTACCCAGACCTCTCTTCCACCTCCCACCATCATCCCACTTCCCTGCCATAATACATTCTGAAGTCAATATATAAATGGCTTGCAGATTATCTGCAACAAAGTGAAGCACATTTGTTCAGCTAATTTAAAGATGGTTCTGATGTCTGACAATATCAGTGGCATGATGCCTGTGAGAGTAGTGCAGCCCATGTCTCTAACACCTGGGAAGAGAAGAGAACACGCGTGGATCTGTCCCTGCTCATGGCCTCAACAGCAGAGCATCGTGTCGTCCTGTTGTGGACCCTTTCTCATCATGGCCAGCCAAAAGAACCCACCAGGGCAAAAAGTAAGCTATTTCTGGCACTGGGTTGTGCTCTCCTGGACTTTAAATACGCAGATTCATTTCCAGGGATGGCTGTTGACCTTTCCAAAGGTATTCATTGCCTACAGAAGGACTGCCCTCTTTGCTTCCTAAGACGACGAAGCAGATAACTTAAGGAAGAAGGGCCTAGAAACCTCAACAGGATTGGCTCCTCTCTCTGAAAATCAGGAAATATAATCTAGTATGGTGGCCCTCTACGGACAGGAAGACAGTTGCCTGCAAGATGGGGAGAATTTAACCCTGTGTAGACCTTTGAATTACTGAGAGCAAAGAGGATTTGGGGGTAGGGCTGACTTGTGAATTGGGTGACCTACAACTTTCTGCTTCCTGATAGAATGCCTGCTTAGCCAGCAATAATATGCCAACGCTGAATCAGAAGACCAGACTCTATTTTCAGTTCTTATTTTTCTTTCTTCAAGGAATCACTGAACAACCAGCAATGATGGGCCTTCTGATTCACACAGCTCTGTAATTCAAAGAAGGTTTTGTGGAACACTTCCTCCTTTCAAAAGTTCTCAGCACTTTGATGTCAGCATCACATCACAGCCTGTGGAGTTGACAGCAAAAGAGAGGAGTGACAAAGACAAAGAATGTACAAAAGCATGGTAGGTCTGGGCTTTGGGGTTGATCACGGAAGCTGTGGACATGTGCTCGCTGCCCAGACCTGACACCAAAGGGATTTGACAAAAATCACTTGACAAGCCTGGAACCCATTTCTTTTAGCTCCTGAACCCCTATTTCTCTCTCACGGTCTAGCTCCACACCCTGTAGACACATCACGAATCATACAGCAGAATCCTGAGCCTTCTGTTCCTCATGGATTCCCCACACCTTCCCTGCCTCCCCCGACCTTTTTTGTTTTTTTAACTCTCCAACTGTTATTATTGACTTTCTTTAAAAATTTCTGCTCTTTTGCGTTACAAGGTGTTAAAAGTGGGGAGGTGTGGTGGGATGCATCTCAGCTCCATTTGGGCTCCTTAGAGGTTGTTCCCTACCACCACATTCACCCATTCCTAAGCCTGCCCTGAATTCAAGTCTTGGGAAATTGCATTGACTTGCTCACTTGCATCCTCTGCAGTGTGTGTTCCCAAACGTGTTTCTTGCATCACCCCCCACTGTACTTGGTTTCCTGATCTGTGGTTTGTACTCTGAATGGAGGCACAGGCTCTCAGGCAGTGTGATCCGACAGGCTCATGGAGAAGTCTCTGTGCATGGTTCAAGGCCTGTGAGAAGGGCAGGCTTGGGAAACGTTCTGAGGCTGAGGGAAGACATATATTCGCAATGTCAGCCTTGTTCACTGAACTGTCAAGTCCTCTTAGGCACTTGCAAGCACACCACTCATTACCTGCTTGGGATTTCTTCCTCTTTTTAAAATAATTTTAATTTCTCATCTGATTTTGGGGAGGAGAGAGTGAGCCTGTGCCAAAATGCCCTTAACAGCTTGAGATGGATCAGGAAAAATCCAAGACTCAATCCAGGTCTCTTACATAAGATTCAGAGGCCCAAATACGTGGGCCATCACCTGCCCCTGAGGTGTGCGTTAGCATGAAGCTGGACTTCAAACAATGTGCTTCCCTATGAGATGTGGGCATCCTCAGCAGGGTTTAACTGCTACAGCACATGCTCACCCTTTCCTGTCTTTTGGTGGAAATACAGACCTCCCCTTCATTTTGACGTCAGCCTGTTCACTCCTTCTTTGGTGCTTTCCCCAAGGACCTTGAAGCAGAATGAATCCCTGACATCTTTGTTGTTCTTAGCCACAGACAAGAAAAACAAGAACTTGATTTTTCCCATTAGTTTGCAGATCCCCCTTTGAAATCATTTGCTCACTTGTCTTAACGTCATCGGTGCCAAGAATGATGATGGTTCTAAGATGCAAAATAGGCCCATGATAACACCAGGCCCATTCTCACTCAGAAGCAAGCCAGCACTTCCCACTGAGCATGGTCTACTTTATTTTACTGAATTTTGGGGTCTTTGTGTGAAGGAAAGTGACATCTACACTTCTGCATCCATTCCCATATACTCCATGTTATGAAAAGTCACTTAGTGCTCCCTGCGGCAGCACATATACTAAAACTGGAACGAAAAGTCACTTGTATGTGCCACTTCATATGATTTGCAGGATGAATAAAGTAGATCTTTCAAGAGAGTGAATTAGAGAGATTAAGGTAACATTGGCTGATGAACTGCAAATTTCCCATGCATTATGGTTTCCAGTTTGGCCCATTTGGCCACAAAGAACTGCATTTTGTTTTTTTTAATAGCTGAGTAGTATTGCTGGACTCTGTGTTTGGTATACGCTTGCAATGGGGGAATCTCAACTGAACTTGAGCTGTGGTTATATAATAAGGTGGAGGAATCCACCATGGTGGGAGGGTTTGGGGAGGGGTGGGGAGAACCCAAGTATCTATGTAACTGTGTCACATAATACAATGTAATTAATGAAGTTAAATAATAAATAATTTTAAAAAATTCCCCATGCAAACCCTTGCTTCTCGAGGCTAAGCACATGTATTCCTTTGAGCGCCCCCTCAGAGAAGTGAGCAAGCAAGAGCTGGGGGACCTCCTTCATAACAGCGCTGATCATTCACAACTCCTGGGGATTGTCTCTCTGCTGCATAGAGTTTGTCGGACTCTGAGAGTGGAAGGACACCCATTTCCTTCCTGTGTTACTCCTGCTACTCCGTGTATTTCAACCTTTTTCTGTTTGTTCCAGCTTCTGGTGGTATCCTGAATTTATTACACTGGGAGAGGGTGCCTGGCCCTGGGATGGTGATACTGTGGATTTCCTTTTTTGGGGGGGTTCAAAATGTTTGCTTGAATAGCTCAGTTCCCAAACAAATTCTACCTAAGTGAGCCCACCCATCCTATCTCTTTGTTAAAATATGTTTCATTGAGTTCTTCAGCTATATAATGCACCATGTTCTAAATAGCATTGTGTATTTTTTTATGACTGTGCCTGATCTGTCATGGGGATGCAATAGTGACTTGGCACACAAAGACAATACCATTGTTGTCAAGAAGGTAGCCACCTTGGATTTCAAAGTGGAGAGCTATGGGACAATGGAAAGGAAGAGCCAGTCTTCCTAATTGCTGGGGCTGATTGGGTCACATATTCAGTCTGTTTAGGGTAAGTACTCCTAAAAGGATGCAGCTGAGACTCTTGAGTGCTATCTATAAAGGTAGGATTCACTTAACGAAAGTTGCTAAGCTTTCTTTACTGAAATAGTACAAACCCACTCTCAGCTGTGTTTTCCAGCAAAAACAATGGCTATGTTGGGATACTCAGAAAGATAAGCAACCACTCATGACTGAAGACACAGTGAGCATCACTGCTGTCTACTGGCCAGTTGCACTTTCTGAATTTGCATTGACATGCAGGATGCATGGACACTAAAAGTCAACACTGTGTGAAAGGGCTATTCTAAGAGCCATGATAGCTCATTCATTCACCATTAATTTATTGAGCTATTAACATATGCCCTTCCTGTGTTGGGTAATTCTTCCCCACACTTCATCTTCAGTGAGTGTGGATAACAAGATAGCAATCACTGCAAAATATGATAAGACTTGGTTCATATCTTCACAAAGCTCTGAATCTAGCAAGGGAGATGGCCACACAGAACGACAGTAATCTCACCTGGTAAGTGCCCAGGGTTTGACTGCATCTCCTTTGTGCTTTGATAACATGGTGTTATTAAGAAATGGCCTACGTTCTGGTGCTGGATATAAAACCAGAGTGTCAATGCAGTCCCTGCCTTTGGGAACATGTGTTTATTATCAAGAAGGATAAACTGACAGCTGTCCAAGATGTTCATTGATCCATTGTTCACACTTTCAGTGGTTACCAGTCTCTTTCTTCAGCCAGAGAAGGCCTCTCTGTTCTTACTTCTGACCTTGTGTTTTTGGTGGTAAAGATATGGTGGTAAAGACATTTTGCTTTGTCATAATGGGGTGCAAATGTCACTGACAGGAAGGAAGAGGATGTGGGAGCAAAATTAATGGGAACAGGTATGGGGATGGAGCAAGAAGCTTGAGTGATGAGTATGGGGAGAGAGCCAAGACATGGTCTACTACAGGAGAAAGGGCAGATGCGGCCAACTGTGTGCAGCATGGCTCGGCTCCAGGAAGGCACGGGGAATCTTCAAGGGGATAAATACTCGGAGATTTCCAAGCCTTTTGGGACAAATGCCAGGGAAAGAGGCCAAGATTCCAGGGAACACAGCCAGGACAGGGTTATTATAATCCCTAGGAGGATTCATGTGCCAGTTACAAAAGCAAAAGCAAGCAGCACCCTGAAATGGAGACGAGCTATTTTGGAGCAATTAGCCATTGGTGCCTGCTGCTCTCTTTGGAGAAGTTCCAGAATCCAGTGGGATAGAGAGGAGAGCAGGAAGTCCTGGTCGGCTGCAGAGGAGATGACTCCATCCTGGGTACTTCTCCCCACCTGACAGCTCACTGCAGATACAGAATTAGACCTGAGCTGCCAGGGGCTTCTCCTCCCAGCAAGTCCATGCCCTGCCCTCAGCATGACATTGAGCTATCCCAGGCAACATTATCTACAACAGATTTCTCAGCTGCCCAAGAATATCAAATCCAGGAAGTTAGAACAGACCAGAGTATCCTTTAACATCACTCTGTTTGGTCTGAGGATGGATCATGCACACTCTAGGTAGTTTGTCTGGGGGGGATCGGGGAGGGCTACAATGACTAACCAGAAAGATTTTATAAGCATTTTTTTTGTGTGTGTGCATGCATTTTTCTGGAGAGAAATCTCAACTATTCATCAGGATTTCAAAATTAATTTATTTGCCAATTTGTCCCATTGTAGTGAAGCAGAGAAAGGGCCTATGGCCCTTACCCGCTTGTATGTGTGCTAATGTTGTACACAGCTCATCAATGTCTGTGAGAAGCGTACAAGTCTCAGATACTCCAGACATGAGGAACTACTCTGGAGCATCAATACTCTTGGGGAAACTAATGCCCAGATTCAGTCCCCCACAGTCTTGTAGTAACAATACTAGGAGGGTAGAAATGCAATCTGGCTTTGAGAAGTGGTTGGATTGGACTCGGTCATTAGGTTGTAGATTTCATAATGAGCCACTTGGTGGCTTTGTAAAGAGATGAAGACAGAGGCACACACTGCCTGCTCACTGCCCTTTGATATCCTACGCCTCCTCTGAACTTTAACAGCAAGGACGCCCTCATAAGATCTTAGTCAGTGAACCTCCAAAACTGGGAAAAGCTTCAAAACTGAACCAAAGTAAACCTCTTTAAGGAACCTGTCCTAGGTATAAGAAGAAATTAGAAATTTGATGGAAATATGAAATTGAAAATGCATGTACATTTCCATGAAGAACTTTTAAAAAAATATTTATTTATTTTTATTGGAAAGTCAAATACACAGAGGAAGAGAGACAGAGAGGGAGATTTTCCATCCACTAATTCACTCCCCAAATGGCCTCAATGGCCAGAGCTGAGCTAATCTAAAACCAGGAGGCAGGAGAAGGTGCAGGGTCCCAAGGCTTTGGGTCATCCTCAATTGCTTTTCCAGGTCACAAGTAGGGAGCTAGAGGAGAAGCAGGGTGTCAGGACACAAACTGGTGCCCATATGGGATTCCAGTGCATGCAAGGTGAGGACTTTTGTCACTAGGCTATCATGCCAAGCCCCCATGAAGGTTTTGAACTTCCCTCATATTTGGTTAGAATAAGAAAAAGGTGATTAATACAGATGGGATAGGAGGGACAATATACAGTTTAGTTCACCAAGTCACCACTCCATAATGGAATCACCATTGCCTTTTCTCCCTACCCTGCCTGTTCTGAAATTTTTCTGGACTCTGGTCTTACTGAATTACATGTCTGGAGGCTCATGTCTGGCATCCTGGAACTGGGGCCCCTGGTAACACCTTCAGCTCATTTGCTGGGGTCTGAGACCCTGCCCAATTCTGGTGGCTGTGGTCTCCACCTGGAGACAAATCCATTGGGGGTAGAAAGAGAGTAAGTGCTATCACAGCTGGCAAGTGCTGAAACAGCAGCAAGCTTTTGATTTTATGATATGAGAGAAGCACTGTATGTTTTATGGCTTTTTTCATCCCCCCCCCCTTTGTTCTTTGTTTTTCATAGTCCTGAACACAGGAAGAATGGACTAGAAGGGAACTAACTGTTCCAGCTGTCTAGATAGATGATCCTTGAGAAGAGGGTCCCGTGAGACATCTTTTCTCTGAATCATCATTACAGAGTAGCTTCCCAACTCTGTCACGTGTCCACTGGTCCCTTCTGGGCCCTGCTCTTTTTCCTGTATACTCTCCTGGCAGCCACCTCCCTGGGACAGAGGTGCTACTAAGCCGATGAGTCAACCTGAGTCAGATCTGGTGCCATGATGCCCCTGCTCAATGCGTAAAAAATGAGCATACATTTTACTCTGCTCTGCTCCAGGTCTTTTGTGATGGAGTCATTGGGGGTCAATGAGCACTTCAGAGCCTGACTGTGAATTCACACTACCTTTGTTGAGGAGCCATATCTCCACTGCTGTCTGCAGGGATGACACGGAAGTAAGATCAAAGAGAAGACCACTGCTCCACCACCCCAGCAACATTTTGGGGGGAGTAGCCACTCCAAGCTCTGTGTTCTGCTGACTGTTGCAGACCTCCCAGGGTGGATGCTGGGTGTTTCTGAGGGCTGGTAGGTCTTCTTAGACCTGGCTGAGGAAGCGGCTCTGGAGAACAGGAGGGAAACTTTGCCGCACCACTGTGTTCTTGCCATCTCCAATCCCACCCTCAGCAGCTATTGAGCAGGTGGCCCCACCTTCCATACTTTTCTAACGCTCCTTTACAGGGTCTCCTAAGTAGGCAAGCCAGCATCTTGGAAGCACCTACCTTTTGGTAGGCACTCCTGAAAGAGACACTTGGGATTTAAATTCATTCTTTTCAAGGCCTTGGAGAGGCGATGCTGACCCGTCTGTAATTCCTCCCATTAAGATGAGGCCATTGCCCCTGCACCTGCACATATCCCACCTGTTGCCTCTCTGCTTTGTGTGTGGGGTGCTCCTGACCACACCTCTGTGAACCTGGCACAAAATCTAAAGTGGACAACAGGTTGGGTGGTACAGGACTGGCACAAGCGAGTTCTCTGGTGTCCTTGGCTGGTCACTGACTGCTCTGCTCTTCTTCGTTCTCTGCATTTGTGCATACAGAAGTCAAAGAAAAGTAGACTGAATCCAAACACACACAGAATGCACAGAACGCAACCAGGGCATCGCCCTTTATGTGCTGTGAAGACAGGAGAGTCAATGCACACCGATGCTCATCAGGCCTCTCTGTAGTGTTGGTGGTGTCAGCTCCTCTGCGGGACACCCTGCATCTTACTACCTAGTCACGCTGGTACCTTCTCTGCCAGAGTCGTCTGAGAGGTGGCGATTTTGGGCTCTAGGCATGACTAAGACAGTCGTTCAGCGCGGCTGCCACCAGCTTCCTTTCCATCTAGGCGTGGGGCATCCAGGCCTGGAGGAGGGTCTTGACTGGTACAGCTTCAGGCCCTAGTATCACAGCTTGAGCTGAGGCTCCCGCCCAAACTGCGCAGCACCCGCTCGCCATTAGGGGCCTTGGCTAATGAGCTGCACCTGCCAGAGTCACAGCTGAGCGGTTTCCCAGGGACTGCACTGGCACCATCCGCAGAGAGTAAAGGGACCAGTATCACCAGGTGGGGTTTGGCGGGCCACGCAGAGTCCTCCTTGTCTGGCGTGGGGAACTTTGGTGTGCAGTTCTGCGCAATCTGGTGCCTGCGTTTCCAGCAACATCTGATCATCTGGGTTTAGTGCAAGCAGACAGCTTCATACCAACTCAGCTCTAGGACCAGGTTCACCTGAGATCCGCAGGAGGAGCCCAGAGAAAAGAACCTGCCACAAAGACCCTGGTATGGGACTTGGGAATGCCTGTCTTCCTCTGCACCCAAACCTCGCTCATGCAGGAGCGACCCTGCCGAAACAGAATAATAATAATAATCAGCCACAAGCCTGTCTCCCATTTGTGACTTAACACTGGGGGCTCTTCTCTCTCCTGGTGGAGGCTATCTGTGTGGTCGTAGACACTTAGGGATGAGTTCACTGGGGGGCTAGGAAGACGTAAGTCTAAGCCAGCAAAGATCCCCAGCCACACTTGGCTGCAGACTGCATGCTTGACAGCCTTGATGATAGGACGGACTAAGAATGAAATATGAGAAGAAAAAATGGAGAAGAAAAAAAATGATTGAAGAATGAGGAGGGGGAAGGGCTTAAATGCCTTGGTCTAGTGTCCTTGGGGTCTACGTTACCACATGAGTTCTGAGTCGTGTGTTTTGTAAAGGCAGAATGCCATTCCTTAGGCTGTTTTAACAGCTTCTCCAATCCATTTACCTGTGTGTGAAGAGTTAGGCTGTTTCCATGTCTTGGTTATTGCCAATATTGCTGCAGTGAATGTGGGAGTGCAGCTAGCCCTTCAAGATCCTGATTTCAACTCTTTCGGATAAATACCCAGAAATGGAATTGCAGGGCCATATAATGGTTCTGTGATGCCACTTAAATGAAGAATCTAAAAGAGAAGCAGAGAATAAAACGGGGGTGTCAGGACCTGGGAGTGCATACATCCTGGCTCTTCAGCCTTGCAGAGTGGATGATATTGTGCCCTCTATCTGGAGAATATGCTAAGAACACACCTCTCCTGTTAAGCATCCTTCTAAACAAACAAACAAACAAACAAGCCAATAAACAAGAGAAAGAACCCATAATGTCCCCATCAGGCATTTAATCCATGAATTTGCTTAAAACCTTTTGATTTTAAATACAAATAAGGGAGGGGCTGATTCAGCGGCCCACAGGCTAACCTTCTGCCTGAAGTGTCAGTATCCCATATGGGATTTGTGTCCCAGCTGCGCCACTTCTAATTCAGCATCATGCTTATGACCTAGGGAGGCAATGTATGATGGCTCAAGTCCTTGGGCCCCTGTATCCATACGCAACATCTGGAAAGAAGTTCTTGGCTTCTGGCTTCAGGTCGGTTCAACTGTGGCAGTGCAACCATTTGGGGAATGAACCAGCAAGTAGAAGCCCTATCTCTCTGTTTCTCCTTCTCCATTAAAAATTTGCCCTTCAAATAAAAATAAATGAATCTTTAAAAAAAAGTAAGTAAAGGAGAATGAGGAGTAGTAATTGTCTTGTATCCATCAGATACTTTAGGGTCTGAAAAGTGCTTTTTCATTTTTCATATTTGACTTTTATATTCACAATAAAATGTTTATTTCAGAGAGAGAGAGAAAATGCTCCTCTCTGCTAGTTCACTCCCCAGATATCTTCAGATGCCCAGGCTGAAGCTGAGAGCTTGGAAGCAAATCCAGTTCCCCCAAGCAGGCGACAAAGACACAACCACTGACATCATCATCACTGCCTTTCAGTGGGTAGGAATGTGTTAGTAGGAATTTGGAGTCTAGATCTGGGTATCGAGTCCAGGCACTCTGATATGTGATGTGGCTGTCTTAACTGCTAGTCCAAATGCCTTCCCCAAACCCACGGTCATGAGGTGTGCACTTCCTGTTTTTTTTTGGCTATACATAATCTGAAGGTATGGATGAAAGGGAGCCTCCCCTGGTGGCGTAGCCTGTGCCTACTTTTGGTCACCAGTTTCAGGCTTCTTGGTGCTATTGGCAGAGTCAGGATATGGATGGCCATTCACCTAAACTCTGGCTTTGCTCTGACATCAAATCTATTACTGTCCAGTGCTGAGTGGGTGAATGCTGATAAGTTTGTCACAGTCACTGTGATCCCTTCTTGGTCTCATCTGTCTTGTCCATTGGCTCCATTATCAGACTCATCCAGGGGATCAGCCAGTGTGCTGGAGCTTTGATAAAGCACAAGGAGTGTTGCAGCCATCTCTCTCTCTCTCTCTCTCTCTCTCTCTCTCTCTCTCTCTCTCTCTCTCTCTCACTTTCTGAATTCCTCTCCCTCCAGGTGGTCCTATGGAAGGGAGCAGGACAGACAGGCAAGGAGAGCAGATGCCCCTGCAGATGAGAAAGGTGCAGACCCAAAGAGAAAGGTCTGTGGTCTCACATTTTTTAACTGAATGTAAAAAGAAAAAAAATCAATTCATGACCTTAAAGAAGTTTATGAAATCCTAGCTCAGGAATCAATGCACATTGATTTTTGTACCTCTGCACGGGCTGTCCATGTACATGATCAAGTGATGAAAGCTGCGTTTTGCTGGGCTTGGAATAGGGATAAGCAGATGCCATTTCTACCAGATCACAGAGAGTGAAAAGGAAAAAAAAAAACAGTTCATTCTGCTGTGGCTTAGTCTGGAGTCTGGGTCCATGGCTGTGTCTGCTTTGTGCTAACTGTGGCCGTGATTGGCACACAGGCATTGCCCATTCCTGGCAGGACCCCCCAGTTCAGTTTCTTACAACCTCTTCCTCCACGGTCCCAAACATTTCTACATACAGCTCTTTTTAGCAGAGCTTACTTGCTGAGCTTATTGTAGATGGTGAGGGAATGCCAAGAGGACCAAAGGTATGGAGCAGGAAGGAGATAATCCCAGAAAATGTACTGAAATCTTAGAGTCAGGCATTTGACTTGACAGTCAGTACTCTGCCATCCTACATCAGAGTACCGGGGTTCAACATCCAGCTCCCGTTCCTCATCTAAATTTCCTGGTACTGCAAATGCAGGAAAGCAGCAGTTGGGGCTTAAGCACTTGGTCCCCACCTTCATGGATTGAGTTTTTTTTTTCATTTGTTTATTGTTTTATGATACAGTTCCATAGGCTCTGGGATTCCCCTTACCCCCACCACAGATTCCCCACCCTCAGCCCATGTTCATTTTCCATATCTTACAACAGTATAGTTCTGAATAATCAGTCATAAGCATAACATTCTGCTATTTTAGCGTATCCTGACACTGAGGACATGGACAATGGCAGAGGGCACAGCATCCTATTGTCAAAACATATTTAACAGTTTGGTTGGGAGTCCATCTTTGATCTGGAAGTAGAAATGCACACTGTGTCGCATCCCCACATCTGAATGTGATACCGTACATCTCTTCAAATGAAAAGCCGCAAAGCAAAATCAACAACAGGAAGCAAAATAGAAGTTTATAGTGCCATGAAGTTAACTAACATGCTATTGAATGACTAATGCGTTGCTAAAGAAATGAAAAAGAAAATCAAGAATCTTCTTGAAGAAAATGATGCTGCTGTATGATCTATGAGTCAGTGAAGAATTTAATATCAGAAAAAAACTGTTTTGGAGAAATCAGAATAAAAACGAAAAGATTGGAATCCACGAGATATACAGTTTCCACTGATCTTTTTTGGTGTGGTGAGATGTGTCTCCCGTCGAGAGCAAGTAGATGGGTTTTGTTTTTTGATCCATCCACTAATTATGTTGAGTTTAAGCCAATCTATCTATGATGAGTTTAAGCCAATCACATTCAGGGCTAATACTTGTTACAAAGGTTCTTATTAAACAAGAAACACATGCAAGGATTTAAGGACTATGTCACACAGGAAATAGTAACATTGAAACAAAATTAAACAGAATTATTGGAAATGAAGGATCTGATAGAGCAACTTAAAAATTTAGTGGAAAGCCTCAGTAACAAAATGAATGAGGCAGAAAAAAGAATCTCAGAATTGGAAGTTATTTCTTCTCCCAATAAGGAAAAAATGTAAGAGGCTGGAAGTAGAGCTGAGTCAAGCTAAAAAATGTTCAAGAAGTAAGAGGTACTATTAAAAGGCCAAGTATAAGAGTTATGTGAGTTCCAGAAGGCTCAGAAAGAGAAGCTGAGTTTAAAGAGGTATTCAATGAAGTAATAAATGAAAACTTCCCCAATATTGATAGAATTGGGAAACACCATACAGGATGGGCACAGAATTCCCATTAGGATTTATCAAAAGCGATCTTCATCAAGACACATGATTCTCAAACTCTCTTCAGTTGAACATAAGAAAAAGATCCTTAAACATGCATGCAAAAATCAATTAACATATAGAGAAACCCCAATCAGACTCACAGCTGATCTGTCACAGGAGTGACATATTCTGGATTATAAAAGGAAAAAAAAAATTGACCTAGAATAACATGCCCAACACAGCTTTCCTTTGTCTTTGAAAATTGAATAAAATTCTTCCACAGTAAAGAAAAGCTCATAAAATATTCCTCTTCCAAACTTGTCCTCCAAATTATACTTAAAGATGTTTTCTTGACAGATAAAAGGAATAGCACCTACCCAAACCAAAGTCAAACATGGAGAACTTCCAAGTAAAATGACAACAGAAGACTAAATCAAACAATGAGCAATCCATTGCTAAAATGACTGCATGAAATTTTAGTTCCTGGCTTCAGCCTTGCCTAGCCCTGGTTGTTGTGAATATTTTCAGGAGAAAACCAGTGGTTAGAAATTCTGACTTTCTCTGTTTCCTAAACAACAACAACAACGAAAAAGAAATGCTTTATTTAAAGATGTTTTAATAACTTGCATTTCAGTAGCACACTTAAAAGGATGTATTATATCATGTAATCAACATAGCATTCCTGGAATTTGGTCAGAGTGTGAATCACTGTCATTCACAAATAATGAAGCAGATAGCATGAAAATCTGTGACTTGCATGAGATGACAATGTTGATACTGGACACAGCCTCCTCCTCCATTCTTCGGTCTTCCTGGCTGGGGTATTTTCCTTCCATGTCCAGAGAACAGAACAACTCTGCTGTGACAGAATCTGCAGGCTAAAGAGAAACATTCCATTGGGTTAATGGAAGTGGGAAGACACCTAAAGAAGGCACTGCCAATGTATGCACATATAAACTTAGGTGACACCATGCTACGGACACAACAGGAGACAACCTGTGTCCCTGAGGTGCTGATGTCAGAGTTCTCCAGAGAACAGCAGCTTTGCAGTCGCCAGCACTGATAACAATTGAGAGGTAAGACTACAGGGTAGCTCATTAGCTGGACATTCCGTCTTCGTGACTGACCGTTAAGCACCTTGTCTTCCCCATCTCCACCTGCAGCACTGGCACCGCATAGGAGTATCGGCCCATTTCATGGCTTCTCCACTTCCAATTTAGCTTCCTGCTAACGTGCAGAAGATGGCCCAAGTATCTGGACTCCTACCAACTATCTGGGAGACCTGAATGGAATTCCTGGTTCATGGCTTCAAACTGGTCTATCTCTTGCTGGGAAGTGAAACGACAGATGAAAAGCTTCTCTTTCTCCTTCGTTCTCACCTATAAATAATGTACATATTTTAACAGAATTATTAGTCCCATAGCGGCTTTTAAAAATATTTGCACTTAGACTATTTTAAAAATTATTTTTAACATTGTTAAAAGAACACAGTATAATTTCAATGCATTTTGAATTAGACAATATAATGTTGTTAACCCACTCTTGGCACCATGGTGCAATGTGGAGTTTTAAAACTCTTTCATTTTGCTTGGCATAATCATGGCATAGTCATGGCTCAGCAGCCTGCTCCAGCTCTCAGCTCTCAGCATCCCACTCTGTGATTCTGTGAATGTGACTACATTCAGTATCTCCTGTAATTGAGACCATCCAAGAATTTGTCTTGATGTGCCTGGCATAGTTCAATCACTTAACAAGTGACAACCTCATCTATGTTGTCTCATGTTGTAGAATTCCCTTTTTCTCTATTATTTCCTAATGAACTTGCTTTATATATGCATGCACCACTTTTCTTTTATCCATTCTTCCATCTATGGACATGTAGGTGGTTCCCTTACCTTGTACACTAGGACCTCCACGAACATAGCAGTGCAGATACCTCATTAATATAGTTGAAATGCTTTCCTCGGGTTTGCTTTTATATGCATCATAGGTATTGCTACTTCACATGTTAGTTCTGTTTCTAATTATCTGAGAATGTTGCATTTTTCTTGAGTCTGAAATCTAACCTTATATGTACATCCTATCTCTTCTGGTTCGGGCTCTCATAATTTCTTTCATAAAGTACTGGTATTTTTGTCTTAGAGGTATGGATTTTTATTTTCGTTTTAAAATAGTGGCAGAGCAACTCAGTTCAAATATTAACTGAACTCCACCCTGTGTTTCCCTGTTTCCGTACTTTCTTCTGTGGAAGTAACCTGTGTGAGTGAGAAATGCCTCTGCTGCCCCCACCCTGCCAACCCCGGAACGACTCTTGAACCTTCGCATAGACTATGGGATGAAGTCACCTAAGAATGGTTGTGTTCAAGTTTTCTAAAAACTGCTTCAGACAAAAGACTTAAAAGAAATTAGAAGGAGTTACAACATATCTCACACGCAGTCATCAGGGTGGCCCGTGATTGAGACATCAAACCATTGTATTGACCATGAACCTGAGGCATATAAAGTTACTTCTCCTCATAACACACTCTTATCTGCAGTGACCCGAGTAGTCTCTCTGGAGTTTGCATCTGATCATTTCATGCCTGACTTAAAAAACCTCAATACTTCTGCATGCCTGCAAGTTCACAGGTACACGATAGTCTCTGCTGCACCCACCTCCTTCCCCACCTCCAGCTACCTCTTGGTTATGTTCCTATTATGAGAGCACGTATGCAGCTCAGCACTTCTATGGCCTTCCATGCCCTCAGCCCAGTAACAGGCAATCATTCCCCCACCCAGTTTGCTGATCACCTGAACCATGTCCACCCAAGATTCAAATTCCCTGCAGATATTACTGCCCCTAGCAAGCTATGCTTACCTCCCCAGGCAAGGTCCAGCTGCCTCGGCTCCCAGAGTGCCTTCTCAGAGCTCCTGTCACACAAGGCAGTTCCATAGTCAGCTCCACATGACTGGCGGGCTGGAGTCATGGCCTTGTTTGGACAGGGCAGCAGCAGGTGGGAGACAGATCTTCATATGAAACCCCTGCTCCCTCTTCTGTACCTGCTGGTAGACACAGGTGTGGAATTGAATTTGGATTCCTTGGAAGGATGATCCTCATGAGGCTTTCATTGCTGTTAAGCAATAATGGCTTAAAATATTGTGTGAAATACGAGATCAAAAAATGATAGACATTTTTATAATTTTGTTTGAAACAGAGAGAAAGAGACAGACAAATGGAATAAGATTCCCCATCCCCTAGTTCACTCCCTTAAACCTCTAACTGTCACTGTCAGACAAAAATCAGATGGCAGGAACTCAAATCTAAGTCTTCCACATGGGACTCACCTACCCTATTTGTCACCTCTTGCCTTCTAGAAGGCACATTAGCTGGAAACTGGAATCAAGCATAACTGGGACTTGAAAACAGTTGATAAATGATACTTGATGTGGGATGTGGATGTCCTAACTACTGTGCCAAATGCCCACCCCAAGAAATAATATATTAAGCCAAAGTGATTTTTGGCACGGAATCTTGATAATCAGACAATGTTCCCTCTCTTCCTTTGAGCTTCTGGGTTCTTCTGCTCCCTGAGATCTAACAAGGTTGGGCTCCCGTAGGTGAGTGCTGGAAGACAAATGGGGAAGTTCTCCACCTCTGTGTCCCCCAGGTAGTGACCAGGTTTAGCAAAAAGTAGGAAGGGGAGCCATAGGTGTCATGGCTGTCTCCCTGTTCCTTGCAGTCCTGTGTGTTGTCACTGGGGGACTGAGCCAGCCCTTAGTCATGAGAACGCATGATCTCAGATGGGAACGTCTCAGGCAACCACGAGTAGAGATGATGATCAGTTTCCATGTCCACATTTGCTTGACTGTGGGGGTGGATCTGGAAGTTACTAGAGGTGAAGTCTGCACAGTCACGAGCTGAAGAACGTAGGATTGGGCCATCAGCAGAAGTAAAGAACAAGCCCTTTTGCTCCTAGACTCCTCTGGTAGGCAGAAACTTAGCAAATGATCAGCCTGTGGGAACCCTGTGATCAGCTGCGGACTTCTCTGCACTGAGCTTGCTTCTGAGTTTTCTTCTAAGAAGCAACTCCAGTTCCTTTTCCTGCTGCATCTGTGGGGTCTGCGCATTGTGTGGCATGTGTCATATGCTGGGTCCATGTATATACTGGTGTTGCCTTTCATCTTTCTCAAATGTTTGCATTTATTCCGTTTGCCATGGAGCATCACTTGGAGCATGTCAGACTCCTAGCAGTGCAGAGTTTTGGGCATGAAATATCCTCTTCTGAACACACAGAGAAGGATAAAGGAGAGGAAGAAACTTCAACTCAATATCCAAAGCAGATTCTTAAAATGAGCAGCTTGTAACACGAACTGGTTAACAGACATGGAAACACAATCCCTAGTAGTTCTGTGAGCATGCACCTGCTTTGCAATCCCTAGCAGTCATCTTTGGGCTGGGGAAGATGATAATGGATGAGCAGAGAAAGGCAGTGACAAGTAGAGTGTCTAGACATGGGCAAAAATGCAGATTAAGTAGAAGGGAAGGGGTCCATCTGTGTGACAGGGCTTCTTGGCTTATTTTATAGAAAAGCAAATCCATCTGAAAGGAGAGTGAAGAACAAGAGACATTGTGGACCCTGAAGGAGCTAGTTCTTCACACTCAAGTCATTATTCTTATGATAGTAAGGCATCTGGTAGAATGACCAGATATTCAGGCTGCCCCACAGGGCGAACACCTCTGATTGGGGAGATTCCTGCTGTATTCTGGCATCCCTAGGCTAAGGTGTCCTTGGCTAAGTGGATTGAGAAAGGCAGGTAGTTCTCAGCTTTAGCATGTTTAGACTGGGGCTGGAGCATTTGGTGTGGTACAATCTTATTCAGTTTGGGTGTTCTCTCTTCTATCAATGCCCTGTTCACAATTGTTCTAACTGAAAACATGTCCAGATATCACCACGTGACCCCTTTGGAGGGCAATATTGCCCTCTCCCTAACCCCTGGAAGCCTGAGCTCAACTGTTCTGTTTGCTTCCTGCATGTTGTCTGGCTCAGTTTTCACTACAAACATATCTTCACTTCTATTAGACAGTTAAAAAACTGGCCAGGGATGGCTCTCAGATATACTTGATTCCAAGGCCTAGGGTCTTTTATATGATTATTTCTCCCACTATAGGCATTTTACCTGCACCCCTGGCTGATCTGACGCTATATCTCACTGTACATGGCAGCAAAGTGAGCAAGCCTGATAACAAAGTCATTCAGGGGCCCGGTTTAATGTCAAGTATGATTCCAGGAATTTCTGGAATGCCTTCTTTCCCTCTCCTCTCTCCTGAGCTTTAACCACACAAGATATTTAAATGAAATTTTGGTGTTTTGTGGGGGTACATGGGAGTGATAATGGGAAGAAATGAAAGGAAGGACATATTAAGTTGATTCATATCTTTAGATGAGTAAATTCACAAAATCTAAACTGGAAGAGCCTTTTTTGACTAACCCTCCCAACACCCATTCATTCAGGGTAAGACTGAATTAGAAACTATTTCGGCGAAAGCACACAAGAACATTCTTCCATTCTAATCTTAGAAGAGTTAGAAAAGTTCTGCGTGCCTAAGTTGGGTTTCCAATGAATATTGTATTTAAGTTATTATAGAAAATCTGTTACCATGATAAATTGAGCACCATTCTGCTGTTCTGTGTGCTTTGTTCTCATCAAGCAGTCCACATAAGAATATTCATATTTCTCAGGGATCACCTCTTACTCTGTGCTGCTGATTATCGCTGTTTGAAATAATTGCTGTATATTTATTCAATTTATCTCAAAGCCAGAGAGAGAAAGTGAGAGAGAGACACACACAGACAAGTCTCCCACCTGCTGATTCACTCTGTATCTTGGCTGGGCCAGGTCAAAGCTTGGAGCAGTTCTCCCACATAGATGGCAGAGACCCAGCTACCTAAGCCATCATCAGTGGTTGGGATTGGGATTGGGAGTGGAGCCAGGGCTTTAATACAGGAATTAGGCCTCCCAAATGGCATCCTAATTAATAATACTGAAGCTCATCCTAGCTTTATCCATTTTTATGTGAAATACTCAATTGATCCATTACCCTCTACAGTTATATAAGGCTTGTCTTTTCATATTACAAATCTATCCATACCCATTTTATTAGCCAGAAAGCTCCCTCTTACCCCTCATGATTAATTCTCAATCTCCTGGCATGACTTACAACATTTTTCTTAACTTGAGTGAGGCCTATTCCTAGCCTCTCCCATGTCAAGATGGTGCATTTCAATCCCACAGAACAAATGGAAATTTCCCCAAAGTTTTTGGTTCCCCTTTCCTCTATAAGCTTTTTACTTGCCATACACTTCCCTTGGAATAACTTCCTCGTTTTTCTCTAGCTAAGTCCCTCTTGTCCTTGAAGACTTAGCCCAAGACTCGTTTATTTCCTGATATTTTTCCTAAATGTGTTTATTTTACACAACATTTCCTTCAGGTCATACTGATAACATCCCTTACCTCCTACATAAAAATTGCTCCTTTAGTAGCCCATGACTCTGTGAAGGACAAGGAATAGACCTTATACATGATTTTATTCTTGGAGTCTTGCACAAGATGGAAGAGATGTTCAATGAATTTTTGTAAGATGCCTCACTGGCTGTCTTGTCCATTCATCTGGTGGTTTAGTTCAATCACTTACTTCTCCTCTTGACACCCTCACTTCGATGACATTCAGACCTTGGAATCTATCAAAAATTCTCTCAATCAGGTGTTCAGAAAACAGTAAACTATTTGGGAAGGATTTTAAAAACTACTTTGCTGAAGAATATTGATAAACTGAACCCTAAATGCTCAATATATTCCACTTTAAATTCTCAAAAGTCAGGACCACTGAATTTGGAAAGCAGTGGATATTGATACTAAAGCTATGGAAATGTGTCTCATTTCCCCTGAATTTGAAGATCCTGCTGATATGCACATGCTGTTTATCACCCATTGGTGTAGTTTTTAAGCTGAAAATGTCATTGTTACAGGATCTCAACCAAGAGATTCTTTTCTTCTTGTTTAGCTATTCTTGTCTTCATGAACATTATTTCTTTGCATTCAGTTGGTACTCTGTAAGAGTGGCTCTACTTCCTGGCTGACATTAGCAATGTGTTCTCCTGCATGTGGGCAGGGAAGAAAAGGAAACCTAATTAGGTTGCTTTATCCCAAGATAGGTCATGGAAAGATTTCAAGCTGTGCTGAATGGAACATTCTACATGGAAACTCTTTCTTTATTAATTTATTTTGTCTGCCTACTCACCTTTCTTCACAGCTGCAAATGCCTTTTGGGAGCAACTGTGGGCTGTGAAAGGTGTTAGAAATGTGTTAGGAACTAGGGGTTCGGGATCCCCTTCAGCTCCTTATGCTATGAACATTGGCAGCAATGCAATGACATTGGTGCTGAGCTGGAGGCTGCATTCAGGGCAGTTCCTCTGGGCCTGCACTCTGTTGTCCTCTTCTTTCAGTGAGTGCTACCAGGGGCATTGACAGCCACCCCGTGAAGGCAGTAGCTGTGTAGTGCAATCCCAGGACAAATAATGCCATTAAATATGGCATTGTTGTGCTTGGTTTACTGTGACTATAACAATACCTGGGACTGGCTAATTTATAAAGGATGGAGCCTTATTTTGGAGCTGTGCAGACTTGGAAGTCCTGCAGTCTGCCATTGGCATCTGCTCAGTTTTTGCTGAGGGTATCTGGCTGCATCAGCTCATGCTAAAAAGCAGAGGAGCGAGTTGAAGCATATAGTGAGCAGACATGAGCTCTAAACTTGCTGCACAGCAAGCTGGTCTCACTGCAACTAATCCATTAGAGAGACGGGGCTCTTCTCATTCACATGAGAATGGCATTAATCTGTTCACAATGACTCTGACACTGTAACCTGGACACATCCTCTTAGATACAACTTCCCATCACTGTTGCAATGACAACCAAGTTTCACTTGAGTTACTGAGTGGACAAACTACAGCAAGTAGTTGACAATCCAAATGGTAAGGGTTAGAAGGGAATTCTGAAAACCTAGTAGTAGTAGTACTAATGAATCTAATACATAAACTATAGATAACGCATTGAATTCATTTAAAAAAGTATAATGAATTTATTATCTGTTTTCCCAGGAAGAGAAGCAGGACAATGCTTGTGAATTTTGGTCATCATGGGGAAAGAAAGAAGTGATAGCGTATTGTTATTACAGAGGTAGAAGCTGTACATTCAGATAGCATTGGAGTTTTCCCAGAGTCAGAGCAAGAGAGGCACAGGTTCTTCAGCCTGCTCCAGGTGTGAAGCCTGAATCTACAAGACAGTCTACTGCAAAGGATGTGTACATGCTTGGTCAGAGCAGAATATCCAAGATGTTGAATAGAGAAGTCTACAGGTGGGTGCAGCATCAGGAAACATGCATTGGGACCATTACTTGTTTCCCATAGAGGAAGAAAAGGAGAAGGCCCAAAATTATTGAGCTCAGTAGCTCAGAGCTGATGGAAGTTTGATTTTGTGAAGATGATGCTCAACTGAAGTCCAGTAGCACACCTTTTACATATTGCTGGAGAGCCAAGACCCTTCTGGAATCATGGGAATGAAAGTAAGCAGAATTTAAAAATTAACCTTCATACCAGAAATTGTCAATGATACGAAGAATTTTCACTGACTTTTTATGTTTTTTTTATTTAGGTTTGTTGAGAGAGACAGAGAGAGAGAGAGAGAGAGAGAGAGAGAGAGAGAGAGAGAGAGAGAGACTCTTTATACTGCTTAAATTCCCAAAATTTCTAGAAGCCAAGAGCTAGGAATTCGGTCTAGGTCTTTCAAATGGGTGGCAGACATCAAAGTGCTTGAGTCCTGGTCTGCCATCTCCCTGGATGAATTCAGAGCAGGGATGGGGACTACACAATGGCCACCCCAATATGTGACACGAGTATTCCAAGTGCCATCTTAGGCACCAGGTCATAAACCTGCTCTAGAATTTTCATTCTATGAAAATCCACAATTTCTATTTTTATGGAAGTTGAAAACCTGTTACTACTCTCTATGTCCTCCCACAAGGAAATAAGGGAATACAGAAAGTTATTTGGGAGCAAACAGATTGCCAGGCCATTTTTGTTTTCACACTAAAGACATGATCAAGCTTAACTCCTCGTCACCATGGCAAAGGCTTGGCCACAGGTTCAGTACCCTCACCATGGAGTTCAAAGCAGGTCTGAGTGTCCATCTTTGCTGTATCGTGAGGGAAAGGAAGAGCTGAGATATATTCCCATGCTGCATTCTCTTATGGTGCCTCCACCTGGACAATATGCCTCTTACCTCACAGTGCTCTTGGGGAGCTCAAATGTAGAATTTTCTCTTTGATAGAAGAGGAAAGAATTGCTTATTTCTATCAACAAAGCTTGAGATGCTTCCTCTGGTGTCACTGATGGCAAGTATTATAGAACGCAAGCAGGGCAAGACAGTTGAGGGTTGGCAGGTGGTAGTTTTAAGGGAAAGAGGCCAAGGAAGGCCTACTCCCAGGGGATGGCCTTTGAGCAGAGACTGAGGGTAGAAATGTGAGCAAATGAGTTAATTCACATAAAGCCCACACTGCCTTTCAGATGCAGAGCTCAATGTGTGAAAAGATCTTTCTGCTCTGCTATGCAGACAGACAGAGTATGATGCAGGACTGAATCCTTGTGCAGAATCACAGAGGCTGGTAGTGGAAGCTTTCAAGTCCGCTTTGTGTTGGGTCTGAGTCTGCCAGGCTCTGGTATGAGCAGGGAGCCTGACAGTCTTCCGCCTTGGAGGATGCCTTGACTGTGAAGGAACTACCCTTGAAAGATCGGACAAGCAGACGTAAAGAATGAGGTGTCAAAGAAAAGGAGCTGCATGGAGGGCAGATCAAAAGAAAACATGCAGGAGCAGGTGTGAGACAGAGAAAGAAAAGGGCGATAACAGAGATGAGAACAGGTGTAGCAACGAGGAGATGCTTTTTAAAACATTTTAATAAAGGATGTGTTTTGAGGTAATGGGTTTCAGTGGATTCTCAGTGGGTTCCGGAGCCCCACGCTTCTCACAGTGCATTAGCTATGCTGTGTAAGGAATCAGCTCCCAGAAAAAGCAGGATCGTTTGTTCTCAGTCCTATGTGCTTTCCACCCTCCCACTGCTCTGATGTCAACTTTTGACATTTTCCATCGGGCAATTTATCCACTATCACCTGCTAGCCTTCCCATAGTACTCGTGTTTGTTTGATCTCCTACAAACTCCCCTCTCCAATCTGTTGATGAAATAATAAATCTGGGGACCTTTGAAGATAGCGCTCTGTAGGAGAGCACAGATGAAAATCTTTGCCTGACACTTAAGCATTCTGAATGCTGCGTCCCCAGCGCTGATGTGGTCCACATTGTGCACTTCCTTTAGACACATTTAGACAAATCCATCAAGCAGGAGTCCCTAAAAGCCTGTAATTTTCTAGGCAATATGGGACATATCACATTGGTAATGGAAGATTCTTGTAAAGCAGCGTGATCCTGAGCAAAGCTATCTATTTATTTGATTTAAATTGTTTTAAGCACTTTTGAGCTCCTGGTGTGATAGCAAGAACTTCACATAATTTCACTTGAAGACATAAACTCGACCCTCCAAAAAATTCAACTCCCGAATAGCATGCTTATTTAGAACATTAATATTTCTATAACACTTTCTGGATATGTTATAGTCCCATTTGAAAACCTCCAGGGTCTCAATGGTTTGCTGAATAAATACATTTTATGATCTTTGTTTTGGAATTCAGTCTTCTGCAGCCTGTGCTCAACGACCTGGAGTCTGTCCCCTTTGGCATCCCACAAAATCCCTCGGCTCCTGTATCATCGGCTCACTTGCACCCCTGGATGCTGTTGATTCTGATAGGCACAGTTCCTGTTAGCCACATCCTCTGCACTCTTTTACCACTCCTTGTTTTTGATTTTTAACTTAATATTTACTTATTTGGCAGTCCAAGAAAGAGAGAGAAGTAGATCGGTAGATGAAAAGGCAGAAGGGGGGAGTGGGCATCCATCCACTGGTTTATTTCCTAAATGCTCACAATGGTCCTATGCTGGGGATGAAGAATGATGCCCAGGACCTCCATCCAGTTCTTCCTGATGAACTTGCCTCGTCGTCTGCCACCTTTCAGGATCTGCATTAGTGTGGAGCTGAAGTATAGCCTGAAGCTAGGCGGAAACGGAACCAGGCACTGTAATCTGGGATGCAGGTATCTTAGCCTGAATCTTATTTTTCAGAGCAGCTTCAGCTTTCCAGCAGAACTGCATGGAAATTCAGAGTTGCGAAACACCCACCCTCCACTCTGGCATACTGCTCTCCAGATGTGGATGATTTGGCCAAGAGGGCAGTTACTGGCAAAGTCAAGAGTGTAAATCCAAGCCCTCTTGCTGTCTAGTGAATTTCTGTCCATCTTGTTCTCTAAAAGGAATGGACTGTTCCCTAATTTTCTAGCTTCATAGCAATCGGCCCACCTGAAGCCTTTCAATTAGAAGGCAGTTGATGCACATGTACTCACTTGATGAGCCACAAAGGAAACACATATGTTGGCCCAAGGATGTTAAGAGCAACAGTATGCTCTCTCAGGAAGCAGCAAAGCATTTGAAAAAATGGACGTATCTTCCCCATACCTTCCTGGCCTTTGAGTTGACTTTATTGCGAAGGAAACATTGCAGATATGAGCAGTGGTTAAAAATGAAATGCTTGGAATCCAACTGCAATGGCCTGTGCATTCAGCAGATATTTATGAAGCACCCACAACACACCAAATGCTAAGTCAGGCCCTTGAGTCCCAGATATGGGTAGGAGAGTATATAATATGATGTGCAGATTCAGAGCTAAAACCACAAGATGGAAGATGGTGGGGACTTGGCAGCCAAGTGATTGGGCCACAGATGAACAAGAGCAAGACATTGCATTCTGCAAAGACAAACTGCAGCTGATACAGTAGCCTCCTTGGAGAATGCCTCACAAATACAGGGAAGATCAAGTTCTTCCTTTTCTCTGTGCAAGAGCAGCCATCTGATCATGGGCCAAGTGACCCTTTCAATAGCAACAACTATGGCTTCATATTTACAGCTGGGATTTAAACTGTGCTCTGCTTTGCCAACCTTTAAGATGACCAGGTTTCCCTTCCAAGAAACATTTGAGCCTGGTCTTTGTTACTCCCTGTGGAAAAGGAAGAAAATAAAAGGATTGGTGGGGATGTTGGTGAGAGTGTTTGGCTTTCTTTGTTGGGTGGGAAGGAGGAAATCACTGGTCCATGACTACGGAGAGAATCTGGGTGGCCACTAGTCCGTGCTCAGGCCCAAGGTTACCTGATAGTACATCAGTTGTTTGAAAGTCTGCTACACATTTTGGGTAGACTTCTGCCACACTCACTGGGAGACTTTCCCCCCAACAACTCGTGAGTTGCCTAGAGGACAAAGTCATCCTAAGTTCCTTGTAGATTGAATGCCAGGCCATCGAGGCTGTTTTGCCTGGGCTGAGCTCACTTTCTGTGCAGGTGCTGAGCCCTGGGACACTCCATGCCTGCTAAAGGAGGCAGCTGTGGCTCCTGGTACTCTGCTTCTACCTGGCCCTGCTGCAAGATCATCAATTCCTTCGTTTTTCTATCTGTGCTTGACCTCCCTTCTGCGACAGCTCCTGCTCTGTAAGCCTTTCCATCTCATTCCTAAGCCAAGATGCTTTTTTCTGATGACCTGGCACCATGTCAGGAGACAAGATCTTAAGCAACCCTGGCTGAAGCACAAAAGGGCTGCTGATTGCTTCCTAAGTCATCTTCTGGCTCACCACTCTCACCCTGTTTCCATCTATTCTCAGCGCTGTGACCAAAGTGACCCTTTTAGTTAGAAGTTGCATCACGTCACTCCGTAACTCAAACCTCTCTAATGGTTCCCATTCATTCCTAGAGTAGAAGCCAAGCTCCTTTCAAAGGACAACAAAGTTCTACATGGCCTGACCCTGGCCTACTGCCCTCACTCTCGCTCTGTCTGCTCTGGCCAAGCTGGCTTTCTGCTATTCAGACAGGCTGGACAGTCCAGCCAAGGGCTTCACTCCCACTGTTCCCTTGCCAGACACCCCTGGTCTCACTCTGCCCTTCAGTGTTGACCAGGCCACCTGCACAAAGAGTTTGCAAGGAGATGAGATAGGAAAGATGTCTAATGTCACCTTCCGCTGGTAGTTCTCACACCACAGCCACATCCAGATACCTTAATGTGATACATTTTTATCTCTAGATCTCACATCAGACATGACTTAATCCAAGGGTTTGGGCACTCTGGAAAATGCACTCCCATCCACGAACTTTTCCTGGACTCAGTTTTGTTCTATATTGTACAATGTCAGCCGGAGTCCTCCAGCTCTACTGGGCTAACCTCCAACTGCCAGCTCCAATGCCAAGGACATTCTCCTCCCAGGACCACATTAATACATAGCTTATTTTCTGCTCCTCCATGTGGTTAGGGCAAAGATCCAATCTGCTGGGGCAGTCCTGGTTCACACATCTGTCTGTGAATAAGTAGGGATGACGTCAACCCCTTATCCAATCACGGGCCTGGATGTTGATGAAAGCTGTTTCCTAAAGGAACATCTGGAGAAGGAAAGTGGATATTGGGGGCGGGGTGGGGGGAGACTCATACTTCTTAGACCCCTACAGACCTTTCCCTGTGAGCTTCTGAGTCTCCACTGGGAACCTGGGGCCCGGGGTTGCATCCTGCAGGCACTGTGAGCTCAGGAAACATGCCCTGTGCTCTGCCACTCTTCTCTTGGTAAATCTGCAGTGCTTGGAGGGTACAAACATCTTAGAGTAGCATTAAAAACTCTTCATACATGAGACTGGTCTTATCCTTCCCATCTTGTCTACATGCAAGCTCTATTTCTAGCCCTGCTACCTGTTCACCCCTGGATTACATGGAGGCTTTCAGTTCCATGTTTTCGTTGTTCAAAGTACACATCACATGTCTGTAAATGTTTGGGAATGTTTAATCACTACTGCCATTGCCTGTGTACCATTAGACACTGATGGGAGGTTTCTTCCTTCCTCTTAACCTTATTGTAGGCTACTAGAGAATAGGATAGGGGCCTTTTTACATGTTTCTTGCTACAAGGTCTTAGTATCTAATGGGACCTTCGTGCTTATTGTTCATTATCTAAATACTGTTTTCCAGGATTCTAAAGAGCTTGCTTCAGAGATGTGAGGAGACTGAGTTGTGTTTGAGAATTAGGAAGAGCTTAGCTGGATCATTGGTAGGAGCTAAAAACTGGAAGTCCCATACTGCCTCCCCAGCTGCATTCTGTCTACTTCTTCAAAGTTAAGATTTCCTTACCTTACCAGGCACATACACAATCCCTAAACTGTACTCCCCCACACACGCATACACAGCAGCACAGTCAGTCAGTCTTCTAGTCTCTTGAAACTACTCCTACAGCTCTCTGTTCTCCAGATGTCTAGAACATGGAGGTAAGGTGACAGTTTGCACAAGCTGAATAGGAGCAGAAAATTGGCACAGTGGTTAAGACACTATTAGGAACACCTGCACCCCATATGTGATTGTGTGGGTTCAATTCCTGGCTACATCCCCATAATCTGGATGATGCAGATTATGGCTCACACGTGGGGTTCTTGCCACCGAAGCAGGAGATCTGGGTTGAGTTCCTAGCCCCTGGCTTCAGCCTGGCCCAGTCCCAATCAGCTGGGAAGTGAATCAGTGAACACTTTTGTCTCTTTCTACCTTTTAAAAAAACAAATGAGTGAATGAAACAAACAAAAACAAAATATGACTAGCCTGCATTCTCTGGCCCCTGCCTCCTTCCCACCTTGCCTCTCTCAGGGGTTTGTTGCTTCTCTCTTTCTCGCTCACTCTCTCTCTCCCTCCTTCCTCTCTCTCCTGTGTGAACACTGCCTTCTAGGCATTTTATCTGGGAGTCTGGTTGAACCACCTCCCTCTACTTGTGTGGGCTTGTGCTGATTACTTTGCCTGACTGAATCTCGGTTTTCAAATCTGTAACACAAGATTGGAGAGCCAATGTACTTCATGGTTATGATGGGATCTCATGACTAAGGAATCAACAAATTCATAATGGTGCCAGGTGCATGGTAACCACTCAATAGTGCTGACTTGATTTTCCCAGGAGCCCTCTTTCACCACAAATTACATGAGATTGCCACCTAACGGACTTGCAGATGACAGCAGTGAGGGGTTATACAGGCGCATGGCTTTCCCAGTGTTGTGCCTGTGTGGTGAGTACTGCCCAAGGGCAAGTTACATTAACAAAGACAGGGAGATTCAACCAGTACTCCCACAGCAGCGGGCCATACAGGGACTTAGAGACTTCCGCTTTTCCAAGAGTGGACATATGAACCTCAGTTTCTTGTTGCGCTTTAGGTAAAGACATAGACTGTTCTCTGTGACATGTTGGAAATGTCTCTTGCTCTAGTCACTGCTTCACAACTCGCACTGCTCCATGAAGTATTAATTAGGAATTCTTGTCTATGGTGATTTCTGAATTGGGGAAACTGAGAAGAGTTAGCTGGCTGGGATCTTCAGTAAATCAGCTCTTGGAGGAAGAGCCAGGATACAACTCCAGAGCTCTGTCCATTGTGCTGATGAATGTGGTTCAGTTTGAGATTTTGACAATGTATCTCCTTTTACAGTTTTTAATTGTGGTAAAATATGCATATAGCTCTTACCATATATTGTGAAGAATTATTTTTTACTTGAATGGCAGATTTTACAGAGAGGAGGAGAGACAGAGAACAAAGACCTTTCATGTGCTGGTTTACTTCTCAATGCCAGAACTCAGTTGATCTGAAGCTGGGACCCAGGAACTTCTTCCCAGTCTCCCATGCGCATGAAGACGTTCAAGGGCTTGAGTCATCCTCTGCTGCTTTCTCAGGCCATAAGTAGAGAGTTGGATCAGAAGAGGAGCAGCTGGGACGCAAACCAGCAGCCGTATGGAATGTTGATGCTAGCAGATGGAGGGTTAGCTTATAATGCCACCATGCTGGCAACAAATTTACTATATTGACCATTGTAAATGCACAGTTGAATGTACTAAACATTCACAATGTTATATACCTGTCCTCAAAAGTCATTTCATCTTATAAAATGGAAACTCTGTACTTGTGACAATTGTACTCTCCTTCTGTCTGCTGAATATGAGCTCATAGAACCTATGTAAATGGGATCACAGAGTTTTTGTCTTTTTGTGCCTGGCTTTCCACTTAGCATAAAGACCTGAAGTCATGCTACAGTGTGTTAGAATGCCTTTCCTGTTTAAGGCTGACTAATACTCCATTGAGTGAAAGTACTGCAATACCGTTATGCAGTCATCTGTCAACAAGGGTTTGGGGTGATTCATCCTCTTGGGTTTTTTTTTTCTGTGATTAATGTTACTATGCACACGGGTATTGAAATATCCCTTTGAAGTCCTGTTTCCAATTCATATGGGCATATATTCAGAAAGAAAATTGTTGAACCATATGGTAATTCTATTTTTAATTATTTTGAGAAGCTGTCACAGCAGCTGCACCATTTTACCTTCAGTTACCAAGATGTACAAGCATTCCAATGTCTTCACATCTTCCCCAAAGCTAGTTATTTTCCTTGTTTTTAATAGCAGCCCTCTTGGTAGGTGTGAGGCGATATCTCCCTGTGGTTGCACTTGGCGTTTTCCTAACGGTAAGTTGCGGTGAGCATCTTTTGATGTGCTTATTGGCCATTTATGGTTCTTCCTTGAAAGAATGTGTATCCAAGTCTTCCTTCCATTTTTAAATAGGACTGATTGTTTGAAAGAAAAGTATTTTTGGTGATCACTAAGCTAAGGTAATATGTGCAAACAAATAGGTCAAACTTGTATAAACATGTATCTGCTCCCACTCCAAAACCTCAGTTGGATTATTTTCTTACCTACTCATTGTCATGGCCAAATTCAGGCCAGCCATGTGGGAGACCAGAATGGGGCTTCTGGCTCTGTGATTCAGTGTGTCCAGATTGGCTGTTTCAATTTTTTGAGGAATGAACCCCTAGATGGAAGTAAATCTCTCCCCTCCTCAATCACTCTGCCTCTCAAAACATAATTTTTAAAGTGTTTTTTTTTTCACTTTTGCAGCCCATATAATATATTTCTACAACAACCACCACAGTTATTCCCACCCAACCATCAGTGCTGCTGCTTCCTGGAGTGGATCAAGCACTTGACTGTGCATCACTTATGCACCCCCAAGTGCTCACCACATCTGGTGCCCCCACAACACGAATCTATTTGTATTCAAATGCACAGGTGAGAAATTACTACCCGCTCAAGTCATCTGATTGGCTAAACATCCGAAGTGTCTGAAAATGAGAAAAAAATACGGGTGTTTCTCTCTCCCCTTCTTCCTTTTTTTTTTTCCAGGCCAGAGAATAATGAAGCTTGTGGGTAAGAATGTTAAGCAGCAGCTTCTGTCAGGCTGGATGGTTTATAGAGATTAACTTACCCCCTTGGAATGTTCAGGAACCAACCAGAAGGCTCTCCGAAGTCAAGCAATTTTATAATTAAGTGATAATTGTTTTTTGGAGGTTTTTTTCCCCCCTGGGTAGCCTAGAGAAAGATAAACAGCTGCAAGAATCAATCGGAATCAAGGTCATAGGCTGAATTATTTACTGATTCTCTGCTATTTATCTGAAACTTTCCTTTCTACAAGGAAAAATTGTGTCTACTTCACAGAAGATTTAGAACGTACCTGGTTTAGTTTCATGGTTGTTGTTACCATCTTACTTTTTAAAGCCTAATCAACATTGTGATTCCCCTTCCCCCCAACAGTGTCCAGATGGGAGAACATAGAATCTGAGGCCAGGACTCATTCACCAAGCTGAATCCAAGTGAGTGAATTCTGCCTGGGGGCACTGAGATGTCAGAAGTATGGGGGCCAGGGATGGGGGTGCCTGGATGGGTTGCGAGTCACTTGTCCATTTGTCCTTTTTCACAATGAGTACAACACCTAGTTCCTAAGCCTCAGCTTTGTCATGCCTCATCCAGCCATGGACTCTCCACTCTGCAGTCCAAAGGACCTTTTCTAAGCCCAAATCTGTGGCTTACATGTACAGGAGTCCTATGGGCCTTTGTGCCCTTCAAGAACAGTTCCTGATGGCTTGCTGATGGCTTCTACAATAACAGTTTTGTCTCCATCTTCCCCACCTCTGCACAAAAACCGTAGCAACAACCTCCAACACACATGATCTCTCCTCCCAGCTTCAAGTCACCTGCTGGTCTTGCTGAGGTAACCTGTGCCTTGCTGCCTGGGTGATCCCTGCTTATCCAGGTTTTCACAGTTCACTGCCTCTAAGTCTAGGCTTTGGCTGCTTTCTGAGTCTTCCAGGAACATATTATACAGTCCTCTAGTGATAAACTCTCAACATTAATAATATAATGCCTTACCCATAATAGATAGTTGATCAACAAGTTCGTGTTGTCAGTAAAAGGATCTCCAGTGTTACTTTGGACTGCTCAAAAGGAAAGAGGACTCAGAGAAAGCCTTGCCCAGTGGGACGTTGCTGTAAAATTCCAATGGCGCCTGCCTGAGAAGTATCTTACTTGTCTTTGTTAGAGGACTTCACTGCGATAAGACATAGATGTGATTCTTTAAGAACAGCACAAAACATGAAAATTTAATATTAGCAAGCTGGATCCTCAGGAGACAGCTATCTATTTAGAAGAAAATTGCAAGTCTTCTGAGAAAAACTGCCCACTTCCATGTACTTTGCCATTGAATCAATTTGTATATAAACTTCAAAGAATATACCTGTTCACTAAAGAAGTAAGACATTTGTACCCGACAGATCAGTGTCTGGATGGATCACAGCTCTCTTAGAGCATTCTCATATTGGTTTTGAGAGAAAAGAATGAAAAGAGCTTAGGGGAACAGTACCGTCTTGTCTACATATGCCTGATCTCTACCAATTCTGAATTCAGTTAGAAGCACCTGCCAACCTATATAAAAACAAATAAATAACAATAAACAACCAGAATGAGAAAGAGGGAGGGAGAGAGAGAGCATGAAGAATAATGACATTTTAGGGGAACACCAGGGCATTGCAATGGAGATAGTAGACCCTGGTACTGAGACTGTAACTATAGGCAGAACCAAACAGGCAGAAGCAAGGCAGGATTTTGTTTTAACATAAAGTGAGCAAGTTTACATCAGAGGTCTTGGAACAATCCTCTTTGGCCACAGAGATGAGCATGCTGATGTTAATCCGAGGTTGGGCAGATGTCTCGAGTACGAGTCAGTGTAAGGTTGTAGTGGCACAGGGGTGATGTCATGTGCTGACAGAGCCTTTTGTGAGGGTCACAGCCAGGAAAGTATGTGTGAGAACCTTTCTTTGTAACCATCTGGGTTTATTTATTTAGCATTTCTCTTACGATTGACAAAATGATACCATTTTGATTCCGTAAACTCCCACACCTCTTTTACACACCCTTCCTCCAAATCAACTGGACAAACGGAATAGCCTTCTCAGCTTTACTGCTCTGACAATTCAGGCTGAGGTATCACAGAATCTATTAAAGCCCCTGTATATGTGCACAGAGTACCAGGTATTCGAGATGTAACTGCTATGATGTGGACGCTGTGTCTAGGAGAAACATTCGGATGTTTCCTTTTCGTGTGGTGTTTGGGGTGCTTTGTAGGTGAGACTAAAGACACCAATGCCTTCCTGAAAGGGCTTCTCCATCTCTGCGAAGGTGCAGGTCCCTGTGCTGCGTTCACTCTCCCTCTTGTTTCCTCTCTCATCCACCCAACTGCTAATGAACTCAAAATCAATCTGTCTGGCTGCTTGATGAGATTAGAGGACTTTCACTAGTCTTGCAACTGCTTCAAGGAAACCAGATGCAGCAATCAGTTCATTGTGAGCTCCTTTTCCCCTCTGCATCTTTGCTATTGATTAAGTAATGCCACCCTGGGGCTTGTTCCCAATAAAGTAGCTCACTGAAAGCCCAGTGATGGGTCTCCACACAGTCCTGGCTGTTACTTTCCGTCCAGGCACCAGAGCAGATGGCTTAGCATAAGCCAGGCAGCATGTTTTTGCTGGGCAGCCCTTTGGAGAACGCAGGTTTTAATGTGACATGGTGTTTATCCTGAGAAGAGTTGTTTTAGAAGTAGGGGCTATGAGTTCTCTAGGCTGTATCATCAACCCTTTGGAAAGATTCAGATAACTTGGTAGCACAAATTCATTTTGGTGGGTTTCAAACTCCAAGTGTTAATGCATCTCACCTAACCTAGACACAATGGAAGGTAGAAATGTCTCAAATATGACTCAGGTAGAGAAATGAAAATCAGAATAAAACAAGACTGGGAACACGAATCTCCAAGGAAGGAGGAACAGAAAGTTTGACTCCCATGAAAAATCTGAGTGTGGGAGCTATGACTGTTGAATTGTTTAGGGAGCCTGTCCTTATGAGAGCAGGGGTAAGCATTCTCTCTTTGGGAATGAGTCAGCCCATAGAGGTTTGGAAGAATAGAGGTCTTGTTCGACACAACACAAATTGACGCATGAACCTACATGTTTATATTGTTTTCTGTCTCCACCAAACTGCATATAACACCAGTTCCTGGAGGCTCCTGTGTTTTAGCAGAGGCCAGCAAGATGCTTCAGTGTTTAAATGATGTGTGTTTGCCCTAACTTGGATAACGCCAGCAAGAGTAAAAGCAGGAGGTTGGATTTTGATTCATTCTTCAGAATCTTTGTCCCAGCTTTGTTTTTTAAACTAACAACATGTTTTTATTGTTTTCCTTAAATAGAAATTATATAAATATTGTATGAGAAATTTGAGTTGCTATGCAAAATAACCAGCTCTCTTGGGCAAAGAAAATTAAAGAGGTATTAAATTAGTTGGGATTTTTCTAAATGGCTGATACAAAGAGCCTCATCCAATATAATGCTTAAACAAGAATAAAATTCTCACACTCTTTATCACAACTGCTTCCAGGCCACTGGGAATGTAGGCAGAAGTGTGCATCCCAGCTGTTTTTAGAAGTACAATCAGGAAGTGACAGAACTTCATGACATGGCTATTCACTGAGAAACACCCTACAGCTGGGTACCAATGAGCCCACAAGAGCACTGCTGTTAGAGGGAGAAGGGCAAAATCATTTGGGTCGACGATTTACACTCGATGGCACAAGTAGAAGAACAGCAAGACAAGAAGGAACTCAATCTAATTAGGATCATAGTTGACCACTTGGACTGAGAAAGTGACTTAAGAAAATAAGTAAAAAAACAACACAGAACTTGAGGAAGGTAAAATGATGTATGTAAAAAGGGATAATGCTAAAGTGTATATTGCAAGATGGCTTTGGAACAGGAAAGGGGTATTAATCTAATTTTTGGTATCATAAATTTGGGATTAAAATAGCTTAAATGAATCTTGATCACTATCAGTTGAGAAGTTAGATAGTAACAATACCATATACCAACTGACTCACACTGGGATGAATTTGAGAGTGTGTAATTTCTTAGTGCTTTGTTGTAAATTTCCCATTTTTTTCTCTAGTAACACCTACTGTTGGATTTTGCCTGATAAAGATATAGCCTCTCTATAGCTTCTTTATGGTTGATGTTCACATGCCATATTTTAATATTTGCTTGTCTTTATATCTAAGTAAGATGTCTAATACATGACATGTAGTTGGATCTGTGTGTGTGTTCAATCTGCCTTTTATTTGGTGCATTTAGAAAATTTACGTTTAATGTGATTGTATGATTGTTTTTGAGCCTATTATCTTGCTATTTGCTTTCTACTTATCCTATGTGATCTTTTTAAATTCCATTAATTTCTGCTGTCTTTTGTATTAATTAACGATTTTATGTGATTCCATTTATACCCATTATTGGATTGTTAACTCTCTTTTATTTTATTTTATTGGTTGCTTCAGGGTTTATAGTAGCACTTATCACAGGCTGCCTTGAAACAATACACTGTCATCTTTTGTATAATGTAAGAGTCATGAACAGGGCACATTGCTTCCCCCCTCCCACCTTTGGTGTACTGTGATCCTACAATATGGTTTACTTCTGTTTACATTACAAAATCTGATATGTATACATATTTTTGCACTTCATCTTTTTTTTTAATTTTTATTACAAAGTCAGATATACACAGAGGAGGAGAGAGACAGAGAGGAAGATCTTCCGTCCGATGATTCACTCCCCAAGTGAGCCGCAACGGGCCGGTGCGTGCCGATCCGATGCAGGGAACCAGGAACCTCTTCCAGGTCTCCACGCGGGTGCAGTGTCCCAATGCATTGGGCCGTCCTCCACTGCTTTCCCAGGCCACAAGCAGGGAGCTGGATGGGAAGTGGAGCTGCCGGGATTAGAACCGGCGCCCATATGGGATCCCGGGGCATTCAAGGCGAGGACTTTAGCCGCTAGGCCACGCCGCCGGGCCCTACACTTCATCTTTTAAATAAGTTGAAAGAGAAAATGAGCATTACTTACCATGTGTTTCTTATTTCTTTATATTCATGAATGTTTCTATCTGTATTCTTTCATCTTTGTAAGTGAATTCTTCCAATATTTCCTTTTAGATGTATTTATTTATTCTTTATCCATTTAAAAGGAGAGTGACAGAGTGAACGGTAGACATGAGGTGGAGGGGTGGAGAGAGAGAGAACAGAAGGGAGAGAGAGTGATTTTCCACCTGTGAGCTTACCCTTCAAATTACTGTACTAGCCAGGGCTGGGACAGTCCAAAACCAAAAGCCAAGAATTCCATCCTGGTCCCCTACATGGGTGGCAGGGATCCGAGCACTTGAACCAGCATCTGCTACTTTTCCTAGGTTTGTTAGCGGGGAATTAATGCAGAAGCAGAGTAATTGGGTTTCCAATTGTCATCCCAACATAGAATCTGGATTCTCAAACACCTGCTTACCCCACATAACCACAAAACTAGTCTTCGGATTTATTTCACTATTTGAAAAACGGAGTGAGAGAGAGAATCTTCTGTCTGCTTGTTTACTTAGTTCACTTCCCAAATGGCTACAATGGCTAGGCACACAAAGCCCGGAGCCAGGACCTCCATCTGGATTTTCAACATGCGTGGCGAGAACCTCAACTTTTGAGCCATCCTCAGCTGCATTCTCAGGTGCATTAGAAGGGAGCTCTAGAAGGGAGTTCTTTGGGAGAGAAGCATCTGGGACTCAAGCCAGTGTTCATGTGGAACGTGACCTGCTATGCAACAGTACTGGCCTCTCTAATACTTCTGGTAGGAACAATGTATTGGTGATAACTTCTTCAGCTTTTGGTTGTGTAAAAGCTTTTATTTTTGCTTTCAATTTTAATGGTTATTGTCATTGAATCTAAATCCTTTTTCTCTTTTGCCATTTTCTGTATGTTGTTCTATTGATTTTAGATGTGCATGTTTTTCTAGCTTAATCCTTGTGTGTGTGTGTGTGTGTGTGTGTGTGTGTGTGTGTGTGTGTATAGAGAGAGAGAGAGAGAGAGAGAGAGATGTTTTTCCCAAGCAGTCTTTTTTTAAGATTTATTTATTTTTATTGGAAAGGCAGATATGCAGAGAGGAGGAGAAACAGGAAGATCTTCCATCCCAAAGCGGCTGCAACTGAGCCAATCTGAAGTCAGGAGCCCAGAGCTTCTTCCAGGTTTTCCATCTGGGAGCAGGGTCCCAAAGCTTTGGGCCATCCTCAACTGCTTTCCCAGGCCACAAGCATGGAGCTGGATGGGAAGCGGAGCCACCGGGATTAGAACCGTCACCCACGTGGGATCCCAGTGCGTTCAAGGAGAGGGCTTTAACCACTACACTTTCACACTGCAGTTAAAACAAGCAGTTTTAAACATTTGTCTTTATTACTGGCTTTCAGCATTTGATTACAGTGTAACCTGGTGAAGTTTTCTTTGTGCTGGTCCTACGTAGAGTTCATTAACTTTATTCTACTTGTGACTTTATAGTTTTTATTAAATTTAGAATAGCTTAACCCACTGTATTTAAAGTTATGTTTATAGCTCATTCTCTGCACTTTGTTTCTGCTATTGCTATTTCATGTTCTTTAAAACACCTGGCAGAATTTCCCAAACGCATGGACCTCCTGCCTGCTGATTCATTCCCCAAACGGCTGCAATGGCTGGAGCAGGACCTCTCCGACGCCCGCCGGGAGCCAGGAGCCTCCTCCAGGCCTCCCATGCAGGCTCAGGGTCCCAAGGATTTGGGCTGTCTCAATTGCTTTCCCAGGCCACAAGCAGGGAACTGGATGGAAAGCAGGCCCACTGGGATCAGAACTGGTGCCCATAGGGGATCCTTGTGTGTGCAAGGCAATGACTTTAGCCGCTAGGCTACTGCACCTGGCCCTTGTTTTCTTCTTAGTCTTCTCTGTGAAACTTATTTGTGCTAGGTTCTGTTATTGTATCTTCATGATACTGATCTTTTCTTTTGCAGTGTCTGAACTGTTGTTAATTTCCCTTTCTTTCGATTTACATTTGCCATTTTTATGATAGCTGGCAAACATTTTTTTTTTCCCAACTAGCCAGGTACTAACTGTCTTAGTCTACCCAAGCTGAAAGCCTCTTTTGCAAAATTGTATATTCAACAAAGACTCAAAGAGAGCCATCTACGAATTTGTAAGGTTCTTTTTTTCTGATGTTTCATGAAGTGGTGCTTCTCCAGTTCAGTGTTTCAAATTGTAATGGTATACAGAAACAATAGTTTCAGTGTGGTTAAAAAACATTGAGGAATTAATGTTTACTAATCAGGATGATCAAAACACCATTGACCAATGTATTACATAGCGATTATATTGAGGAACAAAATAATTTTTTACTAAAAATTCAAAATGATCACAGCAGGTGTGTACTCAAGGTTACACTAATTTATTCTACATTCACATCATTTTAGAAACATGGTATTTATTCTGGGGGAGCTGCAACTATGAGGGACAAAGGAGACCTGTTTTGGGCAAGGGTTTAGTACATGTATGCTAGGATTCTGAAGCCTTGTAATTAATGCCTGCTGGGAAATCTACAGGAAGTTCTCCATTGACAACTGTATTGAGCAGCCACTCAAGGTGTACATGAGAGAATGAATATCTGCTCAACTCTGTCTTTTTTTTCCCCCACATTGCTAAACAGACAGGAGTAAGGGATGGTCTGAATGTGGAGTTAATTCTCATGGGCTAGATGTTGAATGACAAAAAAAACCACCTGTGTCAACTTAGCCAGGCTACCTTATCATGCTGTCTCTAAAAGAGGTCAGCACAGGTGCACAGAAGCCTTATAAGTAGGTCGTATATCACATTTTATATTTTATTCGATTCTACAGATGGACATTACTTTGCATTGTACAGGTGGGCATCATATTGTATTCTACAGGTGAGTGTTGTACTATGTTGTGCAGGCATGTATTGTGTTGCACAGAGGGGCATTGTTTTTTTATTATGCAGGTGGACATTGTTTTGTATTGTACAGGTGACTGTTGTATTAAAAACCAAATCAAGACCATCAGAAATTCAAAGAAGCCAAAAGAACAGCAAAGTACACTCTATGGAGACAGGGCCGTCAAGTTGCCTTTGGGAATTACTGAGAGATCTGTGCAGTTACAGATTTATTTTATATTCCCTTCAAATGAAGACTATTATGTTTGTTCATGAGAATATATTGAGCTACCTAGAAACTGAGTAAACCTTGGTATTAAACACAGAAGTGGCTGAGAGCTAAAGAAATCTCTATTCGAATGTGATCATAATGGAAAGTGATTCTCTGGATTGGCTTATGCTGCATTTTGCTTGCAAAAAGAGTAAAGGGGGCTCTCAGGCCCGGTGTGATGACTCAATGGCTAAAGCTTTGCCTTGCACACCAAGATCCCATATGGACATTGCTTCATATCCCAGATGCTCCGCTTCCCATCCAGCTCCCTGCTTGTGGCCTGGGAAAGCAGTAGAAGATGGTCCAAAGGCTTGGGATCCCTGTGCTAGCAATAAAAATAAAATAAATCTTTAAAGAAAAAAGAGTAGAAGATTGTGCCATTGGAAGTTGCATTGGCAACCATTATAGGAAAACAGTGTAAAACCACTGGGATTGCTTTAGTTGGGGCCTAGCTATAGAAAATTACCCCTACTAAGAGCAGGGATTGGTAATTCCCCTCTCATAGGCTCTCACCATCATTCCCAGGTGTGTTCTAGGAGTCAAGTAAGAACCGGTAAGGTTCAAGTTCATCTGTTCAACTTTAAGAGCACCTTTACCTGGCTGTGCTTCCTGAGAAAGCTTGCTTCTTATTTACACTCTATTTCCTGGAAAAATAATCTGTGTTGCCTCTGTGAACTCCAATTGGAGTTCAAACTCCAGAGGGGAACATCTTGTGTTGTTCTGCTCTTGGGCCTTAGGAGGCAGAAATTTTGGCTGAGTGTTGCCTATGGGTTTTTAGTTCTGGTAGCAGAAACTGGCGCTGGAATTGCTTTCCATTCATCCCTGCAAATATTTTGAATTAATCTGCTGTACAATGACAGAAATGAAAGAGACATAATTCATTCCTGCCTTGATGAGCTCACAGTCCATCAACAGAGGAAAATACAAAACAGAAATCACACACACACACACAGTCATTATAAAGTTACTTCTGTGGTAGGGTCTTCACATTTTTGGAAAGTCAGAAAACTCAGGACTACAATTAGATGCTTAGTTCAGTCTAGAAATTGAACGCTAAGAGACATGAAAGATGAGATGTTAGGAGGACGGCAGAAAAGCATGTGGGTGGAGGTGGAGAACCGGATGTGGAAAGGCTCTTACTTGGTTTATGGAAAGAGAATAAAGGTCATGATAAAGTTGCCAAAGTGAGTGAAAGAGAGACTGTGGAGCAATGAGGTGCTGATCTGGCACCGCACCATGCTGGATCTTAGAAACCATCAAAGATCTGAAGATGTGTTCTAACAGTGCAGGGAAACATTCATCAACTGTAAGCAAACACACACACACACACACACACACACACACACTACACAATCAGATTTGGATTTCTGCAGGACACTGAATAATAAAGATGTAGGAATTGATGCAGAAACATGTTACAAAACTTGAAGAAAGGGGATACGAATTCAATCACTCACAGGTGGTCTCCAATGTTTTTAGCCCTATAATATAATCAACCAATTTAAATGCTCTTTTTAATATATAGGAAGTGGATACTCCTTTATTCAATAATGGGACAAAAAAGAAATGAGAAAGGTGCAGATTACACACTTGCCAGCCTGGCACTGTGCCAAAGTCCCTGCATTCTTTGCCTTAGCAGGGATAGGGCACACGGAACTCACAGAGTGAGTGTTTTATTGCAAGCATGGGCTCATCTTTCTCTCCCTGGGCAGAGTCAAGAGTGGAGGAGACGAGGGCATCAGAAGATCATCCTAATCAGGTTGGATATTTTATCAGCCTCAGCCGTCCCAGGCTATGACCAGATCTTTCACAGCCCTTCTCCCACTGCTGCCCTTTAGAGCAAGCTGGGTGTTAGCTTGATCTCTCCGATGAATTATTTCAGAACCTACTTCCTCAAGACTCACAAAATGGAGCATGGAGGGAAGGGAAAGATAGGTCTGATTCTGTTTGGAAATTGAATACAGTTCAATCAGAAGTGTACTGGGGTCAAGCATATTTGACTATCTGAACTTTCAGACTGATTTGACCTGCATTGTGTTTATGTGTTGGTTTTGCTTTATTTTGTTTTGATAAAAGGAATCAAGCAGAGAAAAATTCCTGTGTGGAGGCTGAGCTGTGCTTCATGTCCTTTTTTTCCCATCATCCAGGGTTAGATAACCACAAAGCATATTTTTTATAGCATTTAGGGGAAGAGATATTTTTAACATGCCCTTTGTGGAAGAGCTTCTTTATGAGAAGAGCATTTGAGACCAAAATTATCCCTACTCTACTCAGGTTTAGTCTCCATTTATCATCTCAGAAGATCCCCCAAAAAGTCTAAAGTAATGCTGCTTCGGTGTGGTCCAGGGGCTGGAGCCAAGCCACAGGTCCTGGTCAAAGTATGTGATAAAGAATATACTCAAACTCAAACTACACTTTTAGAAATTTCCAGAAAAAGTTTGTGTGAGTTTCTATTGGCTCTTTAGAATTGAATGATAAATATTTATAGTCGTATTTTATGTATTTTTTATGTTTCTGATAATTCATTGTATTTTATAAAGGTTTTTGGTCTATCACAATTTGGGAGAGCAAAAAGCAAACGAAAGCAAAACCTAGGCCCTCTCTAAGCTGTTCTTCTTCTTCTTTTTTTTTTTTGCAATTTCTTATGAATCTAAAATAGCTTCAAATAAGAAGTAAAATAAATTTCAAAGGAATATGCACAAAAAATTAAAACTGGTCTTTTACCGTAGATTATGAAAAAATCAGTAGCTTTGGACTGCTTAGCTCCATGTGGGATGACAAACTTGAAACATACAAGAAATGGGCTCAGCGAGACAGCCTAGTGGCTAAAAAGTCCCTACCTTGTACGCACCAGGATCCCATATGGACACCAGTTTGTGTCCGGCCTACTCCATTTCCCATCCAGCTCCCTGCTTGTGGCTTGGGAAAGCAGTCGAGTACGGCCCAAAGTCTTGGGACCTTGCAGCCAAGTGGGAGACCTGGAAGAAGCTCCTGGCTCCTGGCTCCTGGCTTTGGATTGGCTCAGCTCCAGCAATGGAGACCAACTGGGGAGTGTATCAATGGATAGAAGTTCTTTCTTTCTGTCTTTCCTTTCTCTCTAAATCTGACTTTCCAATAACAATAGATAAGTCTTTAAACACACACACACACACACACACACACACACACACACACACAAAATATGGGTCTCGTTGTCAATAATTACAGCTTTATTAAGCAGTATGTCAACAATTGCTATCTTTTGACTACTACCTATCAGTACATCAATGCTGTTTAAAATAGCCCATTGGATGAAAATGTGAGCATTCATTTAGCTTCTTGGCTGTACTGGGCTGGACTGAAGTGCCGCTGCAGTCAGCAGGGAATGACCGGTCTGGGATGGCCTTGAGAAGATCTGACTGTTAACTCTGGGTCACTCATCTGCTGATAAAGCAGGTTGGCCCAGTTTTTGTGGCAGAGACAGGATTCCCTGAGAGACCAGGAAAGGATGCAAACCCCCTCCAGGCCTAGTGCAAGGCTGAACTAATTTTCAAGGGTAGCTAAGTGTAATCCACTTGAAAGAGTAGAGGTAAAATGAAAAGGGAAGGTCAGACCCACTCAATTCACTGGGTTCCTGCTAGCTGATGAATTACACATGCTATAGGATTTCTGGATGGGCTCATGTTTCAGATGCTACCACCTGACTTCTGTCATTGAAGGCTGTCACAGGAATATTGCCCTTCTCCCTCAAGTGACCAAAGCAGACACCATTAATTGATGACAATACTCTGCTGGTGTGCTTGGATGCAGCCTTAGAATGTTCCAAAACTGGATTTAGGAGCTGCAGTGTATCACTCAGCACTGCTGATAGGCTCAGTTGGCATGTGGTTCAGGATCCCCTTCTTCACCCAGTTCTATCAGAGGATATTGAGTTCACACTATGGAACTCTCCCATGTCAGAACCTAATCTTGACCCTGCAAAGGTCACTGAGGTCCAATTCCAATGCCCAGACCATCTACCTACTGACAGAGAAGCAGATAACTGTTAGCATTTGTTCAGCAAAGTGCTGGTTTAAAGTGGAGTCTTAGGAGCGTCTCTGGATTTGGTACATTGTATTTTCATTAGTTTGGGGATTAACGCTGACACCAGGTGTGGTTTTAACCATGGAGCACCTTAAAAGCAGCACAAGAGAAACCTCAGTCTGAATTCAGGGCATTGGTACAGCAAATTTGACCTGTTTTCCCATAGCTCTGGAATGCCAAGGGAGAAGACAGATAAGAGGGGGATTTTCCTTGTGTGGAAATGGTATTCTCACAGGATGAAAGCACCAGCACTGAGACTTACAGAGCCTAGATGGGAGCCCAAGTCCCCTCCAGGAAAAACAACTCCCTATAAGGATATTCACTGAGATGTCATCTGTGACAATGGCAAAGCTTCTAACACCATTCACCCATTTCTTCCTCAGCAGCATCTCTGTGTCAGATGCAATGATAGATAGTAACTGCACACAATCACATTGGTCCTTTACCCTGATGTTCAGAGATTGCAGTCCCATTCCACAGAGCTGAAAATCACAATGTTCCTTGGGAAATTAATTGCAAGATCAGCATGCAACAGGTTTAGTGTGAGACTAAAGCTGTAATCTCCAGCCACCCTTGAAACTGTATGGCTTTGCCATAGGATCTGACAGCTTTGCAAAGCTGGGGTTGTTTTTGGTTTCTTCATGGATAAAAACTGCCTTTGGCTATGGGGGAAAAAAACAGCATTCATGGTAGCCAGATCACAGGCACATTGTGGAGCAGAACCTTTTTCCTCTAAAGTTTCCTAAAAATCCCTTTTACCTCCAGGGTCCTTCCAAGTGTACTTTGGGCAGCCATAAAGGCTCATCTGACAGAAAGCCAGCTCTGAGAGCAGGTGGGTGGGGAAGGCATTCATAGAACAGGCTTTAGGGCTCAATAGACCAGTAGATCAGTAGAACTAAAGCCAGTAGACCAGGCTGTAGGGCTCAGGTGCATTAGAAACCTCCTAAGGGATGGGATTAGGAGATTTACAGCCTCCCTGGGGCTTCACAGAGGAGTAAAGCCACTCATCACACAAGTCCAATAAACCAGAGCTTGTATGTAGGAGAGCAATTAGGAGAGAGGTGGGAAAGTGCCAGGAAGATGAAAGCAGGTGCTAGAAGTCCATTTGGCCAAGCGGCCTGGGACAGCATCAGTGATTTGTCTGGGATGGTAAGGCGTGAGGAGCTTGAGCACGAGGAAGGGGGATAAGAGACAGGAGGTCTTTGGAGACGATGCATCCAAACAGAGACTAAAGCATAGGCAGTGATTAGTTGAAAGATGTAGCCTTCCCAGATCCAAGAGAGAGCCCCAGGAAGGGAAGAGTGGGGACATGTTCAGTCAGTGGATATCCCATGACAATTCTTTGGTCTTTATCTTCCTCCCTATTATTGAAAACAGTATCAGTCCCACCTATGCACCTGCCTGAATCATTGCTGATTGACATTCACGAAAATGTCCAAATATTGGTAACAAAAGGCTTGTGGCGGGGAGACATGAACTCCAGACTTTTTGTTGACAAAAGGGAGAGATTTCATCGTTCTTTTTTTAAGATTTATTTATTTTTATTACAAAGTCAGATATACGGAATGGAGAGAGACAGAGAGGAAGATCTTCTGTCCGAAGATTCACTCCCCAAGTGACCACAACGGCTGGTGCTGTGCTGATCCGAAGCCGGGAACCAGGAACTTCTTCTGGGTCTCCCACGCGAGTGCATGATCCCAAATCTTTGGGCCATCCTCGACTGCTTTCCCAGGCCACAAGCAGGGAGCTGGATGGGAAGTGGAGCTGCCGGGATTAGGACTGGCACCCATATGGGATCCCCGGGGTGTTCAAGGCGAGGACTTCAGCTGCTAGGCCACGCCGCCGGGCCGATTTCATCGTTCTTAAATGCTCTATGCCTGTGGCCATGCATCCCTGTCCTGCTCTCCCACATTCTGAGATGGCAGAAAAAAGGCCTGGTGGATTCTATTTAAATTTCTGTACATTTGCGATTCAGCCTTTTGAATCAGTGAATTGTCACAGGCTCTTCCTGATGGGACGCAGAAGAACACAGGCGTGGCTGGATTTGCAGGAAAGTTTTGAGATAGACACGTCACAGGACTTCCTCACCAGGAAACACACTACCTTGAGAGAATGAAGTTATTTCTGTCACTGTCATAGAGGCTGTTTCTCTGTGCCCCTTTCTCTCTCTCTTTAGAGCATTCTTTCCTCTTTCCTTCTGCATTATGCTCAGAGCTAAAAGAGAGCTTCATTACTGCAAGCTCATCCGTGACTGAGAGGAATTCAACGGGAGAGGCTGTACCCCTCCCTGTGCGCTAGGCGAGTGTCAGGATGACAACCTGATGTTAAATGTACGTGTTCTCATTTTTGTGGAGGATAACTATATTTCAGCACATTTTATTTCACCCTTTAAACATTTATGTTCTCGCGCGATGATTAATTAAGTGTAGTAAAATGGAGTATTTGCAAAGTTAGAAAAGAAAAAAAAATCCTCACTTCTCTTGAGTCTTTGTACTCCACATTCTTTTTGTTCATGTCCGTCCTCATTTCCCTTTGCTCTTTTATTCTGTTTGTCACTTTTTTACTGGCCCCTTTTGTTGCCCTGGGCTGGGCTTCAATCCCTATTCCATTAAAGCATCGACCGAAGCAGAACACGCTCAAGGTAACAGAGATTTATTTCAGTGAGAAAATCAGCTCTTCCGCACCTCTCCTGCCTCCTCTCTTCTCTTCTCCGCCCTCCCCTTTCTCCCTCCCCTCTCCCCTCCACTCGGTCCTTTTCTCTTCTTTCCATCCTTTTCATCTCCTTTCATTTCTTCCCCTCCTCATATTCCATCTGCCTAGTCTTAACAGGAAAATAGGAGTGGCTATCAGGCTCTGCCTGTGCCAACCTGAGCCAAAAGACGTCCCATGGAAGTGGTTTGTGTTGGACTCATATGCTTGTTAAGTCAGACAGAACAAGAACATTCTGGGCCCATCACCTCTATCACCAGACAGACACTCATAATGAGGTAAAAAAAAAAAAAAAACAGAGGTGACATTCATCCTCCATACCAAGTTAATGACCCAAATTGCCAGGTTTCTCTACTGCATTCCATTGTAGATCATTCGGCAGAAAGGCCATGTTTCACATGCCTGACTAGCTGGTTGAATTGGCTAATCATGTAGCTGGAAAATGGGAATATTCCCTTTTTTTCTTTTACATCAGGATTATCATGCACAAATAAGTATATTCTAAATGCTGACTCAAATGAGGTTCAGAATTGATAATATTTACGTAGAAGGTGAGAAGGCACACCTACACACACACACATACAAACAAGGGAACAAGAAACATGAGTGTGAGTGAGTAGTGGACCAAAAAACCAACGAAAGGAAAAGGAGCGGGGGAGGGGAGACGGGACATTCTAGCAGGCCCTCCCAGTCACTGGTCTTCATGAGGTTGGAAATCCTCTCAGGAATAATAGGGAAGCTCTCCAAGTTCCACATGGAGCTTCATTTTCATATTTCCATGGAATCTCCTTTAGGTCACAGGTGAAACAGATATATCCCAAGAAATGGGGCATTTTAACTGACAAGTAGAAAGATGGAATTGCTTGAGAGCTTGTGGTTTCCGGTTTAGCAGACATGCTAGCTATTTGCCTATCATCTTGCTAAGAGCTTCAAGAAGGACTCCAAGGCACTACTGAAGAAACCATTACTTGTCTGCATCACTGCTTCTTAGATGTCAAATTGCTTTTGGTGGGCTCGTTAAAATGCTGATCCCTGGGCCTCACCTCCAAAGACCCTACTTTAGGAGATCTGAGAAGGTCTCCAGGTGATTTCGGAGCTGAAGATCTGTGGACTGTGCGCTGAGAAACACTACTCAAAGGCTGAAGAGCTGTCTTTATTCTTCACAGGAAGCTTAGGGGTTGTTCTCCCCTGCAAACTTGAGCCCTTGCTCTGTGTAACTTTCTGCGCAAGGAGCTGAGTGGGAGGCGAGGACATGAGCCAGCAAATCCACAACCGCACTTCCCTATTTGTCTCAAGTGTGCCTTCAGATTCTGGAAATGAGGTAGTGTATCCATGTCACCAAGTGCTCCACTATCACCTTTGCATTCGTTTTGCCAGGGCTCTCATAGTGAGTGTGGGAGCACATAAGGACGTGGGGCAAAAAGGGTGGTAAATGCATTACTCATGGTAGGAGTGGCTGAATCCGAGCACAGGTTACGTCCATCTCAAAGCTGCTCCATAACCTGCGTAGAAATGCCACCTAGTACTGTTTCTATGCACATCTGTCTCCAGGGTTTATTTGGAAGTGGGAAGGACCGAATGCCCACCCACCCCTATGCCTTTGATCAGACATAGTGTTTGCCCACTTGCTGTATTGCTTTTGAGCACAGCCAGGCCTTCAGAGCTGTGTCCCTGGAGGTGGGTGTCAGCCTCAGGGCTCCCCACAGCTCCTTCCGGCAACTCTGCCCTCCACTGCTTCACAAGTCCTCAGTGGTGGCTCAGATGCCAAGAGATCTTCCTCTCATCTTACTCGCTTGATTACGTTGCCCTTTATCTTGGGGAAACACCCGTTTGTTCCCTGTTTCACCTGAAAGCTGTGAAGGAGCCAGCCTCCGGTTACCTGTGAGATGCTTTGTAATCCCTGCCCACTTGAGAGAATCAGCAGGTACAGAAACCTAAACTCTATGGCCCTCGGCTCTCTTCAGTCTAGCTGCTGGGCAAGGACATCGGCACTGGGAGCTGATGCCTGTGCATGTGCGCATGCGTGCATGCGCCTTGGTGGAACCCAGGTGTAGGGAGGTGATGTTCTGCAATCAAAAAACAGCTCCTGCAGGGGTTTCTGCAGATGCGAGTTCTGTATCTATACCCAAAGGCCACATTCAAGGATCCTTTCTGTTACAACGCACCGTGGAATCAGTTTGTCATGATGTGCTTGTATTTGTGTTTGTATGTAATATTACAACTTACTCCCATTTGCACCCCAGCAAAAGCCATGGGTTTATTCCCCATGAGTATTCACATACACTTAATACAAATATTGTTTGCATATTTGTTCCATAGAATCACTGGCCCTGAAGAGTCCTTCTGAGTTGTGAGGTAAAGAAATGCTGCTGAAGACAAAGAAATGTCTGTGCATTTCCGCTATGCAAATGGGTGGCAGACGAAGGAAGTGGCCCTAACAGAGAGACAGGCGTCTTCAAGTGGATCATGGCACATCCGGAGTACTTGCAGGTATGACTTCCACAGATCGGGGAGATATTTTATGTGATATTTGAATAGTTCTATTTTGGCTTAACAGGGATCAAAGTGTGCATGAGAAAAAGAGTAAATACCAGCCATAAATCATAAGTGCATGTGCAATATTTAATCAGTCACATTCAATTGAAATATATATTATACCATGTAGATTTTTCTGAGTACCTGTTAGGCATTTCACATAGTACTAGGGTGGAGGGAGAAAAAAATGTATATTGATCAGTCATAGGTTAGATATTTTCCTTGATGCATTGCTTTTTGCAACCACGATATGATGTGTTTTTATCCCCATTTTATAATGAGGATTAACCCAAAAGCACACAATTCATGACTGTATACCTTTATCTTTAATCCAGAGCTGGTTGACAACAGAACTTGTGTTCTTGGCCGTTGGCTCTCTGCGGCAAAATCTTGAACCACTTTCTACCAGGCACTGTGCAGGAATCTCAGAGCTGAACACAGCATGTAGCCCAACCTTGGCCCATCCATCTCTGTGATGATCAGTCCACCTGGCAAATCCAATCTTCATGAGTTTATCCCATTAGTGTGGGAGGTGGACCTAACCTAAACACTTGAACACTTCCCATTGTTTTTACTCCTTTCCATTTGTGCTGTGGCCGTTTCTTCATCAGCATTCACTCCCTCCCGCACACATGCCCTCCTCCCTTCCATGAACGTGTAACTGGCTGATGCCGCAGGAATAGGCGCCACAAAACCTCCCTCACTTCAATTGTATGGCCTGGAAGGGAACACTCGTCATCATTTATCACACATTAACAAAAAAAAAAAAAAAGAAAGAAAGAAAAAGAAAACCTCCTTGGGAAAAAAAACATAAATTAAATCCAGGCCAAAAAAAAAAAAAAAAAAGGCAACCCTTTCCTCCAAGTTAATTAATTTGAACACTATTTTCAGGAAAAGCGTTTCTTAAATCCCTATCGCTGGAGGCAATTTTCTTGCCACAATCACTCAGTGTTCCTGAGAGAAAGGAGCATAATCACTCCTTGACAGAGGTGACTGGCAGACAGAAGGCTGGGGAAAGCAGGTTTCTACAGCCACCGAAAGGCTGCAAAGGCCTCCGAGGACACACCTCCCAGCCCAGGCGCTTCTGTACCTGCTGGGTGGCTGTGTAGTGTATGGCACGGGGAATTTGAATGTGTGCGTCTGTCCGTCTCTCTGGGCATGTTCACATGCATACATATGCAACATTTACAGATTTCAACACGTGAGCAGTGTGTAAGAGAGCATGTTCAATTCACATTGTTTATGTCTTAAGCATGTTCAATTCACATGTGCAATCTATACTGTACCTGTGTGTCAACATGTGCGTGCAAGAGTGATAGGCTGGTGACTGAGGGGATTGACAGGTGTTCGTATCCCAGGAGTTCTGGGCACATGGCCACTGACCTCCTCCAGGCTGTTTATCTGGACGCACGTATGGGCATGCGCCACAGGCTGATGAGGCAAGGGCTTCACCAACCAGCCGTAAATCTCTCATCTTTATGTTTCAGCATTTTTTCAAGACCAGGTGCAGCTGAGCTCTCTCTTAGGCCTGGAATTGACGTCTGTCAATGCAAAAGCTGTGATAAATCTTGTCTCACCCATGGAAATCGAGGTGAAATAGGGCATCAGAGTAGAGGAGGGAGCCTTTTCCCCACAAGATCCAGGGGCATCCAGAGAATTGGTTCAGACCCAATGCCCTTAGCCATTAAAAGTAATAATAGCTCCCATTAATCAAACAATCAGGCAGTAGGCTAAGCATTTTATGTGTTTGCATACATTATTCCTTATTCTTCTGAAAACCCCCGAGAAGCTAAACATTTTTAAATCACTGGGTTTCAGATGAGGAAACCAAGGCTCAGAGGTATGCTGGCTCACCATAGCTGGAACAGGGGCTCCAGTGCAGGGGATGGTCGATGCCCATGTGTTAACCCCTCCTTTCTGCTGCAGCTTGTTGCCTGAGCCCTACACGTACCTTACACCACGGCCTGGTGCAAAAAGGACCAGGGTTTTGGGATAACATTGACAAACCGAGCTTCAGCGGGGTGGGTTGCTTTTTTCCTGCAGGAACAAGGATCTCTCTTTCAGTTCAGGAAGGAAGCTTTTCCTTGCTAAGTTGAGTTACAGTTCCCTCCCTAATGGGTGAAGTGCAGCTGAGGACAGAGGGTTCCTCGCAGTAGCAAACAGAAGACACCTGGAGTTGTTGGGCACAGGGCACGGGGTCAGCAATATCCACCGAACACCTTTGCTCCTTCCCCACAGGGGGGTCGCTCTCATCATTTTTGAGCCTGAAATGATTCACGAGTAACTGGAGGATAAAATACTTTCCTTTCAGGGTTTTCTGAGCATTAAATGAGAAAATATGTTTAAATGGCTGAACACAGTGACAAGCTTAAAGAAATGCTCAGGACAGGCTAGCTATTGCTAATTACTTACTCCTCTGAGTGGCAGGCAAGAAACCTGGGACAGTTCATGTCACACCACTGTCTCTGGAAGGAGCGAGGCCTTGAACCAGGAGTGTTCTGATCCAGTTTGGGCTCTGAAAACTGCTACACTCATGACAAGAGGCATCAGGCTTATCTGCTAGGAGGCTTGTTCCTCATTTGCAAAGAAAGAAATTCATAGTCCTTTCCTACTGAGCTGGTGTTGGAAGAGAGAAGGAAGGGGGAGAGTTGACTGAAAGTACACTGTACCATGTGACACACAGTAGGTGTTCAATCAGTGGTCTGGAGTTGTGTTAATAGTCTCATCTTCGTGATTGCATTGCTAATGCATCAAACCGCATAGCAGTGTTCCAAGTCCATACCTGGGTTGCACCATTTTATGCTTGCCTGGTGATGAGAATATCAACATAATTTCTAGTGTATCAGAAAAGTGGCCTACTACGAAGTGAGTCCCCAGCAACTGCCAAAGGGATTCATCTGTAGAGAACAACGCAATGGAAGGAAAACACTTTCCCCAAGCTCCCTTGTGTGTTCCTGTTCCCACTCTGGTCTGAGCACAGCCTTCATTAGAGGGAATATTCTCTTTATCAATTGCTGATCATGTTAAGGGAAGCATGACCAGGTCTAGCATGTCCCTGCAGTAGCACCATTCTGCAAAGAACAAGGCGTGTGCCTCACACCAGGCCTTGCAGCCTCATCCATGCCCCTGAGCCTTCATCTATCTGCCCAGCTGTGTGCAGGGTTTTTGTGCTTTTACTCTTTTCTTTATTGCATCCTAACTTTCTTTAGCTGAATTTTGTAACCTCTCTCCATTTCTGACATATTCCTCTTTAATGAAATCATCTACAAAAATTCACTTTTAAAAATTCTGCCACCCACCAGGAGGGCTGGCACAGTGACATAGTAGGTTAATCCTCCACCTGTGATTCTGACATCCCATAAGAGTGCTAATTTGAGCTGCGACTGCTCCACTTCTGATGCAGTTCCTTGCCTACTGCCTGGGAAGGTAAGGGAGGATGACTCAAGTCCTGGGGACCTGCATCCCTGTGGGCGGTCTGGAAGAGGCTCCTAATTTTAGACTGACCCAGTTTTAGCTGTTGTGGTCATCTAGGGAGTGGGCTGATGGATGAAAAATCTCTTTCTGAATATGTCATCTTCCTTGCAAAAAAAAATCTTAAAAAATTTTGGCTCTGGAGTTCCATCTCTACTCAACCAAAGAGCAACGTGATTTGGAGGTAGGGAGAGGGGTCAGGTATTGTTTGGTTTAATAGCTTCTTGGTAATTATGTGGGCCAAAATGAAAGTCGGTAAACCAGTTATTAATATATATGCTAACAATAAAATAGTTATTGCACATTGACATAGATTTATTGACATGTATCTATTAAGTTTATCATCCCATTAGTATATGCTAATTATATTATGGAATAGGTCAATTAGGTAACAAAATATGTTAAATAACCTGCTCATTATATAATCTTCACATGTTGCCTAACTTTAACATGCATGTTGATGTGTGCAGACACCTTAGCATGCATTTATGAACTCCAACTTTGCAAGGTTGATGGGAAGATTGAAAATGAAGTCATGACTGTGGAGGCTCTGTCAGCTGGGTAGCCACATACATGTATGCGTGCCTTTCTGCCTTTGCCCGTCAACATCAAGGAGCCTCTGGTGACTGATGAACACAGCCCCATTGTGCAGTCCTCACCTCCTCACTTTGGCCTCTTCTCCTTTCCTCAGCTCTCATCAGGGAACTCGTGTTGACCTGCACTTGCCTCAGGGTGTCCCCTGAGCCTGGCTGACTTCAGAGGTGTCTTCAGGCTGCAGGTCTGTGGCACCTGGCAGAGCCCTCGAATTCATGCCTCTTGTCAACGCAAATAATTTTCCATTTACTAAGAGAAGAAATAGACCCTACTGTGGACAGTGCTGGGCTTCACTGTCCTATTAGACCCACCTGGGGCCCAGCTAAATGGAAGTGAGTCCCTTGGCCAGATCTGGCAGGCGATTCATTCTTGCAAAATGAACCAGCACCTTGCAGCTGTGTTCATCAAATCAGAGAATGCCTGGATCAAATCCATTGTCACACAGCGTTCCCCTATTTCAGATCCCATACGTGAAACCAATTACCAAACATTAGGAGGTGCTTAACACTTTAGTGGAGCACTTTCTTCCACTGCTGTTTGCTTAGAGGAGGCAGGAACAATCATTATCAAGTGACCAGTGATGGATTTTATATTAGCAGAGAGGCAAGTGATGCTGAGTTCAAGGGAGCTCCACTGAGTACCTCATACCAACCACACAGTTACCAGAGGATTCAGAGAGGAACATGTAGGGTGAGCATGCACAAAGCCATTCTCAAAACATAGGCTTCTATTTGGAGAACAGAAGTAGTTTGCGCTTTATCTTTTCAGTGTAGACCTTCGTTTGCACTTCCTTTCTCTAACTGACCCATCCCACACACATACACACACACCACCCATCAGACAGTGTTGACATGCTGCCACGCCCAGACATGTCATTGCTGTGGACTTCGGGTGAGTCAATCACTGGTATGGCTCAAGTGTGTCTTCCAAAGGTTCCTGTGTGGGGATGTGGACAGGTGGTGGGAACTTTAAGAAGTAGGGACTAGTAGAAGTTTAAAAGACTGGCCCCACCTTGTTCTCCAGTTTCCTGTCTTGTAATGTGATCTCTCATACAGTCCCACAAGGTCATCTACTATGATACCTTCTCCACAGCAGGCTCCATCCCATTGAACCTCCACAGCTGGGATCTAAACATGCTTCTTTTATGTATTAACATGCCACCCACCATTACCTTACTTGGCACAGCTTCTGGAGGGGTTTCTTTAGGCTCAGATTTCTCAGGCAGTAAAGGCTCAAAGTAAGGAGGCCAACACCACTTGGTCTTGGGACAGGCATTGGGAGGCCACTTGCTTTGGCAAAACCAAACTCCCTGGAATTTAAGAGCTCATCAAATCCATTGTCATCTGAATCTTTCCATGTATCCTGACTCTAGCTTCCAGGATATTATTCTTTCCCAACCATTGCATTTACTTTAACAGCGGACATTCTGCAAAGCTGTGAATTAAACCTGTGCTGTAATTCAGCCAATTGTGTAATGCAGGCTTGTATTTGATTTTCAGTAACTTCAGCCCCGAGGATAAAGGAGAGTCTTCTCCTTCAGGGCAAACTTAGAAGATTTCAGGCTATTTACGCACATCTGGAGCCGGGAATTTGAATCCCGGAGCTCATCTTCTTCTTTCATCGCTTTGTCCGGTGATGCTGGGTACAACCGATCAAAGTCATTATATTCTTTGGTTTTCCACAAAGGTTCTGAAACACCAGGCATAGAATCACTGAATTCCTTGCCTCCCTTAAGTGGTGAATTAGAAATATCAAATGCATTTATTTTATATGTCTCTATAAACAGCTCACACCATGGAATATTGCTGCTTTCTCTATCATCAGTACTAGAATCATCAGCATTTTTGGTTTAATCAGATTAAAGGTCAGTTTTACAAACCTCCAACCCAATGCATTAAATTCATCTTCAGAATTCTCTTCCTCTAAAACCATTGTTGGCACCAAAATATGTGTCAGTGTTCTCCAGAGATGCAGAACCAACAAGTCTCTCTCTCTTTCTGTCTCTGTCACACACACACACGCACAAACATGCACAGAATTAGAAAAATAATTGTCTTACACAATCACATCATGGTACATGTTATGAGGCCATTGGCAAGTCAGGAAGTAAGTGAAGGCAGCACTAACTAACCTGGCAATACCAAAGGTACAGCCTCCAGTCCCTAACTGAAGGCATGAGATCCTCCAGCAGCTACTGTACAAGTCCCAGAGACCACAGGTCAAAAGGGCCTAGTGCCAAGCCCAGCAGTAGCAGAAAACCCTCCTGCTCCAGGAGAGAAGAGAGGGCAAGAGAATGAGTCCACTCTGCTTTCCCGGGCCATTGAGTCCCTAACTGATTGGATGCTTTCTACACTGAAGGTGGGTTTTTATATTGCATTTGTTTAACCACACCCAGAAAAGTACCTTACCAATTTGCTAGGCATATCTCAGTTGAGCTGATGTTCAGAATGAAACAACATGTTCAACCTTGATACACTTCATCGCCCTCCTCTGTAAAACAAGGGTGGAAACCATCAACCCTCATGGGACCCTCAGGAGACACAGAATTAGGGGTGGCAGCGCACATACTTCTATGCATGGTACTGTTTTGTAAATGTTAATCAATGTTTTGAAACAAAAATTGTCTCTTCTTCCTACCCATGAAGTCCCTTGACCTTCAGCTGTGCTAAGAATCTTCTCCACAGTGTCATATTCTGAAATCAACTCTTTCACTTCCTCAGCGTCCGGCACCTGTGTTAGTACAGGGGCTGGCCTCACTTACCTCGAAACTCCTTCCTAGCTCCCGTCCTAAGTATGATTAGAGAATTCAAATAAACACATACACGTACACACCCACCCTTCACACAGGCACAAAGACAAAGAAAACGGATGAAGGTTAATTTTTTTTGGCCCCTTCTCATAATGACTCATCCATAACGATTTCTGCTGGTTGTATTTTCTTCTGTGACAGAAACAATTTACTGCATTCTTGCAAAGCCCATTTTCTCAGCATGATCTAGTTGTGTGGTGTTTGGGGAAGTAATTTACCGGTACTTTGCTTCAAAAAACCTTACAAAGACAAAGGGGTTCTGTTGACACCAAGGTGCATTTCTTATGGGCTGGAAAAATAGGATAAAACAATTTAAAAAGTAAAAACATGGTATTATCATTCCTTTGAACTTTGGTTGCAAATCATACACCCCTGACTGGGGCTGGCCTCTCTTCCCGTCATTTCTGTATCTTGCTCTGTCTGCCAGAGCAAGATGTTTGCATGGGCAAATTTGAATTGTGTTTTGTCAGAAGCAAGGTTTTGTGTCTGAAAATAAGCCCCATCCTTGGGATGCTAATATGCGATTTTCTGCCATATCATTCCCTATCATTCAGGCTATAGAAGGCAAGCAGCAGTTGCAAGACTGTTCACTCAAAGAGAATCAGAGAGCCTTTGTCTCCCAGGATACCGATTTTGATTGCAGCTCCTTCTTTCTCTTGGCCCCTCCTCAACCAGGGAGTGGTGATTTTAGTTTCTCTGTTTCAGGTGCAAACCACAGAACTCTTAGGCTGGTCCTTGTCAATTCTTGACTCGAGAAAGCAACACCAGAGCTGTCCTCCTCTCTGCTCTCTTCCTGGAGGGAGCACTCGGCCTGTCTGAATGAAAGCCACCCTTGCTTGAGCTCTCCAAATGAGCGGGATTTAGGCTGGTCTCATAATTGGCATACATTTGCTATTCGTTTTGCCCAAGATTTTATACTCATTTTAAAATTAATAATGCTGTAAGATTTTATAATGGGTAGGATTTATGATCGTCAGTCTAAGCCTGTAAGCCTAAATCCTAAACCAACATGAATTAGGCCCAGGATGGCCTACGCAGCTGCTGTTTCCTGAGTAGCTGACATCAGTAGAAGGAAACAGGCTGAACTTCACCAACTTAAGGGAGCCTTTGCAATTTATTTCTAAGGGGAGGGAATTTTAGGAATCTGACCTAGACTACATCATGCTAACCGTGGGTGTGTTTAAGTTGCACTTAGGAAACGCAGATACAATTCTCTGAATTTTTCAGAGTAAAATGTTGGCTTATTATGCTCAATTTCTGGACTTTTGCAATTTGCTCTTGAAACATTCACTCTTTTCAGTGATATCCTTTGCCAACCTATTGTGTGCTGGGCACCACGGGAGGCCTAGAGCATTATCTCCTCTTCAGAGAGGTTCCCCGTCCTTAGTAGAGTATGTCAGTATTCTTAAAAATTTGAGTAGAAAGATTCTTCTTTCTACGTTTGCTCTTTTCTGTCCTTTAGTTGACTCGTTGCATTGGGCTTCCCAAGAGCTGCTTGTTGCCTGTCACATTCCTGTCCACATCCATTTTTGCCTCGGGACCTAATGACTTACCCTTTCTTATTTCTCTTCCTGGCAATATACTACTAAGAGTCATGTAAGACGAGTTCAAAAAATTCATAGAAAAAATATGTTTTGTTACAAAATGATCTAAATCCATGCTTAGACTTTTGAATAAGATATGTTTCACATGAACTTATTAAGAACTCCTGGTACCGTTATTTGTAAACCAAATTTCTGAATGGCCCATGACGATTTCCTATAAAAGGGTAAGGTTCAAAAAAAGACACAGTTTCTGACAAGGAGTCTAGAATCCTGCCAGTCTCAATTTTGTCTTGATTTCTGTTGCAGCCCAGGCATGTGTTAATTTGTACTGCATTATCTTGTGACAATTAGGTTCTAAGGACAGAGAGTTAATTCTCTATTTCTCTGCTCTCCAGAGCTATGTAATCAGGTTAAAAAAAAAGCCTTCACAAGTCTTCAGGCTGGATATTTAACATCTGAATCACATCACATCTACTCACCCATACCCATGCTGCTAGCAGGCACCAATGCCTGCTAGGAGCCGAGGAGCACCAAGACGACGATGGCAGTGAGAGCTTCTGGACCACTTGATCAAGTTTATGGTGGCGTACTCCTTGTCATGTCCTCACAAAGGCTGCTCAGTGACGCATCCTGGGACCCCAAGCAGAAGCTGGCGGTCTTTTTGATCTGCCCAGAAGCACAGGACAGAAACATATCTGCTAATAATACAAATAGCTACTTGAGGGAGGCTCTTTTAATTTATTGGAGGAACATTTTGGATAGCAAGTATTTGGAACCAAGGAGGGGAAAACATGACCAAGTTGTACTTCTGTCTGCTGTGGAGCTGGCCTTAGAAATAATAACTCCTTCCAATCTCTTTGACCTTTCAGGGGGTTGGTCGGCCACCACTGAGAAGGGAAACCTTATCACAGTACACCTTTTTCTGCTCTCACTGAGATCAATGCATTTTGTTTCACTGACATCACCCCATGGCATTGGGCCATCTAGAATTTGTCTTTATGGCCATCTGTATACCCCAGGAAGGACTCTTGAGGGCAACCCAGAAGGGCAGCTTCGAGTGTTGAACAGGCAGCTCCATTAATTTGGGATGAACTGAGTGTCAGCAAATTGAGTTTCAAGGGCAGTCCAGGAAACTTGTCAATCTGAAGCTGTCTGCTGCGTGGCCGAAGAATTTGTAGTAGTTGGCTTTCGGAGGCTTGTTTGTGTCGGTTTATGTGATTGCTACAACCCCCCAGGTGGATTGAGTAATTTCTTCGTTTAGAACATCCAAGACTGTATGATATTGGAGAGGTTTACTTGACCTTGTCAAGGGCAAACATCCACTTTATTGCTTTCCCTTCGTCTTTACTTAAAGACAACAGACTGCTTTCTCCCTTAAGGCAACTCCAGGAGCAGAGGTGAGTGGAAATTACCATAGATGCTTAACGATGCTCAAGCCCTCGCAGTTGTACCTCCATACTTGTTGATAGTTTCTCTCCGGCGTGTTTTTGATTCGTCTCCAGTAATTTTCCCTCCCATTTTCTTCCCAAGTCAAGATCTTTACGCTTGAAGTGGAGCATAATAATACTTAGCATTTCTGCAACACTTTGCATTTTGAAGTCCCTAAATGAGCATTAATAAGCTAACCTACACAAGATGATGATTGTGTGTCAGGCCAGCTGCTACCCCATTGCACAGATGAGAAAACCAAGGTCCCAGTGGACCAACTTCTAGTCCAAAGTCAGGCAATCCTTCTCCCACATCAGAGTCTCTAGCTTCAAAACAGGTTTGTTCTACACTTGCCTCCCAGGAGTAAAATAAGAAAGAAAGATCAGAAATCATTTTCACTGCGTGCTTCTCTATTAAAATCCAACCTGTTCCAATTTTCAACCTTTTCCTTAATAATCAGGCTGGGCTGTGGGGAATTCTAGGCCTGTCGACAGAAAGCTATCTACACTGTACTTTCCAGTGTTATCTGTGACTTCGTCTGTCCTTACTATTGTCACCCACATCATCTTTGGAAATTGTAAATAGTTCAGAACTCATGACCTCACCAACATCTCCTTTTGTGTGTTCCTGGGGCTGTTTATCCTTCCAACACAGTCTGCTGGTTATATTTTGTTAGCCTATTTATGAGTATGTCACATGAGTAGAATCAATAACCTCACTATAGTTCATCTATATTATGTTTATCGCTTCACCATTTTCACAAGGTGCATCATCCTCATTGGGCAAGAAGTAAACTGAATGGGTGAGACATGATGGGATCTTTCTCACATTGATATCCTCTTGATAGGTCCTGAGAGTCTTTTTCATGGATTAATTAGATTTTTACTAATATTTTCTAACTTTCTGAGGCATGTTTTTTTTTTTAAAAAATCCATTGCCTTTGTGTGTTTGTTTTATATAGAAATCATATCTTGTCCTTCATGTGCTTTCAAGAAAAAATGGAATTTACTGAAACTAAAATTCCATCAGTCAATTTTCAATAGATGGTATCCCCTAAGCTACAAGATTCCGGATAACATGGACAATATTTTATTCAGTTTGTCATATTCTCCGAGGTGCTGATATGCCATGGCAACTTAACAGGTGCGTAACGCATGTGTGATATATACTAAGCCCTGTAAAATACCAGGTCCTCTGGGAAATACGATAGAACAGATTACATGCCCAACATTCTAGGAATTTTCCATTTAGATGCGCAAGCAAACCCATACAACTTGTAGACAATAGTAAATGACAGTATGGTCCAGAGCCATAATAGACAAAGAAGACCCTGCATGTAATGTTCTGTAAGTGGGATGGTTGACGATGAGCTCCTACAATAGGCTCACCTGACCATGTACTCTTGGAGGTGGCCTGACTTGGTGGCAAACCTAGGCCTTTTGACATTTTCATAGCTGTATGAATTAGACAACTTATGAATTAGCCCCTGTTGCCCTGGATTTACTTACCTATCACATAGAAATAATGGTACTTCCAAAAATGTATGCCCACAGGACATCACAACTGAGGGAAAACAGTTTTGTCTCTTTGTTTTACTACTGTACTGCTTGGGTAGAAGATCAATAATTTATGAAACCATCATGTTCACCAAATTTTCATAAGTTGAGGTAACACATGTATGTTAAAAGTTTAACACGGTGCTTAGCATAGTAAGTGCTTAATGAATTTTTATCATTGTTCCTATCATTTCACCTGGTTTAAGAGCTTTGAGCCTTCTCACTGTTTAAATCTTTATGAGTTCTACCTTTCCTGTAACAATGAGATCACAATACTTCTGAAAGAATAAGTTTGTGAAGAACTGTATGTATATTCACCTATTCTTGTTTCCTTGCTGTCTCATCGACTTCTTGTTGTTTACATCTGTACCTCTTCACTTCAACTTTTTAAATTTGAATTCTCCTGGATTATTCTCCTAGATTTTGTGACCCCCTGGAAGCATCACATTGTCTGTTATCTCTGTATCTGCCTCATCTTAGTGACAACAGAGACCTGTATCAGGCCTTTTGGCTCTGTAGCCAAAGGCAGAGATTTGGGGGATAATTTTCTTTTTTTTAAGATTTATTTTATTTTTATTACAAAGTCAGATATACAGAAAGGAGGAGAGACAGAGAGGAAGATCTTCTGGCCAATGAATCACTCCCTCAAGTGACTGCAATGGCCAGTGCTGCGCCGATCCAAAGCCAGGAGCCAGGAACTTCTTCCAGGTCTTCCACATGGGTGCAGGATCCCAAGGCTTTGGACCATCTTCAACTGGTTTCCCAGGCCACAGGCAGGGAGCTGGATGGGAAGTAGAGCTGCCGGGATTAGAACCGGCTCCCATATGGGATTCTGGCACATTCACGGCAAGGACTTTAGTCACTAAGTCACTGTACCGGGCCCGGGGGTGGGGTGGATAAGTTTCTTAGGAATAACTTATCTATGTAGAGTGTAAGTCTATGGGCTACAGTCTGAAGTTTTAAGAGTTGTTGGACAATGTTCATACAAGTGCCTTGAGAAGAAATATCCTCCAGCCTTCTGGAAAATCGGGACCCTGGCAGAGGTGAAGCATTTTTCCACCTATTTTAATGATTGGAGATCCTTAAATAATTGGTATTAGAGACAATATCTTTGTAAATAAAATACAACCTTGAATCTACACTTTGCCATTTTCTAAATATACTGCTCTGGTCTTTCATTTTCTTCTTTAATAAATTATGGTTAAAACTATCTGCCAAATAGACTTGTGGTTAATGTTGAGTAAAACCATGTATACAAAGCACTTTATATTCTGCCTGGATTATCTGCCTGACTTATCTGTTGCTTTTATTATTTTGTGTCTCCAGAAACCAAGTCCAATCACTCTTACGTTCTCTTTAAGGGATTCAACACTCATGAAGTCATTTTTCACACAGCAGGCCAAGGACACACAAAAATCTGATTCCTGGACTATGTGGCCAGGACGTTTAAGCATTGTAAGGTACTTGCTACTGCAAACAATACCAAACCCTGAGAGATTCACAGTCTAACCAAAGCCTGATGTCAGTAATGAGACTAAAGAAAGTAACTCAGGTAGCATTTAATGACAGAAAAGTGGAGCACAATCTAAGTTCTGAAGAACACAGACTCATCTGGGCATGCCCACCTTCCAGCACAGTGTCCTGAGTCATATCTTGTTGGGGTTGTATATGAGCATGGAGGTGATGGGGCACAGCAAGGACTTCGCTAGAAATGATATGGAAACCTCACTAGCCCTTAAGGCGTGTGTGTGAGTTGGAGATGGAACGAATCTTTTGCTGGCAGAATCTTGAGAACGAATAGAAAAGCCAAGAAAGAAGCGAAGAGTCAAGATAAGACAAGACAAAGAAGGGCAGAAGAATTTCCTGAAACCGACCTTATCCAATTTTTTTGGCTTAAATATGATGCTATGTACATTTTTGGAATGATGAGACCTCATTAGAAAGGAGAAAATCAAGATGAGAACAAATGAAGACCAAACATGGACCCTGTAAAGGTCAACATCAGGTTGGGACTTCCACTTCTAAGAACAGGGAGGTGGTTGCTTCTGTAGAAAGTTCTAGCACGTGCCCTTTGGTGAGAGCAGGGCATGGTCAGGATTTCTGCATTCCTACACCAAGAGGTGCCATGGGAAGTCAACACAAGCTCATTCATTCATGTAATCATGTCTTCTTCCACTTAGTGCAAACCCTGGAAAGAGGATGCAAGCAGTGAAAATTCCCACAAACTCCAGAAAATGGGTCAATTGTCTTTCATTAGCACAAGATGGGCATCTCAAATAAAAAAAAAAGTTTATAAGGTTAACTACCAGCACATTATATATACTCTGAGTACAATCATTTTGTTAGAACCACAGTCTTTTACATATTATGTGTGCCAGGACGATAAGATGGATTCTACCTTGACTTTAACTTGGAACTCCCTTCATTTCAAAGGGGCTTGTAAAAGGCACATGTACACCAGATGCTGACTTGAAGTTGTAACTGTACGTATGTATGTATGTACGCATGTATGAAAAAGAAAGGACTGTAAGTAAAGGTTTCCCAGGTCCCTTCTCTGACTTGCTTGCTGTTTGTTCCATGCTTTTTCTTTCTTCCATTCCCTTCCTCTTTTCCTTTTTCCATTCCTTTCTTTAGTCTTTCCTTTCTCCTTGAGACAAAGTTGAAATAAAGAAGATGCTTTTGAGTAACTCTGCGTTTGAGTAGCACCTTCCCCTTTTTGCAAAAACTAATGCCTGGGGAGGAAGGGGAAAATGTGAAGAAGCTGGGAACTCTCTGCTCCTTTGGAACCTGCTCTGGCCCATCCCTTATTGATCACTACTCTCCCTGCCTTTGAGTCTTGACTTGATTGTTTTGTAGCTGTGGTGCTTCAGAGTCTTTCAAAGGTTTTTCAATGGTGAGATCCAGTACAAAATGCCTTGTGAATCTTCGGCCCCAAACACATACAAACCCATGTACATGTACAGATTTAACTAACACAAGCATCATTAAACATGATTTAGACTTACTATGAATACCATTTTACACTGTATTATTTTTATTGCATGTTATCCATTCATTTCTGTTTTAAACAATTACTTGATCATAACCCACTGGGTTTATTTCACAACTAATTAATAGTTCATATTTTGTAGCACTGCTTTAAATGATTTTTAACTGTTGAATCAAGCTTGTTTCTTAGTGATTTTTTTGTTCTTGTCTGATTCTAGCATCTTAAATTAATTACTTTTTTGAAATCCAAATGATTTGCCTGGTAATGTCCCTGAAACAGAATGGGTAGGTTTGTGGCAGCGGCCACATCGAATTGTTGTAAACTCCAGAAACTGGCATTTTATTCCATCTTTAAAAAGTCATTGTTTTCTTTCTTTATCATTTCTACTCGTGTTTTGATGAAGATTTTGGTGCATTCTTGCTTTGTTTCCTCCCTATGAAGCAAATGCACACACAGACCAAAGAGAATGGCGCAGCTCTGAGGCTTCCTGGATCAACATCAGATTGATTCTTGAGCAACAGAGCTTCTGTTGAAATCACAAGTTGGGAAAATAAGAATGTGTAGTCTAAAATTTTCATCACAGCTCTGAACTTGATTCAGCATCAACTTACCCTGCACCGGCATGACAGTGGCCTTCTCCTCCTTCCACTTGCAACTGTAGGCCACTTATGGTAAAGGGCAGAGGGCTGGTGGATGGAGCGGGGAGCACAGAAACTGGGCTGAGCTTTCCTGTGGAGGCACAGAATGCAGAAAGTCTTCAGTGGTGGGAACTGCCATGACTTCACCAGAGTGTTCCCCTCAATTCCAAGAGGGCAGGGGCCCTCTTGGCTAAGATCCACTTAAACTCTTGTCTTGCTCTCATACTCTCATATGACCCTCGTCTGGCTTCAGGAAGCATCACTTGCTCAGACAGGTGGCAGTGCAGGATGATGGGAGAAGCTGGTGTGTAATTTAACCTCTCTCTCTCTCTCTCTCTCTCTCATTCTCACATCAACCATAAACACCTAGCCTCAGCTGCTGTCTTAGGAAAAGAAGAAGGCATCCTCTTCCATCCACAGAGTGTTGGTTCTGGAAGCCGGGTGACAGCTCTTTACAAAGCAGAATTCATCACTTCTTTCTCCACACTTTATACCTTGAAATCAGGGGAAGTATCATTTTATTGGACAATGTCCACTATTTGATCACTCACTCTAAAATTTCCTACTGACTGCATCTTGGCACTTCTGCAAAAATGTCAACGTTCATTTCTTGTCAGTTTATGAAAAACATTTCAAACTATATCAGTTTATAAAATAATGTAACAGGATATTTTTGTGTTTATTGTAACTCTTTGTATTATTGTTAGCCAGGTCAAATCAATCAACTTCAAACCAAACAATCAATTGCATTTGCATTCCTTAATTAGGTTTGATTTACAATAAAGGCTGTCCTTTTACTTTTTTAGGATAATGCAAACTTGCTTTTTGACTAATGGTTTCACATTTTGTATTCACCATTTGGATAAAAGCAAAACAAAATCTACAGTATACTCTTTTTTTAATATCCAACTGGGATTTTAAATTGAATAGCTCACCGAAGGGATGAGGAGGGTAGGGCTGTTCTACCTCACATCCAAACCTGCTTAGCCAAAAGTCAGAATACAGGAGGATAAAGGAAGACAGCCACCTTTACCTTTTTGAGCAGTTATAACGAAGTACCACAGACTGAGTATTTTACACACACACACACACACACACACACACACATTTTATATATATAAACACTCATTTCTGTCAGCACTGGAAGGAAGAATTTTAAGATCTGGTACTCTCTGCTATGTAGAAAGCATCTTCTATGTGCATTCTGACACAGCATTAGCACAAACAGGCCCTTTCAAGTCTCATTAAAAAAAAAGCATTATATATTTTAAAGGCAGAGATACAAAGAAAGATGAAGAGGAAGAGGGAAATACAGAGAGAATTTTTCCAATCAGAGTTTACTGCCACATGGCCACAGTAGCCAGGGTTAGACCAGGACAAAACCCAAACTGGAAGTTTCATCCAGGTCTCGCAAGTGGGTCCAGGGGCTAAAGTGCTTTGAGCATCTTCCATGGTTTTTCCAGCAGTATTAACAGGAAGCTGAAATGGAAGTGGAGGTACTGGCATTCAGATCTATGCCCCGATGGGATGCCAGCACTACAGCACTGGTGCCAAGCCTCGTTTTTATGGGCACTTAATTCCATTCACAAATGCTCATGCACCTTGGCTTGGAACAGAATTCCGTATAACAATAGTTTATGATTTCTATTTCTTTTGGTGGTGATTACAATATTTTTGCTGCTAAACAGCTACTCTGGAAAAATTAGGAATATGGTTTGAAGCATGGGATTTGTAAGACTGGACTATATTGGTATTCTTTTTAGATGGTAAAGAGCCACAGGTAATAAGCACAGATTTTGTCGGAAAGATAGTCCTTGCACATCACCCCGGGTGATAGAGGGTAAGGATGCCTTATGCTCATCTCTCCCCACTCACCCCAAGGCTGTGCCTGACTCCTCTGCTCCACTTGGCAACACAGATAGTATTGACTTGTAGGAAACCTGGCTAAGGAAACACTACTTCCCAATGGAATAGACATACTCTCTCTCCATCTCTCTCTTCTTCCTCTCTGGCTCTCCCTCTCCTCTGCTTCCACTTCCTCTTCCCCCTCCCCCATCTCTTTGCCCAGCCCTGTCCGTTTCTGCCTCTGCTCACCTCCCTACTCCACCTCTTTTTGTCTCTCTCTTTGTGGTAGAGTTGTTTGACACTTGCCAGGCAATCTTCTTCTGCTCACAAAATAAAGATTTTCCTTAAGCTCCCCATTTTTCTTTTTCATTTTTAGCAAGAAAATTACTTATCATTTTCTCCCTTATGCCTCCCTTTGCTTTTCTTCCTTGTCCCTCTTTAGCTCTCTTGTTGCTTTTCTTGGCCAGTGAAAGAAAAATGAAAACTAACTTTAATCACGAGGGATAAGGGTAAGTAGAGTGAGCTATAGATCTGTATCACGCCAAAGGCAAGGGATATGCTTTGGAGTGAGAGAGATGCATTGGAGGGCAGGAGCCATCAACCTCAACAGCCCTTGAGGGAATCTGGAGCCTTGTCAAGAGCAGCACACAGTCACCATTTACCTCCTGATCCTGCTGCAATTAATCTCACTTTCTTCAAGAATGAACTTTCATTAGAAAAAGAAAAAGAGAAAGAGAAAGAGAGATTTCATCATATTGTTCTACTGTTTGGTTTAATTATGGGTATTACAATGTTATTGTTTTCCACAAAACTTTCATTCAACTGTATAATGCTGGAAGCACAATTTGGGTGAGACAAGCATTTCTGAGCTAGGCTAAAAGGACTATTTATAACAGCGTTTCTATGGGAAAGTTTATTCCAGGTTTCAAGTAGCTCACTTACAAACTTTTAGGTTATAACTTGGAACAAAGCTTCCACAGTGGAAAGTGCTTGTTCATGAACGTAAAGGTTTGGTGTGTGGTACATCATTCTGTATCATTCATTTAGTACATGTGGTTCTCTTAATATTCTACTACCTGTCCTCAGCAAATGCAGGGCCATGATCTATGCCCTGTGTCACTCACTCGCTATCATGTAGAACTACTTATAAAAAAAGCAAGGGGTCCCTACTTTATGTAAGGGGCTCCCACTCAAGCGAATTATTCTGGGAACTTGTTTCTCCCCATAAAATATGAGCTCCATGGAAATAAGCACTGTTTAGGAAATGGAATCTGTGCAATGGCTCAGAAGTCAATTTCTGTCCTGGTAAACTTGGGAGAAAGTATTTCATGGCGGCAAAAACGGAATAGCTCCTTCTAGTTGGCTTTTATCTGTGACTTGACACTAGTTAATGTAGTTTATCAGAACAAGAGCTATTATGAGCACACCTGGGAGAAGTTGTTAAGGAAAATCTTTTATTTTAGCTTATGATTTGGGGAGTTCACCGTGCAAGATGGGACAGCTCCCTCCCATCTGGTGTCTGATGTTGGCGTAGGTGACATGCATAGGGAGGTTTAGTGAACCAGGAAGCAGAGACAGAGCACGGTGAGGCTCACTACAGCTTTTATAACCCAACCTCCTGGGAGATCACCTTCCAATGATGCGAAGGCTTCCCAGTGGACTCACCTCACGGACCTCATCACTGGATCAAACATTCATCCTTATTCCATTAATCATTTAACAATCTATTGGCTGTTAACTTTGGACTCAGGGACCAAGATTTTAATTCATGGACTTTTGAGGGACACTTGTCAAACTATTTGTCCAAATTTTATGCAGTGTGAGTGATATGTGGACAAATGTATACACAATTGCTAATTTTACAGTCCTTGGCAAAGCATTAGTTACACTAAAGGTAACCAATGGAGGATATTTTCTTAACCTAACTGGAGTTGGTTTCCTGGATTGGGGACTTTAATTTCCAAACATTTTCCGCCAGTGATGATCACTGGGGGACATAAGTTGCCAGGGCAATGCAGACCTCGCCCTAAAGCTTCCAAAATGAGTCCCCTGTGGAGGGCCATTTAAACTCAGGAAGAAATGTGATCACCTCCTGCTCAGTGTGGTGTTTTGGGGAGATTTGAATTGCAATGTGCTGTATCTAATCTACAGGGAAAAGAAAATGGAACCAGTATCATTAAAGCTTGAAATGTTGAAATTAGTGGCTTGGGCCTGGCTTCCATGGTGATAAGAGATTCATCTGGTGGCCTGGAATAAAAGTGCTACAATAACTTGGCTGGGCAGGCCACTTCTCTGTGTGGACACTGCTGGGTTATGTATGTGTGTGTGTGTGTACACACATGCATGTATTTATATATATGTGTGTGTGTATTTATATATAAATAAATATATATATATGTGTGTGTGTGTGTGTGTGTGTGTATAAATAGTGAATATATTTGTTTTTCCCTTATGGTCACTGTATTTTCTCCTCTAGATACATAATTTGTTGGAAAACCATTGCATTTGGGGAGAATCCAACTTGTTCTTTTTCAGAGCAGGAATGTTTGCAAATCCCTCTAAATTCTGTCCCATCTCCCCTTACAAGATAAGGGCTGACTTGCCTCTGGGTATTGCAGGAGGGTTATGTCCGCACAGCAGCAGTTCCTGATATATGGGCACATTTGAAGCTGCTGGCAGCACCACCCTTAATAGCACTCTTCTTTACAAAGTGCTTGTTGTTAAATATTTATGAGGCCTGGCAAGACAGTCCCCCATCATGGCCAGGGCAGATGGCCATATCATGCTTTCTTGCAGCATCCACGGCTGCTCTGCAGAAAGAGGGTGCGGTGTTTACACTCACTTCTCTGTGATGTTGGGGCCATCTCAGCCCTGGCTGGAGGAGGCTGTGGCAGAGATGTGGGCTACAGAGCCAGTGCGGCAGGGGTATGCAGGAAGAATATGATTTGTTCCCAAGGCAGGCTCCCACCATCACAATCTCTTAAATATTAATAGGATCCAAAAATACATTTATAAAAAATGAACAAAACTAAAATAAATGGAAGAGCAGTAGGCTGGGGGAAATGTTTGCAGCAAAGATGGCAAACGAAAGGTTAGGATCCCTTTCCTTGGACCCCCTTAGCTCAGGTAGCAAGGACAAGTAGTGAATTTTTTTTTTTCTTAAGAGACAGGGACTAATAAGCTCAAATGCAATGTGTTCACTCATTGTCCTGGGAAGCTGTCAGTCACATAGATTTGGACTGAGGGCTCAGGGCAAGCACCAATGATGTGGCTGTCTGCACGGAGAAGCCAGGGCTTGGTTCACAGGGGTGTGTCTAGCAGGGTCAAGCTCTACAGAGGCTGTAAAATGTGGTTTGTGGGGTTGTGAGGCTGATGCTTTCACTTGATTCTATTGCAATTGGACGTTGCCAGCTGCAGAGGTGTGGAAAAAGCTTTGCCAGTGGGTGTCACAGCCAGTTTTCAGCACACAGGGTGGAGCCTGACCCAGTCCTAATGCCCTGTGTGAGGCCAACATTTCCACCAGGCCACAGCCGTCCTCCTTGCACCCTTGCTCTGCGCCTCGGTGTGTCAAGCTCCTGCCTTGGTGCTTCCTTGCCTCCCATCAGTTTCCCAGGGATGAGTCTGCTCTGAAATGCCACTTGCTGGGCCCAGAGCTCTGACAGTTTCTGCCCCTGTCTTACATACCTCTCCCTGAGAGGACTAGACCTGTGAGTGGGGCTGGGAGGCTGCCACAGGTCACTTGACCTCAGAGTCACAGCTGCAATGCCTTGAGCAACTCTGTCCACATATTCTTACCCCACAGAGTCTGTGTGCTCTAGCCTGAGACTGGGCTTCAACTCTTGGTAAGTGGGTTTCTGGCAAAAGGATTCTTTCAAGCTTGACTCTCTCCTCCTACTGTCCTCCACATGTGATGACACAGCAAGAAGGCCTTGACCAGATGCTAAGCCCTCAGCCTTAGAGTTTACAGCCTCTCAGACTAGGAGGAAATAAATTTTCTTCATTAAAAATGACTCAGCCTTGGGTATTCTGTTATAGTAGCAAGAAGCAGACAAAGACAGAATATTAGGGCTGTTGCTGAACTCAAAACATAATGATGTGATAGCAGCTTGAGCAATGGGTCATGGAAGGTTGGAGAATCTGAATGGGCAGGCTAAGAAAGTCTAGATTACTATAAAGACAACACCAAGGGCAAGGACTTTGCTGAACTGGATCCATGCCCAAGGTTGCGGTGGAAAGCAGAATTTTTAAAAAAGAAATTAGCTTTTTTTAAAAAATATTAATTTGAAAGATAGCATTAGATAGAATGAGAGAAAAAAGAGAGAAAGGAATAGAGTGAGCGTAAGAGAGAGAGAGAGAGAGAGAGAGATCTTCCATCTGCTGGTTTACTCCCTCAATGGCTGTAGCAGACTGAAGCCAGGAACTGGGAATTCCATTTTGGTTATCCATAAGGGTGACAGTGACCAAAATACTTCGGCCCTCTTCCACTGCTCTCCAAGGCATATTAGTAGGGAGCTGAATAGGAAGTAGAAAAGCTAGTGCTCTGATCGGGTTTCTGATACAAGATTACAAGCATGGGGCCCAGTGTGCCACAGTGGCCTAGCAGCTAAAATTCTTGCCTTGCATGCAGCGGCATCCCATATGGGTGCTGGTTCTAATCCTGGCGGCCCTGCTTCCCATCCAGCTCCCTGCTTGTGGCCTGGGAAAGCAGTAGAAGAGGCTCAAAGCCTCGGGACCTTGCACCCATGTGGGAGATCTGAAAGAGACTCTAGCCTCCTGGCTTTGGATCAGCTCAGCTCCAGCTGTTGTGGCCACTTAGGGAGTGAATCACCAGAGAGAAGATCTTGCTCTCTGTCTCTCCTACTCTCTGTGTATTTGAATTTTTAATAAAAAATAAAATTTAAAAAAAGTTAGCAAGCATGACTGACTTTTATATGCCAAAATACCTGCCTAACGATGGCAGAATCTAAGAAAAACATACTAAAATAAGAGAAGAAATATGTAAGCAACCAAACATTTGTGATGCTGTGTAGCGTCTTTCAACTTCATATAATAAAATATGTCAAGAAAGGAGTAATTTAAAAGCAAAACTGGTGTGCCACAGTAGCATAGTGGCTTAAGTCCTTGCCTTGAATTTGTCAGGATCCCATATGGACTCCGGTTCGTGTCTTGGCAGTCCCACTTTCCATCCAGCTCTCTGCTTGTGGCCTGGGAAAGCAGTTGAGGATGGTCCAAAGCCTCGGGACCCTGCACCCATGTGGGAGATCTGGAAGAGGCTCCAGGCTCCTGGCTCTGGATAGGCACAACTCCTTTTGTTGTGGCCATTGGGAAGAGAATCATCGGACAAAAGAGCTTCCTCTCTGTATATCTGACTTTCCAATAAAAACAAAATGAATCTTTAAAAAAAAGTAAAACATATGAATAAAAAATCAAGCACAATTTAGGGATTGGAGGATTTTCAGCCTGGCCAAATAGATAAAGTGAAGCAACTGTGGGGCTGCTTGAGGCTTTGAGACTAGATCTCTGCTCTGATGTGCACAGGAGTTGGGGTGCGATCAACAAAGGTTTGCTCTGGGAGGTGTCAGACCTAGTGTCACTTTGCTGGCTGAGTTGTTTGGAATTCAGTAGGACCAGTTACCCCTGTCTTCTTGCTTATTTTTGCTATTGTCTCTCCTATGACTGTATTTTGCAAGTATTGAACCTGTATGATTTCCCAACTTGGCTGGGAATTTGGCTCAGCATGAATCTTGCCATCAGTTGCAAGCACATTTGATGTACATGAGATGGTAGTTTTGACTGGATGGAATGAATGGATCTTGTGTGAGAGAAGAGCATGAGTTTTGGGGCCCTAGGAGCAGAATATTAGGGTCTGAATGTAGACACCCTGAAATTTGACTGGTGTTGTAAGACTATTAGGTGGAACCATGAGAAGCGGTCAGGGTGGGCGGATTCTGCTTTCACGAATGAAGTAATGCTATCATTGAGAGAGTAGTATTTATTTATTTATTCATTTATTTCTGTTAAATGAACATGTATTTATTACTTTCTATATGACAGAAGCAATTAAAATTACAATTTAACAGACACAATTTTTAATATTCACACATAAGGAGAAGAAAATCAACAAGAACTGAACACCTAGTATGTGTTGTGTATTCTTCTACACATTGGGACCAGTAGAGTAGATTAAGCTGCTGCTTGCAATGTTGACATCCTCTTACAGAGTGCTGGTACCAATGCCCTGGATGCTCCACTTTTGACAAAGCTTCCTGTTTATATACCTAACATGGTTGCAGAAGATGATCCAAATACCCGGTCCCCTGTCACCCATGTAGGAGGCAAGGAAACAGTCTCTGGCTCCTGATTTCAACATGTCCCAGCACTGGCTTTGGTAGCCATCTGGGAATAAGCCAGCAGATGGAAGAGCTCCATCTTGCCCTCTTGCTCTTTGTACTGCATTTCAAATAAATGAATACACTTCAAAAATAATAAATGAAATGGGCACGCTTACCCCCTTTGACTCCCTCTCTCTCCCTCTCCCTCTTGGCTGTCCTGGACTTCCTAGCCATCAAAACTGTGAATAAATACATTTCTCTTCATCATAAATTGCTCAGCTGTGTGTGACAAAATGGACTGAAACAAGTATGATAATCATATTAATATAATGATATGCTTTATTTCTTCAGCCAGGGGCCACTGACTCCACCTCCACTTATAGGAACAATTTTTAAGAGGAGCAGTAAGGTTTACCTTAATAAAGCACAGGTGGGAAAATGCATATGTAATAAAAGGAAAATCTTGGGAAATACGTTTAGCCATCTAATCACTGAATAAATGGAAAGAAAAACCACTGTTAAAGCTATTAAGGGGTCTGTTACAGCAATATAATTCTGTACTGCTGGTATTGTAAATTGGTATAATAATTCTAGAAATCAATTTGGCAAGAGTCATTCATTCTGTAGACAAGTATTGAGTGCCTACCAAATTCCAGACATTCTGTTAGCATCTGGAGATACAGAAGGAATAAAGGCAAGTCTCTGTTCACAGAAGCTAAACAAACCAAAGGCCTAAGCGACGTGTGCCACCCCCAGATTATCTCCTGCTTCTTGACTCAGGAACCCTAAACAAATAATTTTTTAAAAGTGTTTTCTTGTGATGGTGTACATTGTGGTACCATCTTTAGCAGCAGAAAACTAGCAACTAGGCAAATATTCAACAGTTAGGAATGCTTAAAGTTACAATAATTTATTAACAAAGCATTATTTAATATGGATTAAAATTCTAGGGATAACAATTATAAAGATAATGCCAGATGGAAAAACAATGTGCAATATAAACCAGGGTTGAAAGGCTGTGTACAAACCACTGAAGAACTGTATGGCAGTAATTTTCTAAATGGAGTTTCATATTTTGAATGAAGGTTTGGAGCCACTCTTAGACAGAGCCTTCCACTGGCCCTCTACCCCAGATCAAGGCATTGCTATACTTTGACCTCGCTGAAGTCAGCCAAGGCCACTTACGTACTTTGGCCCAACAACCCCAAGTGGAAGAACCACAAAGTCACTAACAAGGGGAACTTGAGGGCCAATCCTCACAAAATGCATAGCTCTCTTAGTGCCTCCTGCCATGGGCAACTGACAGCACCTCCAGTGCACACTGGATTCTGGAGCAAGGAGATCAGAGAGAGAGCGTAGACACCTGCAGTGTGTACTGCCAAGAGCAAACAGGCCATCTCTGCTGCTTTCAGCCCTTGGGGTTTTATTAAAAAAAATCAGTATCTTCACCATATCTGTTGATTCCTTATTTTTAAACTTTGTAGACAGCTTATTTTTGAAATAATACTAATATGGGCTTGCACAGCCGTGTAACAGATCAAAGGATGCTGTGAGCTTTGTGCCCTTGTAACTCGCCATCTGTGAAACCTTATTCTTCTGTAAGTATTTTGGGTTTAGATACCACCTGGTAAGTTTCAGCTCAGAAGTTCAAAAACTGCTTTATTTTTTTCTTAGTATTCTTCTGCAATTCAAAATAATGAAGGCATCAAATGACTATTAGTTCATATGGGTATGTCAATGCTTCTCATATTAGCAAGAGAAACAAAAATATTAATTCATGTAAAAATAACAAGCCCTTTACAAAATATTTTAGCAAAATATTCATGAGCAATAGCCACATTTTCCAAGACAAAGAAAATGAGTAAGAATGTCATTCCTTTGGCTTTTTTTGGAAAATGGTTTATTTATTTGAAAGGCAGAATTGCACCAGAGAGAAGGAGAGACAAAGGTATCGTTCACCCATTGGCTTACTCCTTACATACCAGCAATGGCTAGGGTGAAGTCATGTTAAAGCAACAAACCAGGAGATTTTTCTGGGTCTCCCATGTGGGTACATGGGCCTAAGCACTCGGGCCATCCTCAACTGCTTTCCCAGGGGTAATAACTGGGAATTGGATCAGAAGCAGAGCAACTGAGCCTCAAACTGGTGCCTACATGGGGAGGCAGCAGTGCAATCAATGACGTATCATGCTTCACCTCAATGCCAGCCACTTTTCCCTTTTGTGGGTTTCTTTAATGTCTGACATAATAGAATCCAACTAGACCTCATGTTTGTTTTGTGTCTCCCATGATAGAATTTGGTGTTTTATATGAACTATGTGGAAATTCTAACCTTGCACAGACATGCCATGAGAAAAAGGTGAATTATTTTCACAGACTTTTCAGGTAACTGGATATTCATCTTTGATGCCACACTAATAGTTTGTTGAAAAGATTAATTGCAACATGGAACCTAACATGCTGTGATGCACTCTAACATACAAGAATGTATTGGTCCCACTCTATTCTCAATGAGCATTTTGCCCTTGCATACTTTGTAACATGACACTGACCTGCTATGTTATTCAAATATTCAAAAACCAACACATTTCATTATACAAAATTATGCTTATTACTGTAGTTACTGATCACTTCAGAAAAGTGTGAGCTCACAAACACACATTTTAAAATTATGATTATTGTTCAGAAACTCAACTTTTTCCATTGGCAACCAATATTCTCAAGTTGTTTTCCTTGAAGTGACAGACTCATTTTGCTCATTTTCCAGAAGATGTCTGCCAAGTGCCCAAATCTCAATAACCATGGTTTGTTTAGAATTTATTCTGTCAAGCAAAAGATATGTTCCAGAAAAAACGGAATATTTAGCTAACAGCTCAGTCACTCATGGGCTGTTGTTGAAGTAACCATCATGAGTAACTCATCAGAATCTCTGTGTTGTATGTGTTTGTCACATGAAGATTGGAAAAGGTCTGTCTTTAAAGGGCAGATTGTAATAGAAATGTTAATTGTTTATTATTTATCAAAGAAAATTATTTTTGAAATCAATTTTTATTTTTTATTTGAAAGAAAGTGAATATGTATTCTGATACTTAACTGTCCAGGTATCAATAGAGCCAGCCTGGAGTGAGGGATTGGAAACTCAATCCAGGTTTCCCCCATGTGTCGCAGTTACTTAAGCCATGCCATTAGCCATCCAGGGTCAGCATTAGCACAACTCTTGAGTCAGGATCCTGAATCTATTGTCATACCCAGACATTCAGCGTGTGAGATATTAACTGGAGGCTTACCTGCTAGACTGAACACCTACCCTCAAAAGATATTCCTAAGTGAGCTGACTTCTCTTAGTCCTACTGTGAACATGTGCCGGTGAAGAATACATCATGGGTGCTGGGTGACACCGCCTTCATTTGTGAAAAGGAGCCAGAAATTCACAAACTTAATCAATTGCCTCCTTAGTATAATTATGAAAAAAACCATACCCATGACCTCCTGAGATGGTGTTGAAAACCACAGGGTCTGCAATCATGTTTGTTCCTGCTTATTGCAAACTCTTCTGCTGCAACAATAGAAGGTGTGCAAGCTGTCTTCTTCATAATGCAGCTTCCAGGATCCTTGGTGGCCTTGGGACAGATGTTTATCTACTGGGGATCTGCCTTCTTGTATGTAAGACAAGAGTGTCTACTGGCTGATATTTTATGTCCCATTGGACAAAGTTCTTGATCTCCTTCCACGGCCTAGAGGGGTTCAAAATCCTATACGAGCATTGAAGTATCATTTATGTAAAAACAATATGTGACTATTTAACCAGTGAATAAATAAGAGACATCAGGACAGATAATTGCAGGGTAGGGATTCTCTCTGGCAATTGTAATCATCCTGAGCACCCTGATAATGGAGAAGCTGGTGACACATGGGGTGGTCAGGGGATTTGATGTTCTGAAACTTGTAACTTAAGATCTCAAAGATCAGAGGGCCCTGGCCGATATCCCCGATCTCTGCATTTCTTGGTATTGACAGGGCCCAGTGGATGTTCTTCAGGAATATCTTTAAGTTCTGCAGGGGATGGATGGATGGATGGATGGATGGATGGATGGATGGATGGATGAGTGGATGGTGGGAATAAATTTCCAGTATTTAGCACATACCATATTCTGGAAAGTGTTTAAAGGACTTCACTTGTCCTAACTCTTCACAACAAAAAAGTGGAGTTTTACATTTATTATCATTCTGTGAAAGATAAAATTGGATCCCAGAGGACATACAGCTAGAATGCTACAAAGCTAGGATTCTAGGCCAGAAAGTTAGGTCGAGAAGGATTGCCACTTCCTAAAGTACTTGTAAAGAATACACCACAGGGCCCGGCGGCGTGGCCTAGTGGCTAAAGTCCTCGCCTTGAAAGCCCCGGGATCCCATATGGGCGCCGGTTCTGATCCCGGCAGCTCCACTTCCCATCCAGCTCCCTGCTTGTGGCCTGGGAAAGCAGGAGAGGACGGCCGAATGCATTGGGACCCTGTACCCGCATGGGAGACCTGGAAGAGGTTCCAGGTTCCCGGCTTCGGATCGGCGCGCACCGGCCTGTTGCGGCTCACTTGGGGAGTGAATCATCGGACGGAAGATCTTCCTCTCTGTCTCTCCTCCTCTGTGTATATCTGGCTGTAATAAAATGAATAAAATCTTTAAAAAAAAAAAAGAATACACCACAAAAAAGTATCTCCTGGCAACTATTATCATTGCTACTGATAAACTATCTTTATGGATGGTATGTCATATGTTGTATATAAACTAAAATTGAAATGTGAATGGGGTGGTCACAGAATGTGGTTAAGAAATTGCATTTATTTTTAACATGCTGGCTGCTCAATACTATGTCAATTAATTCCATAATGATGTCAATTGTTGCTGATGGTATGTTAGTGCTTTTATTTGATCGGGATGATATTCTGCTGGCTCTGCCATCAGACCAGAGAGGGTCTTTCCGATAAGTAGTTGGACTTGACTAGACTATAAGATGTTGGACTCTATGCTCGGCATATGCTTGCAAAGAGGGAATCTCAACTGAACTTGAACTATGGTTAAGCAACAAGGTGGAGGAACCCACCATGCGGGGAGGGTATGGGGAGGTGTGGGGAGAATCCCAGTTCCTACGAAATTACAACACAATGTAATTAATGAATAAAATTAATAAAAAAAAAGCTACGTGTGGGCCTGGCACGATGGCTCAATGCCTACATCTTCACCTTCCAAGCAGCAGGATCTTACCGGCATTGATTCATGTCCCAGGTGTTCCACTTCCCTTCCAGCTCCCTCCTTGTGTCCTGGGAAAGCAGCAGAGGATGGTCCAAAATCTTGGGACCCTGCACTCATGTGGGAGACCTGGAAGAAGCTCCTTGCTCCTGGCTTCAGATTGGCTCAACTCTGGTCGTTGCAACTATTTGGAGAGTGAATGAGCAAATGAAAGATCTTTGTCTCCTTCTCTCTGTGAATCTGTTTCTCCAATAAAAACAAATGAGTCTTTTTTAAAAAAAAGTTACATGTGTCAAAAAAGCATAGATTAAATTGATTTTAAGCACTATTTCATAAATTCTATGGTATCCATTTAAAGATCTGGGTAAAATGGAGGAATGATTAAAACAATAAGTAACATTTGACTTGTTTTGAGGAGATACACAAAAGGGAACTATGAAGGATTGCCTGGTTTTGTCTGTGTTTTGAAACTGAGTGTGAGGAGTCTGTGGCCTGCAGTGCCGACACTTACTGGGCAGTGCAAGAACTAAGTGCAGAGGACCCTGAGAATGCACCTGTCTGGAGGCAGTGCTAACGATGGCTTCTGGAGATCGGTTCTTGCCACTGCTTCCTGACATCCGTTCCTACCTTCTGAAAGTCTGCCCTCTTTCTCATGCACTGACTGATTTTGGCCAATGAGAATGGGGAAGGAAAGTTGGGCTCTATTTCCTCTTGAGAGGCTCCATGGCAAGGAGTCAGTATTCCAGCTTTGCACAGGAATGTGGGGCAGCTGAAAATCAGGTCAGAGAAGACCAAGGTTTATTAGTGGTGATTTCTTCTCTTTCCCAGAAAGGAAGACTAGCAAGCAACACAGCTATGCTGAGTCTTGAAGTTATCTTTTATGAAACGATGGGAAGAGCAGATATTGGGCACAGGAGTAAAGCTTTGGATGCCTACATTGCATGTTGGGGTGCCTGCTCCAGCGGCAGCTTTTCTGTTTCTAGTCTAGTTTCTGATAATGTGCAACCTGGCAGGCAGCAGGTGCTGTCTCAGGAGGTTGGTAGCTGCTACCCACACAGGATGAAGCTCTCAGCTCCTGACTGCTGTGGATACGTATTTGGGAAGTGAACAAATGGACAAAAGGTCACTAAAGCTGTCTTTCTGCTTCTCGTAGAAGATCCAAATAAATAAATGCATGTCTCAAGAAGAGATGGTGTGCTTTATTCCTTCTCTTTTTCTTGAGCTACATGCCTTAGCTTTGTTCAGTTTTCTCAGCATAAATTCCAAATATGCCTTCTCTTAAAAAAATAAAAAAAAAACCCCATAAAGCAAGTTTTTGGAGAAACCAAAGCAACCGATGAGAAGAAGGAGAAGAAACAGCGGATAAATAATTTTCAGAATTTCAGAAACAATGGATGCCTGAGTGGACATGATGGGAAGGAAGCGAAGGCTGAATTAGAGTCAGCAGGTTGAAGGCTTTGAGCTGTAGACCTGAGTTATTTTGACAGGAAATTTTATATTTCCTGTTAGCAGAGCCAGTAAGGATTCCAAAACTGATCTGTCACAGGCTTATGTCTCTTTTTTAGGCAGTACATCGGTTCAGACAAAACCTGAATCTAGATATTTTAATCCTGTTCTGCTTGGAACATTGTCTCAGCAGTAACATAGCAAGTGAGGTCCCATCATTCACTCAACAAACATCATTCACCTAACACATTTCCTATGTTCCAAAAGTCATGCTTGTCAAAGGCACCATGTCCATCCAAGATGAGCAAGATAGATATTGTCCTTGCCTAAAGAATTAGCTTCTGCAGTGTGGAGACTATATGTAGCATTTACATATGTGTGTGCTGTCACATACATATAGTCTATACTGTTAAAATAGATACAAAAATATGATATTAAAGAGGAGCTAAATAGATCCCATAATATCATTTTTATTGCAACTCACAGTTGGTAATGGTGGTAAATAATTCAGCTCTCAAGTGTTTACCAAGGGTTATCTCCTGAAATAAAATAAGATTTCTCAAAAGAGTACAGTGCCTATATTTTTTGTATAAACTTTTTTTGTGTCCTAGCATAGCGAGTATTATTGGTATCTATGCCCTTTCTTGTTAAGATTTAGGCAAATATCCTATCAGCACTGCCCTTAGAGAAGGGTTGCAAGATACAAAACAAAGAAATCCATTATTTTATCAAATGTATAATTTAATGGACAATAGAAATAGTCTTGCAAATGAATGCTTTTTACTTGCAAATGCTGCACTTTTGGAAAGAGGAATACAAGTGGGCATGAAATGTAATTCACAATAATAGTCAAACCAAAAATACACAATAGGGTGAGTGTCACAGCCGGGAGGGGATGACCACACAATATCCCAGCGAGGTATGGAAGCACACGAGAAGATAATATTGAAGTTCTTGGTCCTGGGGAACAGGACCTCCCATCTTTATAGCATCCCAGAGTAAGTAGGTGCTGAGTGAAGGAACAGCCAAGGAGATGATTTTATGCTGAAGACGACAGAGAAGAAACATGCCTTTCTTCTTATGTGCAGACTTGCTGTGCCCAGGAAGGGACCTCAGCTTGGAGTAGCACAGGTTGAGTGAAGTGTCCCGGGCAGTTTCCTGGATTCCAACCACCTGCTTGGGATGCTGAAAGAGCCTCTGTCAAATCCTAAGCTCCCAAGAAAGGGCAGGCAGGGTGTGCACTAGGCTTTACTGAGGACACAGAGGAGCTAGAGGGTTTGCTCCTGATCTCAGATTATTGGAAAGAATCTCGGCAGAAGGTAAGTGTGGGGAATCATAAGGAGCAATGGCGGCAAGTTACCTTTCAAAAGTACCTGGCACAGACAAAGCACGAGAAGTGACCATGTAGGAACACATTCATCGGTCCTAGGGGCACTCATCATGCTAGCCTCCTTCTTGTGTCACTCTGGACACAGCTGACATTGTTAGGGATCACAGCCGAGAATGTGGCCAGATAACAACGCCAGGTGGGATAATCACAGTACCATCAACATCACTTACCTTACAGGTGAGCTGTAGTACAGAGTTGGCAAACTGAAACCTGAGTGGACAAAATTTCTAAATGGCTAACATAAGTGATGTAAACCCTCCTCTCTCTCTCTCTCTCTCTCTCTCTCTCTCTCTCATACACACATGTGTAGATTCAATCACTGATGTAATTTCTATTTATGACTGAGAAACAAATTATACCAGTAGTGACCATGCTAAAACGGCACATTTTGCAGGTGAGTTGAAATTTTCCCTAAGTGCAAAGTTGCTCTGGATCATCTCTGCCAAGCTGATGCCTAGCATGTGTATGCCACTCATGTGCCTAGATCAATATAAATATGGATACCTCTTGTATGAATTAGGCAGAAAAGTGGGACAATTTGACAGCCCCTTGCTGAGACACAGCAGCTCCCATTCCGTGGAAGAGCCTGACTAGCCGAGTGCAGTCTTGATGGACTACAAGAAAAGAAACGGCAGCCCAGCGAATGCAGATGCTTTGGAGATGTTCGTTTGACAGATTGAAGCCTGTTTGTCATGTGGGCTGTCACTTATCAGAGTTTTAAATAGGAGCCTTCTATAGGATGTTGCATAACCTGCTGGCTCACAACATCCCCAGGGGAATGGAACAGGGGAGGCACAGATGAGAAGCGGCTGTGAGATGGAGGACAAGGCCCCGTTCTTCCTCTTAATGGATTCCGTGCCTCTTGCATGGACATGGTTGAACACACAGCTGGGGAATGGAGACGCCTGCTCTGAAAGGGCTGTGTCAATCAAGTGGGGAAATTAATCATGGCATGTTGGAAGCAGAACCAGAAAGAGAGGAAGATTCTCTGTGAGGGCTGGGCCCTGGGATAGAGCCCTGGGAGATGCAAAGAGCTCCTACCAAGTCTGCCACTCTCTGACGCTGTCTCTGATTCATGCTGCTGGCCAATCGAAGGCTGGTAGATGCACTCAGTTCTCCCCTTTGGGGGAGGGATCCAGTTTACCACACTGTGTGAGGGGGACTTCCAAAAGTTAGTGAAAGAATGGAGCCTGGGTTTTATTTGGCACAAAACATGTTTGAAGTTCACGCAGGGTTGCTTTCATCTCATGAGTTCTCCATGTACTTTGTGAAGACTCTTCATAAGTGATGAGACATCATGTATTTGAAATTATGTGATAACACGGGCTTAATCTGTTATTCTTGGTCAGAACGCTATGCTTTGATTCACACACTCAATCTAATATGATGTAGTCCTTATGTCAACTGGAAGCTACTGAGCGAATATTCAACACATATGGGCCTTGCACTCTATCATGGGTGTGTTAGGTTGGGCAGAGTAAAAGTGACTCCACCATCCCTCCTAAGCCAAGCCAACACTCCCATCCAGAAGTGTTTGAAATGCTAAATTACCCTAAACTTGCCTCTGCGTACAAAGTCAACACTAGTCATGATGCGCACCCTGTGCAACAAGTCACAAGCGTGCTCACACAAACTGAGGAGCTGTTTTCTTCCAGGGCCCACATCTAAGATGCATAAAAGTGCAGTGATGTATGCCCCGGGAAGACATTTCCCTCACACAATCATGCCACCACCTGGGGTGGTCTAGGGTTATCTCTCACCAAGGAATGATCCGTCCAACTCTCTAGCTTGACTAATGAAACTCTTCACCTGGACATCTCTCTCTCTCTCTCTCTCTCTCTCTCTCTCACTGTCAGTCATCTCTAAATCTAACAGGGTGTAGTCCCAAGGTAATATAAGTTTGGGGAGAAGCTTCATTTTTTGAGGGGTTAAATTAATTATTAATTTTTAAAAAGACAGATTCAATTTATATAATTTTAATTCTATATACCTACGAAGAGGAAGACACACATACAAAGAAGCTTCCAACACTGGTTGACTTCCCACATTACCACAATGGCTAGGTCTGATCAGAAGCCATGATCCAGGAGCTCTGTGTAGGTCTCCCATGGGGGTCTTAGACATGAATGTAGGAACTTATGTGCTTGGTCCATCTTTTGCTGCTTTCCCAGGTACATTAGTGGGGAGCTGGATGGGAAGTGGAGTAGTCTGGATTCTAACTGGACCTATATAGAATACTGATAGAACAGGTGGCGACCTAATCCTACACCACTACACCAGCACTGGAGCTGATTATTTTTAAAGAATTCTTTTTTTTTTTTATTGTTAATTATTTTGCATTATGTGACAGTTTCATAGGCTCTGGGTATCCCCCCCTCCCTCCCCCTCCCCTCCCCCCGGTGGATTCCTCCACCTTGATGCAGTATTACAGTTCAAATTCAATCAAGATTCTTTCATTGCAAACATATACCAAGCATAGAGTCCAACTACTTATTGTCCAGATTGGTTGAACAGTTTCTTGGGGAGACCTTTTCTGGTCTGAAGTTTGAGCTGGCAGAATATCATCACAGTCAATTAAGAGTCCCAATATAACATCAACAGCAATTTGCAATGTTATGGAGTTGACATGGTTTTGAGTAACCAGTGTATTAAAAAGAAAAAAAAAAAGGAAAACAAGTCCTAGCCACAACCTATGATTAGCTCATTGACATTTCAATTTAGTTCATATACAGGACCGGCTGCTCTATACCTTAAAATGGCCATAAGGCACCATTCAGCTGTTTCGTGTCCATTTCATCTTAGTATTTAGCCAGTTGTTGTGTTGAAGTAAAATTTTGCTGATCTTGGCAGATTTTAGGATAATCCAGACTGGCTTGTAACTCTAACAAGATATATGTCAACATTTTAGGTGCAGAACTTTTTTTTTTTTGGGGGGTGGGTGTGCAGGAAAATCCTCAACACCATGGTGAGGAGTAAAACTAATCTTTGTGACCCACCCAGTGAAGTGTGAATCATCCTTTTAAAAAAAAAAAAAAAAAAGATTTTATTATTATTGGAAAGCCGGATATACAGAGAGGAGGAGAGACAGAGAGGAAGATCTTCCGTCCGATGATTCACTCCCCAAGTGAGCCGCAACGGGCCGGTGCTGCGCCGATCCGATGCAGGGAACCAGGAACCTCTTCCGGGTCTCCCAAGCGGGTGTAGGGTCCCAATGCATTGGGCCGTCCTCAACTGCTTTCCCAGGCCACAAGCAGGGAGCTGGATGGGAAGTGGAGCTGCCGGGATTAGAACCGGCACCCATATGGGATCCTGGGGCTTTCAAGGCAAGGACTTTAGCCACTAGGCCACGCCGCCGGGCCTGTGAATCATCCTTTGCAATGGGATGAATCATGTTCTACTCCATAATTTATGTGTTTTATAGGGTTGTGAATTCTTCTGTTGTGTAAATTACCTATAAACTGCTGAATCATCAAAGGACACAGAGCAGAAAGTTAGTGTTTAAGTTTTCACTTAATCAAATTGGATTTGATTAAAAGGATGTTCCTTGTCAATATAGGAGGTGCTGTACTCAAGCTTGAATGTGTGACATTTTCATACAATTATGGTAAACATTCTCTGGTGGCAAAATTATCAGGCCTGGGCAGTTGTAAATGGTTCACGTAGGCTGTTGCAGAAAATTCAGAGTTTGTAATTGGGGTGCAATGTGGTAAGCTCCATGCCTGTGGAATTGCAGGAATGACTAGCAATATTTAGCTATACTATGTTGCAGAAATCAGCAATAGAGGCTGATGCTGTGGCAAAGAAGATTAAGCTACTGCCTGTGATACCAGCATCCTATATGAATACCAATTCAAACCCCTACTGTTCTACTATCATATAGCTCCTGGCTAAAGTGCTGGGGAGGGTGGAAGGTACGCTAAGAACTGGGGTCCTTATGTCACATGGGAGACATAAATGGTGTTCTAGGTACCCGGTTTTAGCTTGGTGCAGTCCAAGTGCTGTGATGTTTTGAGGAATGAACCAACAGTCTCTTTCTCTGCTTTCCAGATATATAAATAAATATATTTTAAAAAAGCAACAGCAACTTTCTTTGGTTAATCCCATCTCCCACTGATTCTGAGTTTTCCCACGATTTGTCTTAACTAGTAAGACAATAGCAAATGGGAGGTAATCAGAGACTTGCGTATGTCTTGTGTTTTATTAGGTTGTCTTTTTTTAAAGATCTTTTTTCTTTTTTTTTTTTTTTCACTAGAAGATTTACAGAACAGACACAGAGAAAGAGAAACGGAGAGAGAGAAAGAGAGATCTTCTGTCTGGTTATTCCCCAAATGGCCATAATGCCCAGAGCTAGGCTGGTCCAAAGCCGGGAACAGGAGCTTCTTCTCAGTCTCCCATATGGGTGCAGGCATGCACATCCTTTGATTATCAACTGCTGCTTTCCAAGACACATTTGCAGGAAATATGAGTAGAAGTGGAGCAGCCAGGTTTTGAACCAATGCCTATATGGGATGCCAGCCCCATAGTTAGAAGAGCAGCCTGCTCTGCCACTGCAGAGGCCCCGTGCGGTGTCTTTTCATGCTCTAGTGAATCCTGTGCCTACTGCCATAAACTGGAACCCACTTTTACCTGGTGTATTATACAGTTTTTGAGTAAATCACCTTTATTGTTTCAGCAGATGTTACTGAATACCAAGTAAGGGAAGTCATCCTGGAACACATATTCTTCTCTGGCTGATCCAAACAATCAACCAAGCCATCTCAGGTATGAACTACCCAGAACTTCCCAGGAATCCCATCAGCATTCATGAAGAGTAAGTGCTGTTTAAGGCCATGGGGTTAGGGTGATGCGTGATCCCGCACATAACAGAAAAAGTTGAGAAGAGTGGATTGCCACGCTTTGTCTGGGAAGATGTAGAATTGTCCAGGTGACAGTTAATCTGTTGGGTTTCAAAACTGAATAACCCACCAATAAATTCATTATACTTTGATGATAGGTAATTAAGAAATTAAATAATTAACTGCAAATGGCTAGCATAGACTATGATGATGGGTAATTTGGAAATTAAATAATTAACAACAAATGGCTAACATAGACAATGAATTAATTATGCAATTCATTTTGAATAATTAGCTACATATGAGAGGGCTTCAGCAAGTTCATAAGAAGATAGAAATAAAAGATTACACTCGTTTCCATTAACTTTTTGAATGATCATCTTATGTAAATAATTAAAGTATTTATGACACACATGGGATGGAAAACAATTAGCTAATACATATAGCGCTGATTAACTACAGGAAAAACCTCAAGTGTTTATCGTCTCTCACACAAGTTTCTGTTAGGCTCCATATTTGCCCTGCAGAAAGATTTCATATGATCTTATGTGACAATAATATCTCTAGGCAATGTTAGCAACCTGAGTTCCACATCATCCTTTTATAATTAGTTGTGACCTACTTACATTGTTTCAGGCATTTTCCTTTAGTTGCTATGGTTATAATATTGATATTTCTTTATCATCTTACGTTTCAACTATCCTCATGTCTTAGCATTGGTCATGGGCATGTTGTTCAGCCTTGTGAAAGGGAGATGTTTGCTCCATTTCCTGTCTTAATGTACAGCACTTCATATTGGATCCATAACAGTGATACAGCTGCACACAGCCTCTTCTGAGATCACTAACAAAGAACTACATTCATCCGTAACATTTGGTGGACAATTTGAACCCGTTTATTAATCTCCCTTCAACCTTTTGGCCTCTGAACTTCTTGGAACTTTAAGGGATCTGGCTGTTTATATGATTTATTCACCGCTCTGGCCATGTGTTGCTCTGATGGTGCTGCCCATAAGAGGTAACTTGATAAAGCAGACTATTGGCTGATCTGACAGGTTCAGTAGGCATGCACCGATGGCTGTCTTTTCTCAGATACAAAAACTTTGCTCATTAATTGTAGTCACTTAATCTTATACAAATATCAGGATTAATCCCAGTAACTATTGTGATATTAATATAACATGCCAACCAGAAAAGTTATCTCAAAATTTGGTTCAATACTATTCTAGGTATGCTTGGAAAGTGTTTTTGGATAAGATTAATTATCTGCATGGGTGTTCTTCTCCCTGATCTGAGCAAGAGGCACTCATTCATCCAATTGATTGAAGGCTTGAGTTGAAATAAAGGGCTGAATGTAAGGGAACTACTTTTGCCTGACTGTGGAGATAGGGCTTTCCCCAGTTCCACTGACCCCGCACCCATGCTCCACCTTAATCTGTATTCTCAGCCTCAAATATCTGTTCCTTCTGAATCTTCAGTCGGCTGGGTATCAAGTAAGGAATTACATCACTGACTCTTCCAAGTCTCCTGCTGTAGATTCCAAGATTTCTCCGCCTCCATCATCACGTGAGCCAATTCCATAGCACAGGGTGGGCATGTGGTGCAGCGGTTAAGCAGCTGCTTGGGAAATCCAAATTGTGTATCAGTGTGTGATTGAGTCCTGCCTATATTCTCTGTTCCAGCTTCCTGCTAATGTCCACCCTGTGGGACAACAAATGATGGTTCAGATATGTTGATTCTGCCTCCCCTGAGGCAGAGCTGGCTTGGATTACTGGCCCTTGTTTTCAGCCTGGCCCAGCTTTGCTGCTGTAGGCAGTTTAAGAGTGAGCCAGGGTATAGAACATCTCCCTGTCTGTCATCCTGCTTTCAAATAAACAAATTTTAAAAATTAAAAATAAACTCCCTCCCTGTCTCATTTTTCTCTCTGCACTCTTGGCTACACAAGCATGCATTCACATATGCACACACGTCCCGTAGGTTCGGTTGCCTTGGAGAACTTTGACTTTCTGCGTTTTTTTTAATCTTTGTCCCAGGAGGAGACAAGAGACCTTTTTTTTCTCATTTTTTTTCCTTTATGCTTTGAAAAAAATCCCCATTTTCTTGTGGTTGTAGAATAAAGTGTAAATGATCACGCTGAATATACATCACCCAACTTTCAATCATTACTATTCCAGAAGAGATTGTTAATTGTCATTCTAAAATAGCTTAATCCTTTTCTGACCTAAGATAAGTGATTTTACTAAAATTTGACGTGTGAAGACATTAGCCTGGTAATGGGTCACAAGTTATCTGCTGAGATTGTGGAGAAAACGCTGCTTTAAGGATGGTTTAGGAGAAAGACACAGCAGGCAGGTGCACGGAGTGTGGGGAGAGTATGTCTGACCCCTCTTATCTACACTGCTTACTGGGGGAAATATCCTTAGCTGAGGATAATTCTGAGGTGAATTTTGTTTTGAGTGACTTAGAATCAGAAATACAACTTAACCTGAGAGTATGGGGTGGTCTTGCGCCCCCAGGCAGGAAAAACTGTACTTTTTCAGAACCCAGAAAGCTCAGAAAAAAGAGCTCCAGGCTATTTGGGATTGAGGTGAGAGAGAATTAGTTGGAAATTTCCAAGCAGCTGTTGAAGGAAGACAGAGGAGGGGAACTGTGCCAAACCAATCTGAGTGATGGGATTGTCTCCAAGCAATGGCTTCATTTGTCTGTGATGCTGCACCATAATTTTCCATCACAACCATGCATCACTCTATGTCTGTGTTTGCTAGCTGTGTTCTGCTGAAGAGGACATACTTGTAGTGAGGTGGGCAAAAGCCAGGACCACAGTAGGAGGAAAGGCTGGCTATGCAACACCCCGTGAACACGTGACAAAAAGAGTCCAAATGATGACTGTGGTAGCTGCTGAAGGGAGCTCAATCACTTCAGGGACTGCAAAGAGAAGGATGTGCAGGGGACTCTGGGGGGAGTTCCTGGTCACAAGTAGACTATAAGAAGAGCAAATAAATCTGAGATCAGAACTCCCCACACAGAATAGTTGTTGTTGTTCAGTTGTGTATGTCGTTTGCTCAGCTGTCTCATGTTTGACTTCAAGAAGGGAATACTTAGGGTGTGGTGCTTTTGGTGGGAGCCAGATGGGGAACTGGCTGCAGCCTGAGCTTGGTTTCAGGCCATTTTGTGCTCCATCCCCAGTAACATCTCTGACTTTATGGAGAGAACAATCATGAGAGAGGCAAAGAGCTTGGCTGCCTTCCTGTGGGGCCCTAGGATCAGTGACAGGTGCTGAAGGCAGAAACCATCTCTCAACAAGCGGGCCAGGCAGAGCTTCAATACCAGGGGCTGAGTGATAGCGGACAAGTGACATGTGCCCTTCTTCTCGTCTTTTTTGTTGACCTGCCCATCATATCTGTTGTGTCCTAGCAAAGGGCTTTCCTTATCCTGGTGAATAACCTCACAGAGGGAGCTCTAATAGAGGGAGGTTGCAACTTAGTGTGACTGTAGGTAGGGAGAATTTTTTTAGCAGGTAACAGGGCTCTTCAGGTTTGCTTGTTTCCCGAGTCAGGGAGTGATAGTGTATTTGGGGCTACAGGGATTTATGGGATCTTGCAAACCAGTGTGTGTCTCCCAGTATGTGTTTCTTGGAACAGTCATGTTTTTCAACGTATCAGAAAGCTTTATGCTGAAACAAACAAACAAAACATGGATCTGGATGACAGAGGGGATAACACATAAATTCTGAGAAATGAGCGGAACAGACTGTTTACTGCAAGAAAATTTAGAACTTTAATATTTTACTGTAGAATGTAGTGTTTCTAAAGCAAGTTTGGCCAGAATCATCTCTAACAAAGATACACATATGTACACACATACATGTGTGATAACAATGCAAAAATTTCATGGGAATTAAATTTTAATGATAAATATTTTTGGTGCAGAAACTTTGAAATTGAAGCATCCATGGGGGTCTACAAAAAGTTCCTGTAAAGTGTATGGTATTTAAAAACTGTGCATAAGTTTCAAAAATGTATCACACCAAATTAAACCTACATTTTAATGCCAATTTCCATGAAATTTTTGGGGTATTTTTACATAGAAATGAGTTAAGATTTTCATGAAACAACTATACTGCACAACTATCTGTAATGGTTTCTGGTATATTTCATTTTAATTTATTTAAAAAATATTCATTGAAACACAATTAATTTCATGGCCTATTAATTGTTCATAATCTGCAATTTGTAAAACCATGGTATTGTACAAATCGCTACAGGTGGGACATAATATTTAGTATTTCTCCAATTTACTTGATCATCAAATCCTTCCTGTTGGGAGAGTATCCTGCAGGACTTGTGTTCCATGAATGTGTTTTCGGAGATGCTGAGTAGGTCTGATTTCACCTCACTACGGCTCAGACTGTGAGGATCAGAAACCAGAGGAGAGTTGCCAAGGTCACGTTGAACTGGACCCTGAACCTGGGTGATCCAACTACTAGACTGGTTCCTGTGGTATAATGCCATTCTACATGCCAAACAGAGTGGTTTTGAATGTTAAATGATGTAGCCCTATATCCAACCCATATGACAGAACAGGTGGCTATTGCCTTAGAATTAAACCAATCAAAAGATGCATGCCAGTTAAAGTAAGCTTTCAAGAGACAGATGAGATGATGAAAGGATCTTGATGTTAAGAAAAACATGGAGAAAGTATAGCTGAAAAATAGAAAACCATTATATATTCTTGGCAGAAATTACATTTTGCAAGAACATCTTCGATGAGCAAACATTGTCTGGCATAAGAATTCCTATGCCTATAAAACTGTATCATGGAAAATAATAATAATAATATCTGAAACTTTTCTCCTCATTAAAAGCAATTTATAAACTGGCATAAATGGTTAGAAGTAAGTTTTCCAAAATTGTGTAAAGCAGGCAAATATTTGCAGCAACTTGGAAAATTTATCCAAGAAATGGCTGAATTTCACCAAAAACAATGGATTTTGTGATATAAAAAAGTGAATTCCTAGTAGATTCAATTCAGAAACACACTCAACTCAGAGAGACTTCTAGAATTACTGAAAATAGCTTTAAGAATTTGAAGAGGGCCTGGTATGGTAGCCTAGCCGGTAAAGTCCTCGCCTTGCACACACCAGGATCCGATAAGGGCACTGGTTCTAATCCCAGCAGCCCTGCTTCCCCTCCAGCTCCCTCCTTGTGGCCTGGGAAAGCAATCGAGGACAGCGCAAAGCCTTGGGACCCTGCATTCGCATAGGAGACTTGGAAGAGGCTCCTGGCTTCGGATTGGTGCAGCTCTGGCCATTGCGGCCACTTGGTGAGTGAATCATCAGATGGGAGATTTCCTGTCTTTCTTCCTCTCTGTATATCTGATTTTCCATTAAAAATAAAATAAAAATTTTCTGACCTTTTTATGATCTTTATATAATTCATTAGGGTGCAAAGGGTCAAAGGCTTGAGGAAAGTGGGCAATAAACTGCTAAATACTAAAATGAAAATAGACATGAGACAGCTGAATAGTAATTTATAGTCATTTTAAGGTGTATAGAACCTGGTTCTATGTAAACCAAAATTGTAATGTCAATGAAGAAGTCAAAGGACATGGTTAGGAACCTGCATTTTTTTTTTTTAAACGTATTGGTTACTCAATATCATGTCAACTAATTCCATAATGTTGTAAATTGTTACTGATGTTCTGTTGGGGCTTTTAATTGATTGGGATGATACTCTGCCAGCTCTACCTTCAGACCAGAGATGGTCTCCCCAAGAAACCATTGAACTTATCTGGATAATAGAATGCTGAACTTTATGCTTGGTAAATACTTACAATGAAAGAATCTCAACTGAACCTGAACTGTGGTAATGCAACAAGGTGGAGGAATCCACCATGGGGGGAGGGTTTGGGGAAGGGTGGGGGGAATCCCAGTGCCTATAAAACTGTGTCACATAATACAATGTAGTTAATAAAAAAAAAGAACATTGTTCTGCATTCTCTTTTTTCTTTCCTGTATCTGGGAGAAGGAGGTACATAAAGGGAGAAGCCACCTCCAGTCTTCCAACCATCCCAGGGTTCCCAATGTGGGGCATGCTCTGAGGGCCCTGCTAAAGTGGTTTTGATAGTCCAACAGTTCTGAATTGCTGCCGATCTTGCCACTCCAAGCATGATGAAATCTCTTCAGAATCCACCAGCTGACATAATCCACCTTAGCATCTCCATTTGCCCAGTTATTTGCTGCCAACACTTGGCTGGGGTAGTAGATCAATTTGTTCTCTCCTCCATCCTCTGTTATGGTACCAAGTATCCTCTGCAGCCTCCAGTGTACCGCCATGTCCTCCATGTGCAACTGGCTATGTTGTCCACTGCTCCATCTAAGCCTGGACTATGTGTTCGCCAGTGGGAGCTATGACCCAATGGGAGCTATGCCCAGGTTCTCCCACTTGACTCACTCCCAGACCCAACCAGACTCCTACCCAGCACAGCATACCTTCTCCGTCCCAGGCTTTGTATGAGCTGGTGAGTGATATGACCCTGCCTCCCCTAAATGTTGTTTGTGGGTGCTCATGCAGGTGCTGTTTCCTGTACCTGCCCAGCCTGTTCCCATCCCCAGTATCAACGAGTGTTAGCAGGTTCCATGGTCACACCAAGCTCAGACCCCCACCACTCCAACTCTTAAGCTAATCAGTGGGACTTGAATTTCCACAGGGTTAGGCCCACATATCTCCTAAAAAATCTACCCCCAGACCTGGTTCTCTTTCATGCTGGTTAGTGTCATGGCCCAGCATAAGGTGAGCTGTCCACTGTTCTGACACTCATTGTCATGTACTGGGATCTAGCCCTGCCAGACAGGCCCCCAGCCCTAGCAGTCATGTGGGCTGATGTGTGGTGGTCAGCAATATTCCATGTTAACAAGCCCAGCTCAGAACTCCATGTGGGCTGGAGCATTCTTCTGATCCATAAAGGTCTTCTGGTCTCTCCCCTTCAAACCACCAGGTCTCTGCCCTCTCTCATCTATGATTACAGTAAACTTGTCTTTTGGAGTCCTTCTGGAGTCATTCCTCACCTACATTTATCGTAATTTTTTCCAGGGATGTCCCTCAGTAGTAATTTCCACCTGGGCATGAGATTGCCAAAATGCCCATGACAACCATGCCTAGGCCAGCTAGAAGTTTGGAAACCAGTCTGAGTTGTATACATGGATTATAGGGACCTATGTCCTTGAGAAATCCCTTGCAGCCTCACAGGGTGAGCAGTGGCAGGAAGGCAGAAGCTGGAGTGCAGTTGCGACTCAAAGCATTCACTCCAAGGAAGAATACAAGTGGGGCAGGTTTTTCAAGGAATGCCTTAACTGCTGCCCCAAGTGTCCACCTGTATATTAACATTTTGCTTATTATTAAAGCGTATATATTATTTACCACAATATGGCTTTGTAGGTGTAGGGATTCTTCCTTCCTACTTCCTTCTCTCCCTCCTGATTTTCCCCTCCTGGCAATTTTTTTTGTTAATTATCACTGTAGTATAGTCACTTAATAACAGTTACAAGTTTAATTTTCCGCTATTTAAATGTATCATGGGGCCCAGCACAGTGGCCTAGCGGCTAAAGTTTTTGCCTAGAATGTGCCAGGATCCCATATGTGCGATAGTTCTAATCCTGGTGGCCCTGCTTCCCATCCAGCTCCTTGCTTGTGGCCTGGGAAGGCAGATGAGGACAGACCAAAGCCTTGGGACCCTGCACCTGTATTGGAAACCTGGAAGAAGCTCCTGGTTCCTGCCTCATATCAGCTCAGCTCTGGCCATTGTGGTTACTTGGGGAGTGAATCAACGGACAGAAGATCTTCCTCTCTGTCTCTCCTCCTCTCTGTATATCTGACCTTGTAATATAAATAAATAAATCTTTAAAAAAAAGTATCATGACATTTTGAACTTTATCACGCACGTTTTTGAAACCTAAGATTTTAGTTACCTAAACTCTAAACTTGGTATAATAAACATTCAGAATAGTGTATAGAAGAAAAATGTGCACCTACATTTGTTTTCACTAAGTCAAAACACCATTGGAATCACCACCACAGAAGTTACACATTGTGGGCCCGGCGGCGTGGTCTAGCGGCTAAAGTCCTCGCCTTGAACGCCCCGGGATCCCATATGGATGCCGGTTCTAATCCCGGCAGCTCCACTTCCCATCCAGCTCCCTGCTTGTGGCCTGGGAAAGCAGTTGAGGACGGCCCAATGCTTTGGGACACTGCACCCACGTGGGAGACCCGGAAGAGGTTCCAGGTTCCCGGCATCGGATCGGCGCGCATCGGCCCGTTGCGGCTCACTTGGGGAGTGAATCATCGGACGGAAGATCTTCCTCTCTGTCTCTCCTCCTCTGTGTATATCTGGCTGTAATAAAATGAATAAATCTTTAAAAAAAAAAAAAAGAAGTTACACATTGTAACCTCCGCAGGGCACCGCTGCCCTGCCTCCAAAACCGGCTGTGTCTTTTGCCAGTTTGACTACATGATGGAATCCTGTGCAATGCACCCTTTTCTTGCTAGATTTAACCAGTCAACAGTACATTTACAAGGTACGCCGATGCTTTTATAAGACCATAGTTTATTCATTTCCACATGTATTCTGTATCATAGCCATAATTTATTTAAGTATTACAGTATTATCAGATATTTGGGTAACTTCCAGTTTGTGTCTCCTATTAATAATACTGCTGAGAAAACCACCAGTTATGATTTTCAAAGTGCCTGTATGTTTACACTTTTATTATTTAAGTAGGAATTGGCTTCCTGTCTCAGATTCATCTTCAAGATATGCCATAAAACAATTTCCCAAATTTGTCAAAACTTATACATCAGCAGCTACCATCTCAATTCTGGTTCCTCCATGGCTTCCTTAACACTCAATATAGGTCTTCTCCAATCTAAGATGTTGTGACACATCATTATTTTTGAATACTATTTTAAATGTATTTATGTTTAAAAGATTTATTTATCTTGATTAGAAAGGCAGATTTACAGAGATGAGAAGAGACAGAGAGAAAATCTTCCCTCCGCTGGTTCACACCCCAAATAGCTGTGATGGCCGAAGCAAGCCAACGTCAGAAGCTTCTTTCCAGGTTTCCCACATGGGTGTAGAGTCACAAGACTGTGAGCTGTCCTCAACTGCCTTCCCAGGACATAAGCAGGAAGCTGAATTGCAAATAGAGCAGCTGGACATGAACTGGCTCATGTATGGGATCCTGGTGCTTGCAAGTTGAGTATTAGCCATTGGGACTGGCAAGATGTCATAATCATATAAAATTTATTGGTTTCATCTGTTATTAGGAAAATGTTTTCAAAAATAATGGATTATGGGTCCAGCATAATGGCCCAGTGGCTAAATCTTCACCTTTCATTCTCTGGGATCCCATATGGGCCCAGCTTTGTGTCCTGGCTGCTCCACTTCCCACTCAGCTCCCTGCTTGTGGCCTGGGAAGGCAGCAGAGGACGGCCAAAGCCTTGGGACCCTGCATCCTTGTGGGAGATCCAGAAGAACCTCCTGGCTCCTGCCTTTGGATTGGTGCAGCTCCGGCTGCTGCAGCCACTTTGAAAGTGAACCAGTGGATGGAAAATCTCTCTCTTTTTCTGTCTTCTCTCGGTAAAATCTCATCTGCCTTTCCAATAAAAAAAATCTTAAAAAAATAAAGCTGTATCTCTCAACATTGGTATTGTTTTTTGAACATCATCTATTGAAAAATTATCCTTTCTTCACTGCATAAATCACCTATTTATAAACCCAATAAATTCACTTACGTAGCTATTCTGGGACTCCATTCCATTCTTGCCCATACTGTACTTTTTAATGAGTGTAACATTACAGCTTGTAATGAATGAGTCATGTTATCTTGGAATCTAGGTTCTCAAATTTGTTCTTACTTTTCCAAGTAGTCTTGGTTATTTTTTAGCCATTTATAGCATGACAGTTTAAGTGCCAACTGCCCAATTTCCACCATAAAGTGCTGTTGAAATATTGATTCAGATTGCTGGAAAACTATGCATCCATCACAGCAGAATTATCATCTTCACACTATTAAATCATCAATCAATAGATAGTATATTTCTTTATGTTATTTCTCTTAGTATTTATCATTTTCTGTGTTTAGATGTTGTGTGTCATCTCTTAAACTTTTTCTTCAGTGTTGGTTCCTATGTAAGGATGTAAATTGGGGTGCACCCTTGACAGGGCAGGTAAGTTGCTGGTTTAAATGGTGTCATTCCACTCCCGAAGGTTAGAGGGTGGGTTCAGACTCTGTTCCGGATTACAGCTTCACACTGAGAGGCAGCTCCTGCCACTCAGTGGACAAAACCGGATTGTGTTTTGGACTCCAGTTTGACCCATTTGGGAAGTCAGCCAGTGGGCAAGACTTATTTGTCTGTCTTTCTCCTCCTCAATAAAAATTTTAAAAAGATGCAAACCATTCATTTTTCTTACTTCCATTTTATTAATAATGTATACAACCCTGTATTCACTGACTGGTTATATTTACTTAGTAATTGTAGTACCCTTTGTAGATTATTATGCTCAAAATCGTGCTATTAACAGTGGCTTTATTCTTTCACTTAAATCATGATAGTTTTCTTATGAGGTTTTTATTTTAAGAGTCTAGAGTATTTACATTTTTTTTATTTACTTGAAAGGCAGAGAGATACAGAGGCTTTCCACCTGCCTGTTCACTTCTCAAATGCTGTTAAGAACCGAAGACAGCAGCAAGGCATTCAGCCCCTGTTTCACATGTAAGTAGCAGAGATCCAAGTACTAAAGCAAACACAGCTCTGCCTCCCAGGCTGTGCATTAGCAGAAAGTTGGAATCCAGAATGGAACTGTGTTCAAACCTAGTTACTCTGATAGGAAACACATGTGTTTCCAATGGGATCTTCAGGCAATGTGCTAGAATCCTGTCCCCATGATGTCTTTTTGTTATTTTATTACACAGTGTCCTTCAGTGCAGTGTTGAATATTGGTGGTTATATTGCTTTTTCTTATCTTGTCCATGATTTCAAAGGAAAATTTCCAAAATCCTATTCAGAAAGTGGTTCAGATAGATACATATGTAGGTACATAGATAGATAGACAGATAGATGAGAATTGTTACCAAACATTTTTGAGTTTTGGTCATTTTGTATCATAAAACTTTGATGTTATCATATATTTCACATTTAATAAAATTATATTATTTATTCTGCAATTGTCAAGCAATTGTTATTTTTCACACTTTTTAGAATGATTTCTTTACTCATTATATTTGAAAGGTAGAGTGACAGAGGGGAGAAAGAAAGAAATTGGTCTAATATGTTGTGAAATTTGTTACTCTATAATTCCATGCTTTATTTATCCAAGAATATCTGTAGGTTTTCATAGATTGCTTTCTCCACTGACATCCTCCATCTTGTTATTTCATTTTCTTGAACATATTAATTATAACTATTTGAGTCCAACTCTGCACAATCTGAACATTTCTTATAATCTTTCTGTTTTAGTTCTGGTTTTGCCTCTTAACATGCCTGGTAATTTTCAAGACATCAGACATTGTACACAAAGAATTAGAGTCTTTTGTTGATGCTATCTTTTTACATAGTCATTCACATTCCCTGCAAGCCACTGGAATAGAAATAGACCAAACAGGTGCAGTCATAGGGTGAGTGAATAAAGGCAGGCTTCCCAGGTACAGAGCTGCTTCTGGTTCTTTCCCAGTCCTAGGCTCTACACACACACACACACACACACACACACACACACACACACAATTCAGAATAAGAAATATTTCTAAGGGATTAAAATATGTTCAAGAAATAAAGGAGGAATCACAAATGGCAAAAATACTTCTAGATTATGGGCAGTATTATCTCTGTACTCCAGCAGACCGGACGATTTTTGAGTGATAACAGAGGGGGTAAGTAATGTAGATTGCAAGCTTTATTTTCAATTAGGTAACCTTGGGTGATATCAGAAAACACAAGTGCAGAGCTAAGACAGATGGTTAGTACTATGCGATATGGCTGACACACCTCTACTGGAGATCTCTCTCTCTGTGCTGTTCTCTGTGTTGTTTCACCCTTTAAATAGATGAAAAGGAGTAAACATTTAAAAATTATTTTAATTCCATTTTTCCATGAGTGTTTTGGATTCCCTGTATACTTCTCAGAAAATTGTACAAATAGTGATGGTTCTGGTTGACATTAGCCTTTTCTTGGGAGATGAGGGAACAGGTTCCAGGCACTTGTTTCAGCTGAGCTTCCCACATGAATTATAGCATGTTGCTCCCAGCATCTCTTAGTAGCCTAGAATCTATAATAGATGTTTCTAATTCATATGAAAGTATTGAGCAACCATCAAGGAAGCATGTTTTACAACCTGAAGTTAATGCAGAGGGTTGTTAATGTTGTTATTAGGGACAATCAAGATGATTTAGCCAAGACCTTTGACAAGGGTATGCACCTGTTGGTGAATAACAGGCAGATGTTTATTACCCTTGCTATTAATTAGACTAAGGCTAAGGATGGGCTGGAATGTCTTTTCCACACTACGTCTAAGTAGAGTGTGAGCTGAGACTATGCAGTGATCCCATTATGGGTGGGATATGCAGGCTCTCCAATCAAGGCTATCGGCACAGATGCAGTGAGAGAAAGACTTCAGGTCTCCTGATTGCTTTGTTTAATCACACTTTGTTCTGTAAATCTCTCAAAGCAGACTCTGGGAACAACTGACATAGTATCTACCATTGCAATGCCTCCTTGCCTCCATTTAAGCATTGGGAGTTCACAAAGTCTTTTGCTATTTTAATATTACCATTGCTGAGTTATTTCTTTCTTTTTGAAAAAGATACTTTTATTTATTTTGAAGGTAGAGTTACAGAGAAAGAGATAGAGACACAGAGAAGTCTTTCATCTTCTGGTTCATTTCCTAAATGGTTAGAACAGGAGAGGCTGCCTCAGGCTGAAGCCTGGAGTTAAGAACTTCCTTTGGGTCTCCCACATGGGTGCAGGGGGTAAGGGCAGGGAAACTCTTGAGCCATCTTCTCCTGATTTCTCAGGAGTACTGGCAGGGAACTGGATCAGAAGTGGAGCAGCAGGAACTTGGATTGGTACCCATATGGAATGTTGGCATTGTAGGTGGCTTCTGAACCTGCATTCTAACTTGTTATTTCTTCTTGAATGTTGGTATAATTTATCATTAGTTTTGGGTTGCTTTTTGGTAAAGTGAGTGTGAAATTCTGTGATATAACACTTTCTACTAAAAAAAAACCCTGGAAGACTATTTTTTGGAAGAATATAAACTTAACAATTTAATTAGTCATTAAAACAAGTCAAAGATTATCAAGCTGCTTTTAATAAGCTCTGCATTGTCCTTATTAATGAGCTTGTAACCCATACACTTGTCTCAAGCCTGTATGAGCTGGCAGAACATCATTCACGGATGCTGGAGCGGTGTAACCAGCTCCCACTGTCTTTCACACTCTCTTATACATATCATCCACAGTGGAATTTGCAAAGTCTACACTCTTGTCTCGTTTTCCTCCTGCTTCTACACCAGCACCATTCTTACAACACTTTGCCTCATTCTTGAGTTCCAAGTGGCTGATTGATTATAAATACTATTTTTTTTAAAAGATGCATTTATTTTTATTGGAAAACCAGATCTACAGAGAGAAGGAGAGGCAGAGAGAAAGCCCCTTCATCTGCTGGTCTACTCCCCAAGTGGCCGCAATGGCCAGAGTTGGGCTGATTCGAAGCCAGGAGCCAGGAGCTTCCTTTTGGGTCTCCCATGCAGGTGCAGGGTCCCAAGACCCTGGACCATCCTCCACTGCCCTCCCAGGCTGCAAGCATGGAGCTGGATGAGAAGTGGATCAGCCGGGATATGTACTGGTGCCCACATGGGATCCAGGCACATGTAAGATGAGGATTTAGCGAATAGGTCATCACACCAGGCCCAAAATATCAATTATTTTAAGTTACATGCATATTAATGTTTTTTGAATTCAAATTATGTCAAATATATTTCCAAAAATGCTCTAAACGCATTGTATTATTTAATAGATACAGGGAGTCAATTCCATCTTTGGGGGTGAAGATATTGAAGCTGGTAGCACAGCACAACTGGCTCTCTCCACAAATAAGTCACTGGTGCAGCTGGAAGTGATGCAGCCTTCCTGACTGCATGGAGGCCAGGGTAACTCCCAGATGCTGCTGTTTTAGTAAAATGCAGATTCTGATTCTGGGAACTGGATGGGGCTACATTTCTCTAGTTTTAATAAACCCCTTTAGGATTGTGCTGGAGGTAGTCCTGGGTGACCTCTGAGCGATTCTTGCTTATTGTAGAGAGAGAGCTGCAGCCACGTTGATCCTCATCACAATCCTATTGCAATTCCTATATCCCCCAGGGGAAATCAATTCAGTCTTTTCTCTCCCTACAGCCCCTTTCCGTGGTCCTATAGACAGATGGGGAAGACTTCCTCTACTCCAGAGTGTCTCACGTGGCTGTTGCCCCACTGTTTTTCAGCAAACACCCCTGCAGGATGAGTTGCTACTGGGCAAGTGCAGAACTTTTGATCTGCTCAGAAATTCACTCTATTGTTTGCTTCAAAAAATGCCCTGAGGCTGCCAGTTTCCCCAGTTGAGGCTTTAAACATACGGTGGCCATTTATCTATTTTCAGTCCTTTCAAATTCCTTCTCATTCTTGTGATTTGGGACAGGGGAGAGGGCACCACCTGAATGGCCGCTGCTTGCCATTCATTATCCAATAGATCTCTATTAAGCCAAAGAATTTTTCCCCAATTGTTTCTTTCCTTCTAGGGATAAAGACCTTTTTTCAGCCATTATGTCTCTGATCATCTCGCTGCCCTTTTCTGAAACTTCACTTTGTTGGCTCTGCTTTCTTTGAGGCAAAGATGATCAAAGCAGCTCTAAGCATGCTGGCAATTTTTACAATAAATAGCATTTTCTAGGTTATTTTTCATTCCATTTTAATGCAGCTCACTCACCTTGGTTATTCTTTATACTGTCCCAGTGCATTTTCTATGGCTTTATATCAAACAGAAAAGTCACTTCAGATTACATCAGAATATTTGCCCCAATCCCAAGTTCAACTTAACTTGATGCTGCAATTGAATAGATTCAGTAAATTGGATTCACCATAATGGTCTTTTTTTTCTTTTCCTCTTATCTTCTCCTTCCTCCACCAGTTATTATTATTGCTCCTTTGTCATCATCATAATAACAGCTACTATTATTTTAGCTTCTTAGGAGTGACCAACTTGAAATCTGAGTTAAATCAGGAATTTCAGTCTTTGGAATAACAGGCATTCCCTACAGGAATGATAACGATGATAATGCTGTTAATCATAATATTTTTGACAGTCCAAGAGATAGAGACTCCTATTTGTAGGTTTACTGCCTCCCACCCAACGCCTGCAAAATGCCTACAGTGATTGGGCTGGGCATAAGCTTGGAACAAGGAACTCAATCCAGGCCTCCCAACGACAAGAACCCAACTGTCTGAGCCAACTGTGCTGCCTCCCTCAGTGCACTTTAACAGGAAACTGGAGTCAGGGGTTGTAGCTGGGAATTGAACCAAAGTGCTCCAAGGTAAGATGTGGTCTTCGTAAGCAACAACTTGACCCCTAGACTAATAGACTCCCCTGGAGTTTAAACTTTTGAACACAGATCTCCTTCTCTCCACGTAATAGGCACCAAATGCTTTGTATGCAGTTTCCAAATTTTGGTCATGCCACAGTTAAAGACCTCCATGATTCCCTCCCTCAGTCACAATGAATTGTGTCTTAGGCTTGTATGGAGACTTTAGTAAAGAAAACTAAAGAGTAAGCAGAGCTCAGCGATTCTGTCTATAAATCCAGAAGGCAAAGGCATGTTTCTGTGTTAGAGCTGTAGCCTCTTGAAGACAGGGCTGTGTGCTGATCCTTTATGAACCCAGTATGTAACCAGGCCAAAGAAAGTCTCAAATGCCATTCTCTCACTGATGGATTTCAAGGTGCAGTGCATCTACACTATGATTGTGGAAGTCCAGGTAAGAATTCTGACCAAGTAGCTTCTCTTGCTGCCAAGCCTTTAGAAGACAGCTCCATATGCACTCTGTTCCTCTAAATTCCTTTCCTTCTACCCATGCCTGGAATGATCCTTTCACAACTTGTGCCTGGAAAAGTCTACAGGTTCCTCTGGACAAACCTCACTACACTTAGAGCAAAGGAAAAATCAAAAATCTCATTTCTGTTTTTTAAAAATTTCATTTTATGTTTTATTTTATGATATAATTCCACAGGCTCTGGGATTTCCATTACCTTCTCCAAAATCCACCTCCTCACTGATTTCCCCTATATTATTACAATAATACAGTAATTCATAAATAGTCGTAACTCTATCATTCTGCTATTTAAGTGTATCCTGACATTGAAGTACCAGAAACATGGAAATAACACAGATGCCCACCCAAAGAGGAGTAGATAAAGAATCTGTGGGAGAATCAAGATGGCAGAATAGGGTAAGGACACATTTAAAGAGACAGAGAAACATTAGCCAGTGTGAAGCAGAGAGGGCACATTCCAGGAAATAGGAGAGGGCAGAGCAGCAGCATAGGGGTACCTGGAGAGTGATAGATACAGGAAAGCAGCAGGCACAATGATGTGGTGTTGCAGTGACTGATACCCAGCAGCATTCAGTGAGTGGTGATCTGAATTGCAGCAACAGCCAGAATTCCACCAGCAACCAGTTGGGAAGGGATTTTCACCGGGAGCTCAAGAGATGAACCCAGACAAAGAACTGCCCATCCTGCTGGTCTGTTTGATTTGACCAGGAGCAGAGATAGAGCAGCAGATCCCAGAGGAGCAGTGTGGGAACAGGGTGGATTTCACAGCCCAGTCTGCCCCCTAGAGCCATATTGGGTGCCATTTTGTCTGAAGAGGCAAGGGCTATGGACAGTACTGCACATGCACTGAGCTGGGAATAATCTCATTTATGGCTCAGTGAACTGCAACAAAGTGACATCCTACAGGTTCCACCCAAGATAGGTCCAGGTAACACTCAGACTTGATAGTCATCAGATCAAGAATTCTAGTAGTGGCATATCAGGCACCATTTTAGACAGTGTGGTAAAGAATTTAAGGTTGCAGGGACAACAGTGAGCTGTGCATGTGCTGAGAACCCTAATCAGTGAGAACCCTAATCCTCGGATCTACTTCAACCGGAAGTGGGAGAAAGGTTGTACAGACAACAGTACAGCCTCACCACGGCATCACAGGAGGTGGAGACTGGTGAGCCAGGAGCTGGGACTACAGAGATCATATTGTAGAAATCTAACATAAGAACCCAGACTTGGAACTCGCTCCAGGGAGTGGCACAATTGACTGCAAGCAAAGAGCCATGCACCAAATGCAGTAAGTAAAATCCAACTGTAGACCTGTGGGTGAGAGAGCTTAGAAACCTGCCCCCAAGGAGAAGACTCTGCTAACCAGAAGTACAATGACCAAGAGCAAATGAAGAGACAGTGGCACAATGAATATTACTGAAGACTCCCCTGCAAAGGAGCATAAGTCTTTATCAATTGTAGAGTTAACTGAGGAAGACATCGAGAAAATGGCAGATACAAAATTCAAAACGCTTACTATAAAGCTTCTGATCAACAACAAGAAGCATATAAAACAGGCATTCAAGGAATTCAAGGAATATGTCACATTGGAAATAAATCAAAGGAAAGCTGATATATCAGAAATAAAGAATACAGTGGAGCAAATGAAAAGTGCAATGGAGAGTCTCTAAAATAGAATTAAGGAGGCAGAAGAAAGAATCTCAGAATTAGATGATATTTCCTGCCAACAGGGGGAAACAAAGAAAAAAGTGGAAACAGAGACGGGTCAAGCAAAAAAAAAGTATTCAAGAAGTGAAAGACACTATTAAAAGGCCAAATATAAGAGTTATGGGAGTCCCGGAAAGTGCAGAAAGTGCAGCTGGGATTAAAGGTATATTTGATGAAATAATAAGGGAAAATTTCCTTAATCTAGAGAAAGAATTGGGAAACAACATCCAGGAGGGGCACAGAACTCCCAACAGCCTTGACCAAAAGCAATTTTCACCATGACACATGATCATCAAGCTCTCTTCAACGAACAAATGGAAAAGATCCTTAAATGAGCACGTGAAAAAAATCAACTGACATATAAAGGAATGCCAATTAAACTCACAGGAGATCTCTCACAGGAAACTGTACAGGCCAGAAGAGAATGGAGCGACATATTCCAGTTTCTTTTTTTTTTAAAGATTTATTTATTTTTATTGGAAAGGCAGATATACAGAAAGGAGGAGAGACCGAAAGGAAGATCTTCCATCCAATGATTTACTCCCCAAGCGGCCGCTGAGGCAATCCAAAGTCACTAGCCGGTAGCTTCTTCTGGGTCTCCCATGGAGGTGCAGGGTTCCAAGGCTTTGGACCTTCCTCGACTGCATTCCCAGGCCACAGGCAGGGAGTTTGATGGGATGTGGGGCTGCCAGGATTAGAACTGGCATCCATATGGCAGCCCAGTGCATTCAAGGTGAGAGCTTTAACTGCTACACTGTTGTGCCAGGCCCAATATTCCAGATCTTAAAAGCAAAAAATTGTCGGCCCAGGATAAGGCACCCAGCTTTTCTTTGTCTTTGAAAATGAAATAAAATTCGTCCACAGTAAAGTTGAAAGAATTTGCCTCGTCGAAACCTGCCCTACAAATGATACTTAAAGATATTCTCTTGACAGAGAAAGGGAATAATGCCCACCAAAACCAAAGGCAAATGCGAAGAATATCCCAGTAAAACAACAGCAGAAGACTAAATCAATGAACAACCCATTGCTAAAATGACAGAACCAAATTATCACCTATGTCATATTAACCCTGAGTGTAAATGACTTAAACTCACCAGTCAAATATCATAGATTAGTAGACTGGATTAAAAAACAAAACCCATCTATTTATTGCCTACAGAAGACATACCTCACCAACAAAGTTCAGCAGAAAATATATCTCATGGATTTTGATTTTTTTTTTTGGTTAGTTTCATCTCTTCAAAACACTTTCTTCTGATTAAATTTTTCAATGACTCATATATCATACAGCAGCATCATTTTCTTCAAGATGGTTCTTGACTTTCTGGTTCATTTCTTCAGCAACGCATTAGTCATTCAGTAGCATGTTATTTAACTTCATGGTGTTGTTGATTTTTTTTTTCTTCCTGTTGATTTTGTTTTGTGGCTTTTCATTTAAGGCAATGTATAGTAACTGTGTAATGGAGACTATCACATCCAGATGTGAGGATACAATGCTGTATGCATCTCTACTTCCAGACAAAGATGGACTCCCAATGAAACTGTTTACTATATCTTGACAATAGGATGCTGGACTCTCTGTTGTTGTCCCTGCCTGCAATGATGGACATATGACTATATATGAAAAACTATACTAAAGCAACAATATAGAGGAACTCATAAGGGGGAGGAGGGAATTGGAGAGGGGACAAGGGAAATTCCAGGGCCTATGGAATTGTATCATAAAATGATAATAATAAAAAGAAGTAAAATTAAAAAGAAAAGAAAAAAAATAAGCTGTGCTGCAACTACTCCATGGAATACTACTCAGCCATTAAAAAGAATGATATTCTACCATTTGCAATCAAATGGTCCTAATTAGAAACCACTGTGCTCAGTGAAATAAATCAATCCCCAAAGGACAAATATCTTATGTTCTCTCTAATATAAGGTAACCTCCATGCAAAATGTAAGGTCAATAGCCCTTTCAATATTGTTTACTCAACATCTCATGGGTTTTGATATTTTTGTTTTCATTTCCATTTCTTCAAACCAGTTTTTCTCTCGCTAAAAATCTGTCATTGGTATAGATCTGGAGGCCAAATTCATTTCCGCTCAAAAATCCCTCTTATGCTCATGGTATGAAATACTGTCCCCAGAAGGATGAAAGACCCCCATTTGATCCAGTGAAAGCACTTGTTTCGGCCCTGCTTGCTTTCTGCCTCCCTGGCCTGGTTTAAATTCTGAAGCTCTGGGACAATAAGGGAAGGTTTCAGACTGAAATAAGCCAATCCGTGATGGATGTGGGGGTAGTCAAGGAAGCCTAGTGTGCCCATCCACACATCTGCCGTGTCTCCTTGTGTTCACAGAACCGAAGTTTTTCAGTTCTTGAGATGGTGAAGGTGGAACCTGGGCATAACGATTGTCTCCATATGGGTCGAGTTCTCCTCATTGTTACAACTTTGGTTTCATTGCCTCTCTCTATCTCATCTTTTGCGTAATTGTGCTATGAGCTGAGCAGTTACTGTATTCATGCATAGGAAGCAAAACTTACATGGAGAAAGATTTGTTCATGGCAACAGTTTAAGTCACAGGCTCAGTGTTTGGCTCAGCAACACTTGATGAGAAGCAGCCTGTACTCTACAGTCTCCTCTATGGTGGAGCTACGTTCTAGGAATCCAAGTGCAAGTGCAAAATCATGCGAAGGAAAATTTAGCATAAAATAGTCATGATGGCACCTGAGTCTGAAGAATGAATTACTCCACTGGCCATGTCACACAAAGTATGTTTACAGGTCAGATTCTTTCAAACCCACAGCAGTACAAAGTTAAAATAAACGGGGATTCTGTCAGTTGCACGTAGTAGAGGCTGATTTTATGCTTTATGGCAGAAGAGTGGTGGTAGACGGTGCCTTAGGATGCCTAAGTACATCACTGATGTGGGGACATTTGAGCAACATGCCTGCAATTTATCCATCTTGTCTCAGCGTGGTAAGAATGCAGCAGTAGCAGGAATCAGGTTCTGCAACCCAGTTAGAAAACATGGCACGACACAGGCTATAGTCCTTTTATTAGAGAGGAAATCACTCATTGCTTGCATTTCATTGCGTAAAGTAAGATTCATGCCAGCTCCTTAATTAGGGGCTGTGCTGTGTTTCCTAAGATGAAACGATCCTCTCTGATTCCTAAACAAATACAGGGTAAGGTTCTGCCTCTTCACAAGTAGAGCTGGCTTTGGGGAAGGGAGTAACTGCTAGACTCAAAAGGATGCCGGATTAAATACAAAACGCAATATCAAAGTCGGAGCTTCTATTCCATTTGCCAACTGAGGCATATTGTAAAACTCCTTACGCTTGTGTCTCTTCACCGGTAAATTAGTGACGATAATAGCTTATTCCTCTCGCAGGGATGGAGTGAGGAAATATAGTTATGAAGACATGTTTTAAAGATTGTAAAGTACTGTGAAAAAGAAAATGATTATATTTAGGACATTTTTTTCACCCAGGGGAACATTAGAGAAGCATAAAACTGTCTCTTCCTAATGGGGCTCATAACCAGGTAGGAGACCCTAGCTGTTCACATGCAAAATTTGAAGTCGCCTAAGGTTTAACTATGAATTCAAGCCAACAATGGCAAAGTTATTGCATGCAGTGTAGAGAGACAATCAAATGGAATGCCTAAAACGATGGGATTTCCAGTTACCCAGACTTGAACTGGAGTCCCAATCTCCACGTATCTTGTTGTTTGAGCTGGGGAGGACCCACTTGGCTACTAAGCGTCACCACCTTTATTTATTAAACAAACAAACAAACAAAAATCCTTCCCACAGCCTGGAGATGGAGATGTTGAATCAAGTGAAATTTATACAAAATACTTAGCATAGTGTCTGGCATAGAGGATGGAGTTTCAAAATGCTAATTACCAAATAACAGTTGTGTGATTTCTTAGAAATTTCTCTTCCTTCCTTTTCTCACACCCTCCTGGAGCGACATTTTTCCACAGCCTTAGGCGTGACTGTGTTTGAACACATTGAACCTGTCCGGAATGATTTCTGCCCTCAAGTTCCTTCCAGGTCCATATGATCCTTTTCTCACAGGGCCTATTGACAATCTACCTGCCTTCACTGCTTCCTGTCTCTTGTCTCATTTTGGGTTTGCAATGAGATTGCACTTGTAGCCTAGAGGTTGCAAATGAACTCATTGCACTTAGTGCCTGGATCTTGGTCCCTTGGTATGTCGAGTGAGTGGATAAGATCCACACTGGGTTTTTAACTGGCCTGGGGAACAACGGGTAATAAATACGGCAGAAGATTCAGAGGTCTATTAGAAAAATGAGAGATTCCTCAAATATGATACCCCCTGTCTTGCACACAGATGCTGTTACACTTTCATAAATACTATTCAAATTCTCAGAGAAAAAGGAAGGTCAGTGCCTTACGGATTTGAGTGATTCTATCTTAAAAATAAAATCATGTTTAACATGTGAAGGCTGTTGTTTTGAAACTGTTCTGGGGCTGTTTTTCTTCATTAGAAACAGAAACAGGAATTGAGCTCCCACAGTAGCACACTTGGTAGAAGCTGCTGTCGCAGGTCCTAACCCTTGGTCAGCTAAAGGGAAGACTGTGGGGGTTCAGTTCACTGTTTGCTGTCAATCAGGAGCGAGTTCTTAGGTAAGGTCAGTTGCTACCTTTGGCATCATCTCTCAGCTGCAGCCACACAGGTTTCCTAATGAGACTGTGTCCCTCTCTATTTCCTAAATAATATCTGACCAAAGAAGACGATGAAATGGCAAACTCAGATGGCTGCTGGGTGCAAATCTCTGCCAGGAGGGGGTTGGAGCAGATCTGCAGTTCCCAGATGTACAGTGGGTTTTTAGCCCCTTCTCTCATTTCCCCACAGCGCCTACACGATGCTCAGTTTGGAGAGTGAATTTCCTGGTTTCTTGCTTGGAACGAGTTTCTTTCCTGAACCAGGATCTGCTTCCCTGAGTTTTGCACCTCTCTTACCAACCTGCTCTAGCAAAGGCTGAAGCCAGACCTCAGTGCCTGAGCCCTGAGCAGGTTCTGCTGCCAGCGAGTGAACCCATACCCAGAAAACTCAGCCACTGTGCTAATTCCGAGATAACATTCTTCCAAGCCCAAATTAGGACTTTAGCCAGGAGTGCTAACCGTCAGCTGCCATCTTACGGGGACTTTTCAGTTTCCTGTCTATCACCATCCTCCCTCAAAGCCCCCAAATAGAAGGCTTACCTAGCTCACTGGCCAGCATCCAGGCCACCCAGGACTAGGAAAAGCAGTAATTTTTTCTGGCATCACCTTGGTTTGAACTGCTAAGCCAAACTACTATACCTTCACAGTGTTGCAGCAATGACCAACGCAATATTGAATCAGACACATCTGGGTTAGCGTCTTGCATACTGTGTGTCCTTGAGCGAATCACTTCCTTCTCTGAGCACCTGGCTTCTCATTTGTGGCTGGTAAAATGAAACCTCCTTTCATAAGGAGATAATATATAGGCCATACTCAGAACAGTGCCTGGCACATAGGAAATGACAACACTAAGCTTTCATAATTATTAAATTATGGGGGCTGTTTTTTCTTCAGTGCCTTCAAGTTGTAATACTTGACTGCAATCTAAAACATAGTTTTAAACATTACGATACACAACAGTCACATTGTTAAGCAGACGACAGCATCCACATAAATCTTAGGGATAAAACCGGTGACTTCTAAAAACCTCCCTGTTTGTGTATGTGGCTGCACACTCCCACGCTGATAGCCTGGGGCTAGGAGCTCTTTGCTCTGCTCTTTCAAAGACTAATAAACAAGAATGTTAAAGCTGGAAATGGAAGACTGCAGGAAATACATTTTGCAGGGAGAAGATCAATGTGTTATCCATGGCTGATTGGTTAATAGCCGGGCTTAGATGACTCCTAGTTCTTCTCACGGTAGACATTCATTCTATTTACTTCATCGTTTCCTTCCAGTCCCTTCTCTCAAAGCTATTTCTCCATCAGGACTGTAGAGAGCATGTTGCAGGGAGTGTCACCCAGAGGGAAGCCTACTTTACAATCTGTGTGAGAGAGATCCGCTTCTCAAGACTCTACCACCTCTGTTTGTTCATCTGGAAAATAGGTCTTTTAAAAATATGTATTTATGTTTATTTGAAAGGCAGTGTACATAGAGGGGACACAGGGAGAAGGAGAGAGAGAGATTGAGAAAGTGAGAGAGAAAAATCTACATCTGCTGGTTCGCTTCCCAAATGGTCATAAGAACCAGAGATGGAATAATCCAAAACCAAGGCCCAGAAGCTTCTTCCAGGTCTCCCTTTGGGTTATCTTCTGCCCCTTTCCCAGACTCATTAGCAGGAAGATGGATCAGAAGTGACGTCCCTAGGACTTGAACTGATACCCATAGTGGATGCCGATGTTGCAGAGGTAGCAACTTCAACCACTGTTCCACAATGCTGGTCACAAAAGCATATTATTGAAACTTAGCCTTGCTGCACTGTGGGGTTAGACACAGGTCTTCGGGTTGTTTCTCCCATTTCCCAGACCTTGCCAGCGTTAGTATTGTGACCACCATATTCTTAGCAGACTCTGCTCCCAGAATGAGCTACAGCCTCATCTCCTGTACTAGGCTCCCTGTTTCTGTTCTCTCCCACCCCACCTCTGATAACCACAGAATGGCCAGAATATGCAATGGCCTCATAGCATGCCACTCCAAAAGCCCTCATATGGCTTTATGTTATGCTTGGAAGAAAAACCAAACTCCTGAGTGTCATGGCAAGTACTAATGGAGTTGTGCTGGGCCTATGTCACCCCACCTTCTGCCCCTGACCCACAGATCATGTGGTGCCCTTTCAGGGTCCTACAAATGTCCCTTTTTTGGAGACTGGAACCCAATAGCTCCACATCCAGGCTGTTCCTGGCTCAGATCCACTCATGGGTGCTTTGAGTTTGAACATCAAGTGCCTGAGGAGTTGTCATTTCTGTGTGAGGAGAAAGGTAATGAGCCCCCCTCGAGTGGTGGGGATGAACTCAAGCTGGGCTGGAATCTTTCCTCCTGGGCTTGTTCTTCAAAAATGTAGCCTCTACAGACAGCTAAGGTGTAGATGGGTTCCTGCTCTGCTTAACTCTCCCAACTCTTTCCCTCTGCTCCGGAGGAGAAAATTCCGCCAAGCTCACAACAACACTTCTGCCCCCCCCTTGCCCCACCTGCTCTGCCAGCAACTCCTCATGCCTCAATCATCCCAATATAGCTCCCTTTTCTGCCACTGGCTTCCTGGGAGGTGTCCTTAGTTCATTGTTGTCTCTAGTACGTGCACTGTCCTACTGGATCATGTCCTCCCCTTAGGTCAACTCCAAACCATGCTTCAGGGTTCCCCTAAATGACATCTTCTCGCAGAGGTCAAGCCGCTCAGTCTGGTCCAGATATTATTCCTATGTCTGCTTCAAACGCAGGGCCCACCATTGCTCCGCTGCTCCACGCAGGGTTGGTGATGGGTGTGTTTAACACCCCTTGGGTCGCCAGATGCTGTCCTCAGTATCTCTACGTATTTGAGTGTACAATGTGCTCCTAGAGGCTATTCAATATGCTTTCAATGGGTAAGATAAATGGATGTCAGATTAGAGAACAACCTATTCCTTGCTGTGTTTGTTTGCTTTAGGTGTTTTGAGCATTGCTCACATGCTCACAACCCCTCTTACGTAGCTTATTAGCTACTTAAGGCCTGGAGAAAGGAGGCCTGCAAGAACAATTAAGTGGGTAGATCAGCAGCCATCTCCCCTGCATGGTATAGTAGTCCTTATCAGCTTGTCACAGGTCTGCCCTTGGTAGGGATCCACAGGGGTGGTCAACAATCCAAGATTATGCTGCAAAGTCTAGCCTTACTCATGCCTTGCTCTCATTGTACAGGAATCAGAATCACACTAATAAATGAGATTTACATACAGGCATTAGGCTTAGACTGCCTAAGCAGGAAGCCACACAGCTCATAATTGCTGTAGGTGTCTAAAGTGCCAGGTCTCTGCTACCCAGGGAGGCTGCAAACCAGCTTTTCCGTCATAAAGGAATGAGCTGCCAATGATTTTCATAGCTTGATTAACGCTCTTCAAACCGATCTCCATTGGGCGCAGAGCTGAAGCTGAGGAAGATGGATGTTTCCTATTACTTGATGTAATGACTGTGAGGCCGGCTAATGAAACCTTTACAGCCCGAGTTTACAAGAAAAAAACCAACAAACACAGATCAATACCTGAGTTACAGTTCCAATGCATTGATAAATGGGTGACAGGCTGCGTGTCTGGTCTCAGCATGGGAAGAGAGAACAGGGAAGAGGACTGGGGCATGATTGCAGCACACTGGAAGCAAAAGGAGAAGGTCCAAGTCAAGTGTGGCCTGGTCAGCCAAAGGCCACCAAGGAGAGTGGGAAATCTGAGCTTGGAGTGTCCAGGGGAGGAGACTCAAGAGGTGAGGGAAACATAACCAGGTTCTGCTGCAGAAATCAGGTGCACAGTGGGTGGTGTGTATGTTTGCAGCCATGTTGCTTTCAGGGTGAGGATGGGCAGCTTCTCCAGGATTCTTCCCCGTCACTGATTAAACTCCCCACCCCCACTGAGCTTTTCCAGTGACACAGGTATCCTCTGTTTTCCGAAGTTTGGGATCAGATCTCCAATGAGCAATGACAGAACCTAGGCTGGCTCTGGCCCCTGCTCTCTGGCTAGTCAGAAAAGATCTAACCTCAGGCAAGCTGATCCCATAGCTGGCTGGGGCAAGCCAAGGAATTCTCAGCTCTGAACTCAGCTCATTCATCTTCTCAGACAGCATTGTACTGCACCACTGGTGGCCCAGGATAGGCATGCAAACTGGGCTTGCATTCAAACTTTCAGTGTTGGGATGTAAACCGTGGCTTGAATGAGAGATCCTTAACCTTCTCCAGGTCCTGGTTCCCAGTATTTGCTACCAGTCATCACAGTTTCAGAGGCCATTTGTTTCTTGTTGGCCTGATTGATGCTCCCTCATTTTCTACCATGATGTGTCAGTTACTGATGTGTTGTGTTGATTCTCCTGGTGTGAATTGTCGGGTCTAACTCTGTTGTAGGGAAGGGATTTTTGTGTGCTTTGATCCTTGTTTTATTGCTGGAACTTAGCATTTCATTTGTTTCATAAAATCCAATGAATACCTGTTTATTGAGTGATTAGAGAAACAAACAGGGGCTGTTTGTTGTGCTTTAGTCCTAGGCTCACAGTGCACTGGCAATATGAATGCTGTCCTGTGTCCTAGTTTGCCTATCTGAGAAATGGACATAATAGCCCCTGTCCTATTTTTTAGAGTTACTGAAAGAATGGATGGTTTCTTACACAATTACTCAATGCATTCATGCAGCCATCTATTTACATCTATACATTCAGATATGCAAAGCACTCCATAAATGTACTGCATTCACATTTCCTAGAACACCCACTACCACCACCGATTGTGGAAGCCCTTCTCAGTACACAAAGCTTGCTAAAACAGCTACCTGCTCTAGACAAGTGAAGATTCACAATGTTTTTATCAAAGGGAAAGCTACTTAGAGGTCCTATCACCTAAAACATTAGAGGCCAGGCAGATAGACTGAACCTAAGGGAGATATTAAGTGAAAATTGGAGAAAAGGCTGTGTGTAGAGAATGTGAAAGTGGAGTTGCAGGGCCTGTGCTTTAAATACCAGGCATAATATCTTCCCCAGCACCTGTAGGAGCAGAGCCCCAGGCAGGATTCTCCCGAAGCATCTTCCTCTTGTTCTGCTGATTCAGGAAGGACAAATGAGTCAGCAGTAGGCGGGTGCAAGTTTTGATAATGACAGTTTACCTTAGGTGATGTATTCAGGGAAATAACCAGAGTAACTAGGGCAGCACATGGGCCCAGGGGATCAGCAGTGGCAGGAATGTGGCGTTTTTTCCGTTTAGGTCAAGCAGATCCCATGATGCCATTGTGTTGTATGAAGTCTGTGTCTAATTCTCTGTGCAGCGGTGGCTCCCTGGCCAACTGCTCTGGCTAGCAGCTTGCTCCAGTCACTCATTCTGCCTTGTGAAGGGCGTAGAGCTAAAATGTGCCCAGTGCCCCGTGTAGGTGCCTTCCTGTGCATGCCACGATGTTTCTAAGTCTCCTGTAACTCCAGTGTAAGGTGATTTTAGGTGTGGAATGCACACACGCCTATGCAGGAAGCACAACTGCGTTTATCCTGCCTATCTCCTTTCTCAGGCAGCACTTGGGAGCAGGACAGGTAAGGGTCAGACGCACAGGAGTTTAAAGACAGGATGCTGGAAATGGAAGGCATCACAGACGATGTGACTTTGACATATTGCCATTCCTCCTTGAGTCCCATTTTCCTCCTCTCACAGGCTTGAATGGGAGCCTATGGAGTCCATGTAATGAAAGCACCCAGCACATGGTAGATAGGCATATACAACTGATGAATAAACATGAGCATCTCATGAGAGCTGCCTCTCTGGACAGAACTCCTGAATTCTCCACACCAGAAGGGAAAGGAAATTAACGTCAAATCTAAGTGCTGGACCCTGCTTTCTTGTCATTATGTCGCTCCTCAAGACAGACCCATGAGCTTAAAACTTATAGCTCATTGCTGTGATTTGAATGTGCTCTCAAACTGAATGCATAAAACATTTAATTCCTAATGCCTGAGTATTACGAGGCCTCTAAGGACACATGATTAGCCAATGAGGGGTCTGCCTTCATGAGTGGCTAGCCTTGTATACAGGCTTCCTCTCTTTCTTTTGCCTTTGACCTGATGTGAAGATTTTGGGCACCCTAGATACCAGAGCTGTGAGCAGTACATTTTTGTTCCTTATAAATTATGCAGGCAGTTGCTATAGAGGCTTAAATAGGCTTAGGAATCTACGAAATAGATGAGAAAACTGACGCACAGAAAGAATGAGGCATTTATCTTAGGTTAGGTCGCTGCGAAGTCACAAAACTGGGAATCCAATCCAGGTCTGATTCCAAAGTCCCTCCCTCTCTCTCTCCATAGGCTGCAATCAAGGAGGCTGAAAGTTCCTCAGAGAGAATTTCCAACTGCATAGCTAGTAGTTTACTGAGAGTCCCCGGGCGTGAGACACAAGCCTGTGAGTCACATGGCACATGCCCAGCCTGTCTGCTACTGCCACCTCGCTGCACAACAATGAGAACCACCTGCTGCCAAACAAAGCATGGAAAAGAAAGGATGACATCACTGTGGACTGGAAATAGCTGCAATTAACTGTCGCATTCCAGCCCAGAACATAGGCAGGACATGAGGCCTTGGAGAGAGCTGGTCCTAAATACCTCCAGCCTTGGAACTGACAATGAAAAAAAAATTGAACTAACATTTATTGAGTTGCTAATCTGAGTCACACTGGATGTTACTTACTTTCTTTAGCCACATTTTATTTACTATTTTAAATCATCCTATAAGAAACTTACCTGCCCTACACAAGTTAGGAAACAGAGGCACAGCAGGAGGCTGTCCACTGGGAAGTAGAGTTACTGACAGCAGGTGGGCCTAGGGGATGGTGAGGGAATTCAGTACAAGTACTGAGAACTGAGCAAAAATAATCTGGAGAGATATGGGGAAGGGAAGAACCATGCATGTGCCGTTTCTTTTAGTGATGATTCCTTGTCCCTGCCACAATTTTCCCCCTAAATAATTTCTATCAACATGATAGAGATAAGTAAATCCTCACCACCTCCTAGCTAATTTCTCCAACTTGGTTGGTAAGATCTCACCTTCTGAAACTCTGGCAGAGAGCCTGGCATACTAACACCTACACATGTACAGACATGACTGTTGACACTTGAATGAATGACTAACCGGGTCTAGAACACCTCTGTCTGCCAGCGCTCTGCACTGATGGAGATGCACTGTAATCTCTACATACATACAGCGGAATGGCATGTGACTTTGGCTGTTGTATTGGACGCCCCATACCTGGAGATGTGGAATTCTTTAGGGTTCTACCATTATGACCAGCAGTAAATTCCTTACCCATGAAGAACTTGGTACAACTATCAGGTCCTGCTGATTCTGCACTGGGGTGGATCCAGCCACGCTCCTTGGAACATGACCAGCTCAACTGAAAGTATCTTTTGGAAACTTCCTTGCTTCCATTAGAGATTGCTTCAGGAAAGTCACCAGGATAGGAATTTGAAAACAAGTCTGGGGATTTCATTCTCCATGAACTCCTAATAAACACATGGCAGTAACAGAGCCTCATTTACTTATCCAAACAACTTTTAACATCCACTTTGCTTCTCTGCTCAGAAAGGTGGGAAACTGACCACAGAAAGGGAAAATGGCCATTGACAGGCTAGGAGTTGGGGGCAGGATTTGAAATAGTGGTGAGGGTACAGTGTTGGCAACATCTAGAGTGGAGGACAAGTGGGTATTTGTATAATGGTTAAGACATTGGTTGTGACCCTTGAATTTTACATCACATCTGTATAGCACAATGGAGTCCCAGCCCCACTGCTGAGTGTAGCTTCCCTCTAATGCAAACCCTGGTACACAGTGGTAGCAGCACAAAGAGTTGGCTTCTTACACATGAGAGACCTGGGGCCAGGTTCCTGGTTCCTTGGCTTTAGCTCTATGTCTTTCAAATAGAACTGACAGCCATTTGTAAATAAAATGAAAGAAGGCATCATCTTAGGAACACTCAAGTGTTTCACAGAATTCAAACACCAGAGAACATTAGTAGCTAATCTGGGAGTAGGTGCCTTATGAACACATCTATGCTCATTCCATTTGACCAAAGCCTCCTTATCTTAAAGTTGAACAAAGAGCAGGAGGTGACAGGAGGTGACATGGGAGCTTTGGTACTCTGGAGAAACTGTCAACTCACAACCATTAGGCCTCCCTGAAGGGACAGCATTCCAACTTCCTGCTTTCAGGATGGGTTTGAGGGAAGCATACAGGAGGCCCCTGCTTTTAAGTGATAAAATAATCACAGTTTGCTGTTTCTGCATTCTCTTCTATACTATTTCCTGTCTAAGTTTCTATTTCCTCCTGAGACACAAAAGCATCGGGAACAGAGCACGGTTCTCTCACTCAGGGCCCTGACCTAGGAAAGCTTTCTTAGTGAATGATGCCCACAGCTGCTAAGCAAATCTAAGCTGCCTTACTTGCACATAAAGCTATGAAGTAACTGAGAATAAATTAATCATTTGGCCCAGAGCAATGGGCTTCTGTGTTAAGAGCTCAGGCAGTTTTGTGGAATGTAAAAGCGGGCTCTACAGGTTGTTACGAACTCTCTAGACCTGCCAGGGCTACTACCTAACCTTAGAGACACGATCTCTTTCAAGCTCAAGTTTTCTAATTGATCAAGCAAGGGCGCTGGGTCACATTCCATGCTTGTCGAGCTGTATTCTTCTGAGGCCACCAGAGAATGTCATAGGCAGCATGTGGGGATCCCTACCTCTGCTTCTACTACATTACTTATGCATCTATCTACCGATGTATTTTATCAAGTGATGCCATTATATAAGATTTGTTTTGAAGGAAATATCTGATGGCTAAAAATAATTTTGAAACTCCCTGGATCAGATGATCTCTAAGGTGCCCTTTTAGCTCTCTAATTTTAAGGTAGCACCTGCTAATTGGATCTGAGCAAAAACCCAGGTCAGAGACCAACAGCTTGTGGTAAGAAGTCCTGAGGGTACATTTCCACTCATTTTAGCAATTTGCTCATTTCTTTACATTTGACATTTGGGGTTAAATCTGTAGCTGTTTTTGTGTGTGAGTATTTTCACTTCTAAGCAAATGCTGTGAGCTCTGGGAGAGTATAATGAAGGAGTCTGTCTCTTTTCTCATTTCCACTATGAGGTGCCAATGGGAAGGCACTGTGAGGGGACCTCACGGTTCTACCTCTGCCCATGCCTTCTGGAGACTTCTGATATCTCTGTTTCAGGAGGGAATTACCATTCAGGGTCTCAGAGTGGCTTCCATGCTGGGGAAGTGGTACCTTACAAAAATTATGAAAAACACGAGTCAGGAAGCACTGCACAGGTCAATCATTAAGACCAATAGATCGGATGACTTTTATGTGCATATCCATCTTATGCTGTGAAAGTGCAGATCACCTCTTCCTGTTCCTCTAAATTGGGATTTCCACTCTAGGAATCACACTGGTAAACTTGCTATTGGGAAAAATTATTTATCTTCAAAGTGTATCCATGTTTCTTGGAAGATTAATTGCATGGAAATAAATTTCCATGCAATAAAACTGACTCATTCTAAGTGTAAAGTTCTACAAATTTTGAGAAAGGTGTTATCAGCTTAATACTATCCTGAAGTAGTAGAGCATTTCCACCCCCCACCATTCGCTCTTAACCCCTGTGACATGCCATTGGTATGCTAGTATATCATGGTAGTACTTAGCCAGCGGTAAGATGGTAGAAATCCTTATGTCTTCATCAAGGCTGTGTTATAAGAAACACATCTATGAAAATGCATGCAACTGAACATTTAACATGTATCCAATTTACAGCCAAATAAATTGTAGCTGAGAGAGATTAGCTGAATTTCTCAATGTCAGACCCTCATTAATTGGTTGGTTTTCTATATGACCCAACTATTTTTGGACTTTGATCCATGTTCCTAACTATCATTTATTCTGCTTACCTTTATTACCATATTAATAGATGGAGGTAGTTAAGGTTGGGGAGTAGTAACTTACTGTATGAACAAAGAAACAGATCCTTGCTGTCAAGAGGATTAACACAATAAGTCAGCAATGAAATCCAGATCCCATATCCAGGGTTTTCTCCATTACATAATGGTACTAAAGATGGTGATGTCACTGTTTATGTCATCCAAAAGTGATCACATCACAGGACCTAGAACCTTCTCAAATAAGCACTCTCATCATTCTGTTGTATCACATTTGTTGCTATAAATGTGGGGTACTTTCCGGAACTGTTTCTGAGATGGTCTTTGTGTCTAAATCACATGGAGGCCTTATTAAGGCACAAATTTTATTTCAAAAAGTCTTGGAAATCCCAACTTTTTTTGGGGAAAAAATTAAACAAAATAGAATATGTTAAAATTGGAAATTCCTATAAGATTTTCTTTCTTCATTTGGATGAAATACATGTGCAGGAATGCTGATACATACATACACATACATGCTTTGGTCACAAATTCCAATGAGCATCTCATATTAACCATAACTTGATCACCAATGTTTTTACTGTAAGACAAATTCCAGGACACAGATTGATTGGTCACACTCACAAACCACAACTGAACATTTTATTGGCTTACATTTTCCAGCTGCAATTAAATATCACACGATTGAATGTTTTGATTGACTTTGCATCTGGATCAGTCCAAATTGTAAATCCCAGGGAAGTGCAAGGTTGCACAAAGAGATTTTCATTTTGTGCTGCCAGAACCAGTTTTGGCTAGTGATTGATTGATAGATCCCAATCCAAACCCAATTGCTCATCCTTTTTGCCCAAGAGGATTCGGGGTATATTGATCTCTGTCCAAACTCCTCTGGAAATCACAATGCTGCTATAGTGGAGAAGGTGCTACTTGGGCTCCTGCTTTGTGCTGCTTTTGTTTCTCTTGCCAACTCAGACTGAAGGTTTATCTGAAGAAATTTTGGCAGCTGGCAGGCATGATTCTCAGACTCAGACAAATCTGATTCCACATTCCATTACATGTTTTTTTGATGGCATATTCATTTAGGTACATTATAGTCATACAGTTGCAGGATGACCCAGTTAGCTCAACATGCATTGTGAATCCAGTTAATTGTATATCAACTAATTGCATAATTCCTTCATTAATGAACTGAATTAAAATCCAAGTGCTGCAGCTCCTCTTCAGAGCTTTGCGATTAGTGTGAGAAGCAGAACCCTGGAAAATCTTCCCTTTTTAATTCTGTGAGCCTCCTCTCTCCAAAACTTATTCTTTGTCTTTTTCGTTTGGGAAGAGGGGGGGAAGTTGTGTGAAACCAGGAAGGATGATAGAAAGGGTGCATACTATCAAAAATATTAATAAACATTCATATTAATCTACAGCATTAGGGTACAAACATTGACAGAACACACTGAATTCCCCCAAAAATGATAATTTTGAGAACACACTTCTGAATTTCAGGAAGAGTTCAGATTTTTCTGAACTATGAAACACCAGGTACCTCCTGGAGGGATGGCTCTCTGTGCCAGGTGGTCAGGGCTGCATGAGATCACTGTTCACAAGGGGAGGTGTGCCCTTACCTCCCAAGGTCTCTGGCACCCTGGACTCAGATGCTAGTTTCTTTACAAAGCAGTTATCTTTCATCAGCTGCCAACAGCAAGCAACAAAGCTTCTGTGTTACCCATTACTAACAGCTAGCTTAAGGCAACTACCTGAGTGTTCCTACTGTTCTTACTGATGGTTTTGGGAGTCAATTATCACACATCGTTGCGCTACTTTTACCACAAAGTAAGAATCACTAACTTACTCTGTGTCTTAGTTTGGACTTTTGAGAACTAAGATAAGAATTTGAATACAAGCATTTTGTGTAGGAAGTGACATCTGGAACCATCAGAAGATGAGTGGGGAAGACATCCAATAAAGGGTGTGCCATCAAGCAAGATGTCACTATGGCAGCCAGGTTCAAGCTGTTTGATAAGCTCTGAGAGTTACTACAAGCACCTTCCATCATCTCTCCCAAGGGTAAAGGTGCTGTTGGATAGATCCTCCAGTTCTCATAGGTCATTGACTGATGGCTTCTCCTAAGAGCATTGAATCCTTAGTATTTTTAGTAAGGATCCCCTGAATGGCAAGGGAGAAAGCCAGTTGGCGCAGAATCACAGGTGTTTACTCTGGAACACAAGGACTACAAATGAAAGCACCAAGGATCAAGAGTCTATCCATGAGATGCCAAAAGCTTAGAGCAGCAACCCAAGAGTGTCTTACCGGATCATTCTCGTTTCTGGCTCCATTCGTATACAGAGAAATCCATACCATCCAAATGTAATTGCTTTCATCCTGTCTATACAGTAGGTCCCAGTGAAACTAATCTCTGGTTACAGGCTGAGGTTTTCCCCCTTCATCTCTCACATTATACCCTTTTCCCTCCTCCTGAAGATCTAGTTTGTTACCTGAGGACGTTCAGCGTGTCACAGGAATGCTTATAGAGAAAGTGTGCTGCACTCCTGTATTTTGAGAAAACAATTTAGCATTTACTCAACAGTGGGATGTTTTATAATATCTGAATGGGTAAGTCCTATAATTTATAATCCGATTACAATAATAGTGATGATGATGATGGCAATGACTTATTCTATCATTTCCATGTTTTTCAGTGCACTGTGTTTCTTGAATCAATTCTGCCAAGCCTCAAGAGAGGCATTATTAGTTATTACCAAGAAACAAATAAAATAACTAAGAGGGTAATTCATGCCCTGAAACCACACAAAATAGCTACAGAGAAATTTGGCTTCTAAATCTGTCAACACAAGTCAGTGTTTTGGCCCCTGTAGGTACCATTTGTGCATTCTAAAAAGGTTTGGTATACCTCACTTTCATGATTTTGTCAAAAATGAGGTAAAATTTTTGACAGTCTAGATTCTTTGGCTTGTGTTCAGACTTAGGCTCATGGAAGCAAAGAGTGGACACTGCTTACAAGTGTTCACTGACAGTTGCTCTGTTAACATGCTCAAAGTGAGTCACCCCACATCCCCAAGACTTGAGGATAATCTTCTGATTTGTTTTCTTCACTGTCATTTGATGCTCCTAATTAAATGATGCAAATGACCCAAAAAGCATGTATTTTAAAATATTTATTTATTTATCTGAATGAAATAGTTACACAAAGAGAGGGAGAAATGGAGAGAAAGGGATCTTCCATTTTTTTGTTTGCTTCCCTAATGGTGGAATAGCCAGGGCTGGGCAAGGTCAAAGCCAGGCGCCTGGGACTCCTTCCAGGTATTCCACATTGATAGTAGCACCTCAAGCACTTGGGGCATCTTCCACTGCCTTCCCAGCTGCATTTGAAGGGACCTGGGTCAGAAGCAGAGAAGATGAACCTCAAACCAGCATTCATATTGGATGCTGATATTGCAAGTAGTAGCATAACTCAATGTGTTACAATGCAAGACCCCAAAATCATACATTTTGAAATTAAATTTGTTCCAGATTTACTCTCCTTACCCCCAAAAATCTAGCCAATCTTAGCACACAACTGGGTGCACAATTCTCCCATGCCTACAAATAGAAATGTCACTAGATCCCTGCAGCTGGAGCTTGCACAGGTTTAAGAGTACAAGTAAGATGTGCCCATAACAAAACTATCTTAACTAGAATAAATTTGCCTTTCTATGCTCAGAGCAGCTTAAATGAAGCTTTCAGGGTCTTGGTGTCACCAGTATCATCTTTATATTCATACATGAAAAGAGAGAAAGGATTTGCCTTATTACAGCAGAAAGAACTAAATATGTTTGCTTTCAACTATAGGATAAAATAAAATGCATATTCTCAATGTGGAACTTCCTTTTGATTGCCTGTCTACAGAAGAACAGGAAACAGCCACCCATATCCACCAAAACTCCCCTTCGCCTTTTTTATTTGTTACTGAGGCAAATGAGGCCAATTGTTGGAAAATTCTGTGCAACCCTGAATGCCTCAATTGTGACTCTCACAGAGATTAATGCATTTAATTTACCTCTTTGGTATATCTGAGGCGCTATTCAGCAGTCAGTTGGGAGTTCCTTGCTCTGTAAGTTGCTGCAGGGTGAGATCTTTCTGGCTGTCACTATACCAGCTTGCTTTATGGGACCTTGGCTGAGCTGCGGGAAGCAGGATCGTAGACCCTGAATTTTCAGGATCCCCCTCCTCCACTTGGGATTATATGTGAAGAAATGGGAGAGATGTGGATAAGAGGGAGACAGAACCAGAAAGACCTGCCATTAGCGTCTCTCTGGCTATGACGTGGTATCTTTTCCCGCAGTGTTCTCGTCCCGTGAGGAAGTAACTTGCATTTGTGACTAACTGGTTTTTCATATGGATCAGGCAGGTTCTGACTCTTTGCTACTAAGCACCAGCTCCGGCATGATGCAGCTTTGATAGAAGCAGCACACTTTTTTCTGGTTTGATACTGACAAAAACTTTTTTTTTTAGATGTATTCATTGTTATTGCAGAGTCAGATATGCAGAGAGGAGGAGAGACAGAAAGGAAGATCTTCCGTCCAATGACTCACACCTCAAGTGGCCACAATGGCCAGAGCTGGGCCAATCCAAAGCCAGGAGCCAGGGACTTCTTCTGGGTCTCCCACGTGGGTGCGGGGTCCCAAGTCTTTTGGCTGTCCTTGACTTGACTGCTTTCCCAGGCTACAAGCAGGGAGCTGGATGGGAAGTGGGGCCGCTGGAATTAGATCCGGTACCCATACGGGATCCCGGAGCATGCAAGGTGAGGACTTTAGCCACTAGGCTACCACACCAGGCCCTAACAAAAATATTTAATGAGTATCTGCTTTGTTTAGGCACAGTGGTGAGTTCGGGTATAGAAGGTGCACAGAGGACATGTGGTTCTAGCCTGCTGAAGTACATAAATCATCCAATACAAAATAACGTATTGAATTATGGCTTTAGTAAATGTTACAGATAAATAATACAGGAGACATAACCTAATTATATGATTCCACAGAGTTATTTATGAGAAAATATATTTTAAGTTATATTTTGAAGTATAAGTAATAACGAAGAGTAAAGGAATATTTAAGGGTTGAGGCCAGAATATGACTCGGGCCGCCCAGGTTCCAGCTTGCAATGCATTCTGTCACAGGTGTCTTTCCACATTCAGGCTGGTCCATTTTGCTTTGTTGTTAGAATCTGACTTGTGTGAGAGTTGCTATTTATGTATTTTCAGAGACCAGAAACTCTGTCTCTTTAACTTTGGTTCCCGGATGTCAAGTTCCTGCTGTGTCCTGAGTATCTAGTAGAATGAAGATACTTTCACATTTATTTTCACAGTTTCTTAGGTCGCTGTCCTCAGAACACCACCTAAGAAGCTCTCTGCCTGTTCCTCTTGAAGCACAGGACAGTGGTAAAGCACTCATCCCCAGGTGCTCCAGCTTCGTAAGGGCATCACTCCGAACGATTTATCTTTGGAACTCCAGAAGTATAGTTTTGACCCAAGATTTCCTCCAACAATTTTATGCAGTTAAAATATGGAGAAGGTACTTATATAGTTCTTTGGTGGCACACATTTTTTTTTCTTTCCTGCTTAGAAAGCATCCTAAAGAGGCTACTGAGATGAAATTAAATAGGAACACAACAGCTATCCTGCAGGAGATGAGCAAATCCAGCCCAAAGCTAGGTCTCAAATCCAGTTATCCAGGTTTTCATAGGCGCTATGATGAGGTGATGACTTCTAAGTCCAGGAACTTTAGAAAATCAAATCCTGAATAGCACATATAGAGTTGAGACATCAATGAATTTTGGTTCTTTGTTTCTAAATCCTTTCTTTTTCATGATACAGTTCCTTAGACTCAGGGGTTTCCTCTTCCACCTGCCCTCAACATCTCCCCCACCCCATTTCCCCTTCATTGTAACAGTGATTTAGTCCCTCAACAATGGTCACAAGTTCATCATTCTGCTATTTGAGTGTATCTTGACATTGTAGGCACAGAGGATAGTATAAAGTCCAGCATTCTATTGTCAAGAGATATTTAACAGTTTGATTGAAAATCCACATTTTTTTCAGAAATAAAAGTGCATATCACAAGCAGCTCCACTTCATGGTATACTTGCCTATGTTATACAAAACCAACGTCAAGTACCAAATAGATCCTTTAATGCCAGCAGGAAAAGAGGAGCACATTTTTCCACTGGGAAAATTGTCATTCAAGTTTTATTCAGTGACTATGTTCATAATCAGATCCCCCCCACGCACCGCCCTAGTTTATAGTAGGAATGAACAAGACAATTCACACACATGAAGGAGAAGAGGAGGTGGAGAAGGAATATGGAACAACGGTCTCCAAATACGGTTGCATGGAAGGAACAAGTTCTGGTGGTGTGCAGCCCCATAGCTGGTGCTGGAGCTTATGATGACCTGGTTTGTGTTTTACAGACAGCTGTAAAGAAGCAGTCACAATCTCCAAACTTGGGTGGGTGATGGGAAAATGAGATGGCTTCCCTGATTTGATCAACACATGGCCCATCTCTGGGCCGGAGTGTCACGTTGTACCCCAGTGGCATGTGTCATTATTGGATAATAATCAAAACTTAAAAAAAAAGTCACACTGTAACCAACAAAAAGCTACAATGGAAAACAAATTAATTTAAAAAGAAAACATTTTAAGTTGATGAAATTTTCTCATATTTAGGCTGCATGCCAAATGTTTCGGGATTATGAAATGGTTCCTGATGACTTTGTCATCTTTTTCTAAGAGGTTGTCAGTATAATATTAGATTGCCTATTAAAATTTTATAAATGGGAAATCAAGCCAGAGGAAGGTGCTGCCTGAAAGAACCTGTTACTTATTTGCATTTCATGTAATGCAGAGACTGGGTGTTGAGGCACTGCAGACATCCTCAGAATCCTGATGGCTCTGGAGCAAGGCTAGGTGGCGGCTTGGTGGGCTATCTTGTCACTCTGGAATTGGAATAGCTCCCTGTCCCTGCTGCCTACCCCAAGCCCCACCTGCTGAGATGCCACATTGTGAAGAGGAAAACATCCTGTGGAGTAACTTGTGGCCTCCTGGCCTTCATCACCCTGTTTGAAATGTTGGCTCAGAGTCAAGTTAGTGCTTATGTGACATTAAAAACCCCACTTCAATGGGGAAAGCAAACATAAAAAAACATCATCTAATGACTGTGAGAGGCCAGAGAGCAGCTGAAGTATTGTTTCTTTTTAAACGCAATAGATTTTAAACTGTATTTCCAATAATGTGTAAGTCACCCAATTACTGCTCTCTTCTCATTCTGAGCACCTGTCCCAGTGACTCTCAATTCCCAGAGTGACTTTTATTTTTCACAATATTTATGATCATGAGTGCTATCACATTAAATGAGATTAGTTGCAGTAGGGGCTGCTGCTTTCTCTGACGCACGGCTACCATCTCTGACAGCCCCCAGTGGACAAGAAGGATCATCTTGTGAGTTTCCTGCAGAGAAAGATTGCTCCACAGCTCCCCTGTAATTGTCCCTAAGAATTTCTTTTTTTTTAAAGATTTATTAATTTTATTACAAAGTCAGATATACACAGAGGAGGAGAGACAGAGGGGAAGATCTTCCATCCGATGATTCACTCCCCAAGTGAGCCGCAATGGGCCGGTGCTGTGCCGATCCGATGCCGGGAACCAGGAACCTCTTCCGGGTCTCCCACGCAGGTGCAGTGTCCCAATGCATTGGGTCGTCCTCAACTGCTTTCCCAGGCCACAAGCAGGGAGCTGGATGGGAAGTGGAGCTGCCGGGACTAGAACCGGCGCCCATATGGGATCCCGGGGCTTTCAACGCGAGGACTTTAGCCGCTAGGCCACGCCGCCGGACCCATGCCTAAGAATTGCAAAACCTGCTGGAGATAAATACGACGACAGCTCCAGGTAGCACACCAAGAGCATTGCTAGGAAAATTTGAGAAAGCAAAGGAACAATGGCTCAGAAATTCATGTAGTGTATCTCTTCTTACATTTCAACGAAGCATATTTGTACAGTTCCTCTTATTTCATACACACTGGACTTGTCATCTGTCCCTAGGAAGGGTTGAACAACAAGGAGAAAGCTAACCCACGTTAAACAGCTGGGAAACAGTCTTTTATAAACTAAAAGATATTCAACACTCGCACACAGCCTACAGTGTATTTTATATGTGATACTTGATACACACCAGGTTGAAATGAGATAGTCTTCAGGTGAGAATAAAGAGCCTTGTGTGCTAATGCTCGTCCAGGCATAGCCCGAGTTACTTTCTCTAGGAGACTCGGCTTCAGCCTCAATGAACTCTCTTTTTCTAATAGGTATTCATTAATCTTCATTAATTGGTACTACGACATCTCATTCATTACCTCCAGTTTTATTTGTATTCATCTGCATCTTCCTCTTCCTCTTCTGTCCTATCTCTCTGGTCATACCACCATTCTGTTTCCTGACTTCTGCTGGAGTTCAGCTCATTCTCTAGCATCGCACACCATCTTCTAGCTCTTTCTGCACATTCGAGGAATGTGTTCAGCCTCTTGTGAATTTTTTAATTTCAAAGACAAAAGTCACTACCGGACCTCAGAAAGAAAAAAAAAACACAGTGGGCCTGGCACGATATCATAGTGGTTAAGGTCCTCACCTTAATGCGCCAGGATCCCATATGGAAGGCGATTCTAATCCTGGCGGCCCTACTTCCCATCCAGCTCCTTGCCTGTGGCCCGGGGAAGCACTTGAGGACAGCCCAAAGCTTTGGGACCTTGCACCCACATGGGTGACTGGAGGAGACTCCGGGCTCCTGGCTTCAGATTGGCTCAACTCCAGCCATTGCGGCCGCTTGTTGAGTGAACCATCAGATGGAAGATCTTCCTCTCTGTCTCTCCTCCTCTCTGTATATCTGCCTTTCCAATAAAAATAAATATAAAAAAGTCCCAGAATGAATTATGAGTCACCCTGCTGTCTATATTCTAGGCTACACGTATCGTTTGCTTGTTGGTACATTTCTGAATTTGAACTCCTGTTTTTTTTTTTTTTTTTTTCATTAACAGAGTTTTTCAATTTTCCAAACATTGCCACTTAGGGTACATGTATGTGTGTTGTTAGGGTTGTATGTACATGTATGTGTGTTGAATATACTTACAATAAACCATGGTACCTTGGCATTTGATAGAACAGCGGAAGAAGGTGGCTCATTCCTACCACCATGGCCCTGCTACTTTCCCCTTGAAGTAATCATGTGACCCCCTTACAAGTAGTGTCATCCTTCCACCCAGAGGAAGACAGCACTTTTTTCTCTGAGGATAGTAGGAGCTGGCTGCACAGGCCTGAGAAGTTTCCCTCTAGTTTATTACCATTGGATCATACATTTTTTATGTGATTATACCCTTCTATAACCAGCTGTTCTTCAACAAATATCAAAAATTGCACAGGCTCCTGTGTCGTGCAAAACTGAAATTAAATAAATTTGTGTGCCTTTCTTCTGCCAGTCTACTTTTGTAATAAGCATCTTAGTCATGAATCTAGCAATGGGAAAATATATTTGCTTTCCCTTAGAGTATAAATGGCATTGTTTATTTAATACACAAAAGTTGAAAATTCACTTAATACACATAATCTAATGAACATCCTTGTGCAGTCTTGCCTGCCTCAAATGTGCTGAGAGCACTTATATTAACTTACACTTGGCCAAAATCACTTACCATGAAACCTACTATATAATCAAGTGTTGAGTATCTCCTGCAATCTATTGAACAGTGTACTGAAAGTATGGTTGTATAGGTATGATTTTGCGTCATTGAAAGGTAGAAAAAAATGCAAACTGAAATATCTTAGGAAGCATTAGTGTGTGTGAGCATTTTTATGAATTGGATAATTGACATACGGAATGTTGTATAACACTTTTCACTAAGAGAATGTGTTGCAGTGTCTTAAGATTTGGTCAAACTCTAACTTTTCTAGTAATCGACTTTTGGTTTGAAAGAAAGAACACAGTGACCATAAGCCTTCATTTGTCATCTGGAGAGTGGAAATATTGTATGCTTTCAGGGTTCTAAAGAAAACACATTGTGTTAAATGAGTTAACATTTTATAAAATACAGAATTGTTTCTAATTGTTAAAATATAAGGATACTTTGAAGAGGTCACAGAAATGGAATTAAAGGTTTTGTTTTCATGCAAAAATATAATTCAAGCATAGATTTTTTGTTATGAATTTTTTCGTACGTGGATTGCATAAACAATTTTTGTACTGAAATAAAAGTGTGTATCAAATGAATATCCATAAACTATTTAAAGTATCCTGGTACAATCAAGTGACACTCAACCCTATCACATAGTAAAACACAAATATATAACTGGAAAGAATAGAAATATAACAAAAAAGGAAGGGAAGTTCATTCATTGTTTGTTCTATGAAAAATATGTAAGGGACATCTTCCAGGCCAATGGGCCATTCCCGAAGTCCTCCAGTGAGGGCACCTCTTCTTCACCTTTGCTTCAAGAACATCTTGGATGTTCTAGCCATTGGAGCACAATCATCTGGCTCCACTTTACCTTAGGGGCCAAAAGTAGGGTCAACCATATGATCCCCAACAGATATCATTAGTACAGTGTGTGGAGTTAGCTGAGTTTCTTGAGTGCTTTTGTATTTAATGAAGTCATGGGCCAATAGATTTAGCTGGAGCTTACTCATCTCTAAAAACCATTGACTTCATACACATAGGAGGTCAAGATCAACAGTTGTGGAGAGCGCAGTTACGCTCTGCCAAGTGCAAAGTCTGACTGACTCCTGGTCCGGGAAGTTGTTTGTCACCCAAACCTGTTCTCTGAGGATCTCCTACTGGAAAGTCAATGCAGGAATCCATACCCTATGATCCTTAAGCCATCTTCCCCAGAAACCAGTCTACTTGAAAATGTTTAATTAACATGTTCCCACCTTCTTAAAAATAGGAAAGAAAAATCAATAAACACTAAATGGTTGCAATCCTAGGATCAAAGCAGTTTTAAATAAGACTGTCTCTAGTGTTAGCCCTCTTGCACTCTCCAGCTGTGAACCAAGTAAGAGAAAGAAGTGTTTTGGAGCAGGAGTTGAGGTGTCCTCCATGTGTCACACAGACTCCTGGATGCAGTCCCATAGCAGAAATGGTCTCAACCATTCCATATAGAGGTTGAGAGTGGTTTTATAAACAAGTAGGAATATTTCAGAAAGTACTCCCAGATCCAGGGTCTTTTTTCTCTAGTGCTGGAATATATTGGATGAGGAGGGAGAAGGATGTAGTTAGCACAATTAGTCCCAGGAATAAGGGAATAAGGGCTTGGCATGTGTTACTCTGCATGTGGAATCTCTTGTCCCAGAATGGCATGGAGCGTAACCCTTGGTTCCTTAGCTCTTGACTCAAGCATTACTTATTCAGAAAGGCTTTTTCTCATCTAAAATTCCAATCTTCCACCACATTGAAGTATCTTATTTTCCTCTTCTGCTCAATTTGCACTTCTTATTAACATCATAGATATTTCTGACTGGACATTTTGTCCTTCCTAAAGATGTACAGATTTTTTGTTGGCTTGAGACTGTCATATATTCCAGGACCCTGGATAGCTCCTGGTATTAAGAAAAAGTACAATTGTTTTTGTAGTTTTCATTTATTATGAGAGAGTGAGAGAGAAAGCTTGCATCTGTTGATCCACTCCCCTAAATGCCCACAATGGCCTAAGTTAAGGGTATCTACATCAGAGCAGCAAAACTCAATTCAGTTCTTCTGCATGGGTGGTGGGGGTGCAACAATGAAACCATCCCTGCTGTTTTTCTCCCCACCACTGCCCCTCAAACCTCAGGTCTGCATTAGGAAATTGGCCTAAGAAGCAGAGCTGAGTGTTGAACCCAGGCCTGATATGAGATGTAACTGTGTTAAACAGTATCTTAATCACTAGGCTGGATACCCTTTCCAGATTCAGTCAATATTTGCTGGAGAAGAGCCAGTGGTGAAGAGCCAACCTTTACAGAAACATCAGAGGCCCAACTCCCAGCTTCACCATTCGCCAGCCATTAGCCCTGGTGGATAGGTTACATTGACTTCTTGAGCGGTTGATCTCTCCTCTGTGAAATGGGAATGGTGTCAGTATTACCTAGTTTACAGAACTGATATGAGGATGAAATGTGTTGATACATATGGCATTTAGAGCTAAATTTGACACATGTTTTAATGGGATTCATTCTGACCGTTGTTGTTAGCAACAACACCCAGAGATTTTTAGGTACTCGATATGAACTGCCCTCATTCATGAACCTTTGATGTGCTTTAGAATAGCATCCAGTACATAGGGAATACATTTTAAATATCAGCCATCATTTTAGTTCATCTCTTCTTCATATACAAAAGACACAATGGATTAGATGCTCTTTAATCTGTATGGAAAATTCATATAAAATATGTGTATAATCTCTAACTTTTTGCATAAAGATACACTGCTAACTTCAATTTCCATCAGCATTTTGAGATACCTCATGCTTAGTGCTCTCAAATTCAGTCTGATGGCGAAGTTCTAGTTCATGTGGCTGCAGCCATTCTCCTGCACATACAGCTAGGCGCTCCTGCCCTGGGCTGACATCCCCCTCAGTCTTCTTTCCAAGGTGCAAGCATTGTCTTCTCAGGGGCTGGATTTTTCTTGCCTCATTGTTGATTTTATTAGCTTAGAGAAGAAAATTGGAGCTTCCTTGGCTCATAACCACACCCACTAACAGTTTAAATCAAAACTAAGCTGATCCTCTCCTTTATAAGCATGTGTTGCATGCAAGTTATCACATGGACCATGTTGATTGGCATTGTTTAAATTGGTCCAGCACAGACCCATTAGTTCAGAGCACAAACCCTCTGAACTGACCCGGTCTGGGAGCTGCGGCTGTAGCATTTCCCTGAGGGCCTTCAATAGATTTAATGCCCTATAAAACCACATTCCTTCTTGCTCTTTTCTGCAGGGACTGATACTAGCAAAGCCATACTGTTTTCTTGCAGTAACCAATACTGAAGGTATTAGGGAAGAAGCACATCGTGGTCATGTTGTTGGGGATGGGGACAAACAGCAGCAGGTGCTCATGACTTTTAAGGATCTTAGGGATAAATGGGGTCTGAACCGAGGATGAAAGCAGTAAGCCAGCAGCAGGTCAGCTGGGCAAATGGCTCTGATTGACAGCATTGCCCCTAAGAGTATTCCCCAGTCACACTCACTACAAAATTGTATTCTCAAAACACATTCACTATGAGATTTTGCTTTCTTTTTTGCTTGGTGGCCTGAAATCCTCTCTCGCCTAACAAGGGCAGGGCAGCACTGCCAAGAAGCATTGAGTGGCTGAGGACACAGTGCCCTGGATCTGTAGTAATTGTTCCAGAGCTTATTCCCAGAGGATGCTGGCAAATGAGGTACAGCAGAGTCTTTTGCACAGAAAAAGCTAATTATTAAGCTCTGCACACCCCTACATCAGACAAGGCAAGGCTGTATCTGCTCAGATGAAGAGAATGGAGAAGGCACTATAAGTAGTAGCAGGATAGGGCAGGTACTGGCGAGAGTATCCATTGATGCATCAGTGTTGGGAGGAAGAGACAAACATGTAGCGTCAAGGATTTGCATTCCTAGGATGATGAGAAGGGGGTATACTCAACCAAACAGCAAGTGTGGGGAGGAGTTGAGTGGAAGATGACTTGCAAGGAAATGACGGAGCAAGGAGTAGAAGGCAGGTAGGAGAAAGTACCTAGAGAATAACAGAAGTGAGCCAGAGACATGTAATGTCCACATTCCTCATTGGAGACTAGATGTTGGCACAGACAGAAACCTTGACTCTCCACTGGTGCCCCCATGTGACAGCAAGCCAGCAGGGGTACCCCAGAGCAAAGGAGAGACAGATGGTCCCACCCTCTGATTTCATAATGTGTACTAGAAGGCTCTTTCTGCCCCTACACAAATCCCATCATACACTGCTCCCTTCTCTGAATCTTTGATTGAAATATCCGCATTTGACGGCACTCTTCTGGGGCACTAATGGTCCCCAGAGAGGATCTGCTTGAATGGCGTCTATGACAGAAGCAAGCTGCAAGTCTCCTTGCCCATTCAGATGAGTGCTTTAGAACCTTGCTCATCTGTCCGCTGAAGGAGGCGGGCAGAGCCAAGGTTCTGAAGCAGTAGAGGTACAGAGAGTAGCCCTTCTCTTGTAGCAATAGCAAGCACAAAACGGGGGTCTGGAGTGGGAGGTAGGTAGGACATCCTAATGGGTGGCCCTGTTGAGAGAGAGCCTGTTGAGAGAGACTGTGCAAGAATGTTGGTCTAAGGAAGTATCAGGCAGAGATGGTGCAGAAGCCCAGTAGTGCGACGGAGTATTGCTGCTCCGTAGAAAGGAACGTGGTAGCTCTGCAACAAACTGTGGGCAGAACATTCTGTGCTTCCTATACCAAATAAGGAAATCACCTTTTCTGCCACGCCATTGTTCTCCCTTTTTTTCTCTACACGGGATGGAATCTCAGCACTCCAAATCTTACACTCACTGTTACTGTAAATGAGCAAGCAACAAACTGTTCTGGGGCATGTATCGGAGCACAAGGGTAAAACACCAGGAAAAAGCACAAAACAGCCCACAGAGGTGGCATCAGTCCCTCTGGTTTGAGATGTATTCCTCTAAAATCGCTCAGCACAGACCCAGAGCACAAACAGTATTAAACTGCACACTTGAGTGTTACACTGTTGTCACACATCAGTTCCACTTTTCATACTGTTCTTTAACTTTCTTTCTCTTTTCATACGAGAGTGAATAAGAGGAGAGGGAGAAGCTAGAAGAAGAGCAGTATGTGGCAGAGGGTTTGAAATTAGGTGAAGAAGGAAGGGAGAAGAAGTGGAGACCAGAGACGGGCTGTTTGATTGTGGTCAGTGTTGTGGTAAACACTCTTGGTAAAGTGTTGAAACTCAGCTTCCTTGTCCATAGTTGTGTGTGTGTGTGTGTGTGTGTGTGTGTGTGTGTGTGTGTGTTTAATAGAGAGGAAAAATGCTTCAGAGGTGGTAAAAATTAAAGCTAAAGACAAATTTGGTTTTACTCATTAAGCTAAGACCGTCTCTGGTTTGGGCAAATATAATTCAACTTTGAGAGTGGGGAGGATGGTGGAGTGGGAGGTTTTATGTGTTTTCCAAGCAGAGTAGAAAGAGACTTCCAGAATTAGAAAATATGTAGTAATCAGATTCTCCTTGCGTCAGGAGGATTACACCGAAGCCACTTAGCCGAGGTCTCCAGGGCTAAGGCGGGTCCCATTTCTATTAAAATCACGCCCAACAGGAGAGCACAACATTTCTGTTTTTTTTTTCTTTTTTTCAAAGAGGAAAGAGAAAAAAGTGATGATAATTCTAGTCTAACTCTAAATGATGCTAGTCCTTCTAATCACTCAATGATGTAGTGTGTTTGCCATCTAATTTCATGCCAAACATCCTAAACTGAAAATAAAGTGCTGTTTAATAGGCACGCAAATATGTCATTTCATTTTGCTGAATGTTCCAGTAACAACTACTAATTATTTCTATGCATTTTTTTCTGTAATTATTTTCAAAAGACTATTCAAAACTCCCCCATTAACTTCAATAATATTTCGGTGTCCTGCAGAAATTCAATAGTATACATTTACAAAGCTTTTCCCCTGCTTTCTTGAATGTGCTTGGTATACAGCTGGATGGCATCCTGGCAGAAACACATCTTGTGCAAACAGAAACAACTAGCGAAAGGGAAGAATGAAAAAAAAAAACCAACAATTCCATACCCAAACCCTCTCCTTGTACTTCCAGGATTCCTTTGATGCTGCATTCAATTTGTTTGGATTCTTATGGGCAGGTAATAAAACTAATCCCCCAGACACTGCCTGCACTTTGTTGTGGACAGAGATGTTGGGCAACTGGTGAGGGTACAGCCAATACAGAAGTAGGGCTGCCTGCAGCCTTCCAGCAGCATGTGAACCCCTCACAGAGGCAAGCCTTGTATCTGTTGCTGCCACAGCCTCACTGTGACCACTGACAGCCGCCTGAGCAGCTAGATTACTGAGCTTATATCATCCTGGTAGGGTTCCAATGTCCCCCTGGGAAGGAAGGCAATGCCATACTCCTTCTTGGTGGCTGCATCTCAGTCACAACTCCAGCAACAATCCAGGAATCAGAGAGGATTGAGCCTCAGCACTTCCTCAGAGTGATGAGGGAAGCTCATCTACAGCCCAGCTTCTTCATGTGACCATCCTGTGGAATACATCTTCACAGCAGCTGTTTCGTTATAGCAAAAAGAAGAAATGATAATAGCAGGAGAATTCACCTGCTGCTGTTTGGACTTCTGCTGTGAGGTTATTCATTGCTCACAAGTGTGCAGGTCTTCACTGAAAAAGTATATCACAGCAGCAGGAATGTGGTGCAGTGGTTAAGATGCACTTGGGGTGCCCACATTCTTTTTTAGTGTGCCTGGGCGCGAGTCCCAACCGTGCTTCAAATTCTAGTTTCCTGTTAACGCGTACCCTGGGAGACAGAAAGTAATGGCTCCACTTATGCGGAAATCCTAGATAGAGCTCTGGGATTTGGGCATTATTCTGGAAGCCCTCATGGCGGGCAGGAATCCAACAGAGAGAAGGTGTCACTAATGCTACTCTCCAATTGCATTAAATAATTAATGAAGTAAGTGAAGAAGGAACAGGCAGTGGGCTAAGCCATTACTTGAGACACCTACTTTTCATTTAATCAGGATGTTAGTTCCAGTTCTGGGCCCTCCACTTCCAGTTTCTTGCTTCCCAGTAAGGCATCCTAGGGAATAGCAGATGAAGGCTCCAGTACTTGGGCTTCATGCTACCCTCATAGGAGATTAGGGTTAGTCCCCGGCCTCTTGGGTATTGCCTGGTCCATTTATGCAAGTTGTGGAATCTTTAAAAATTGCTCTCTCTCTCTCTCCCTCCTCTCACTCTCACCACTACTGTGCCCTGTGTGTGTGTCACTTTGTCTTGTAAATACATAAAAATAAATGAAGAGTTCTAAAGTGTGGAAAATGGATCTAAAATATAAAATGTATTCCAAAACAATGGAAAAGAATGCCATACCATATGTTGTGAGCATTCCTTACAGAGAAGCCCACATCCCTTGACAGTCAGCCCAGGAACTTTCCCGGTTACCAGAATGTTCTTATTTCAGGTAACCTTAGGTGGCTTTACCTTATTCTATTGCCCATCTCTTATCCAACGTTTGGATCTCCATGGTGTAGCCCTTCTACTTAGCTACTTGCACATGACGAAAGTAAAACATAATCTTTCTATAATGCTACTGAGTATCTAGATGTGTGGCAGAGCTAGAGAACAAGAGAGTAGAAATAGTGGGGAAAAATAAAGCGTAAATCTTTGCTTCCCAGAATTGAAATGTGTACATATTTTATCTCCCTGTTTCATCTTCTTAACAATACCTAAGAGGAAGTAGCAGCTTGATACAAATTCGTCAAACAATATTTGGTTGAGAATGAAGGGGCCGAATTCAGAGAAGAGGTGTTCCTGAAGAGGAGTTTCCACCTCAGTGGTCCAGAACGCTCAGGTGTATGCAGTGGAAAACCATCCTGATCTAGCACACTTTAGCAGAAGGACAGATGCTCAGCAGCCGTGGAAAGACTCCCTGTGGACTTGGGCAGAGGGGCGGGGAGGAGGGAGTCCTGGAGAAGCTCTGAGGTGCACCTTCATACTGAGAAATGTCCGGGGTGAGTGGACCAAAGAGCTGCCCATCCATGAGAAAGGAAAGAAAGACTGAAAACCGTCCCTGTAATCGGGAGGGTTGGCCAACAGCAGGACAACAGAAGAGTGGGAAATCTCCATCTGCATCTTGTGGTGCAGACTTTCCACAGGAGTGGCATTTCTGAGTGTATTCTGTGGTGAAGAGAAAGTGAGAAATGTTTATGGTACAGAAGTATCTCTATCACCTTCCAACTCTTTTTATAAGGAAGGGAGCCTTACCCTACTGGGTTATGCAGATAAAATGGGGTTTTAGGATATGCCATGGTCCATCCTGGAAAGCTAGGCACATCAAATCAACAGCTAAGGAGATGGGATTATGTCGCCAGGGTGCAAGGATTCCAGAGCTCTTAACCTTTAACTAACTTCCTAGGTAGACCATAACAGATCATCCCCACCTCTGAGAAATCTCCAACTTAAGGTGCTATAATCTTCTGCTCCCAGCCCTCATCTTTACTAGCTGAGAGCAATGTGCATAAAATGTGATATTCACATGTAATTTTACAGTGCTCAAAATCCATGAATGTCCATGAGTCCTTTGATCTTTCTCATGCCCATGTATGCCACTTACTAAAGGAACACAAATGGGCCAGGGATGGTATATAATGTTCCTGTGCCCATCCAAGCTCTTGGGCAGTGAAGCATGTAAATCTTCACATTGAGTGACCAACATCCACACCATATATATATTTTTTTTAATGATGACTTCCAACCTTGATTTTCATGAGTTTATCACAAGTCTTTGGCTGGGGTCACACAACACTTAGTCATCACATGGGTTTTTTTGGACTTTAGGTTCCTAACCCTTTTGTTACTCTCCATTTTATGTGTCTCTTGCTTTTTCTTTTTCTGTCTGCTGTCAATTTTATCTTCCATTCTGCAAATTCAAAAATCAGACCAACTTCATATCTATTTAACACTTTTCTATATCTCCCCATATCCCTCATTCTGAGGTTGGGATTTTGGCTTAAGACCACTCCCTCTCTTATTCTCTGACACGCTCTGGAGATGGGAGAACTCTTCATGACTTTAAGATCCAAGAGGTACAGCTTGAAAGTCATTGGCTTATAGAATAAGACCTCCTTGTGGCACCAAAAGCTCTCCAAAGCCTAGCCTTGAATCCTCTCTCATTTCTTTTTTTGTTACCTACTTGCAGCTTATGTCACCCAGGAAAAAAAAAAGACTGAAATATATCAGCCCATCAGCTATCATTTTGTGTATTTGTTTCACAGATGAGCTAGACAAGTTGTAGCATGATTAATGTGTTCAAGGAGACAGCAGATACATGTGTGGGACAGCCTGCACCCAAAGCCCACCCTCTTCATTGTCACATGTCACATCACGTGCATTCAGATCAGTGTAGGTTGCCTTCTGTTTGGATATTCTGACCCTTAGAGAATTCAAGCAGGAACAATTAAGTATCCTTAAATGTACTCAAGTAAAAAGTGCAATTAATAAAGCTCTAAAAAGGATGGGTTCCTGATCTATAAAATATTGACCTTACAAGGTTGTGAGGATTAAAAATGGTAATGTGTATGAAAGCCACAAACATCTTGAAAGCAAAGGAGACATGAATGTGATGAGCTATTCAGGTAGGCCATCAAGCACCTGCTGCTTAAAGGGGCAGCACTGATTCAATCTGCACAGACTGTGGCCTGAGATGCAGAGGTAGGTTCTTGGTGCTGCTCAGCTCCTGACTTGGCTTATTATTATTATTTACCTGATAGGCAGAGAGACAAATGGATAGAATAAAATAGTTACCATTCTGAAAATAACTACAAAAGTCTGAGCAGAGCCAGCTGAAGCCTGGAACTGGGAACTGACTCTAAGTCTCTCATATGGGTAGCATAAACTAAGTTAACCGAGCCATCAGTACTCAGAGGGTCTGCCTCAGCAGCAGGCTGTGGTCAGAGGCTGGAGGTACTTATCAAACTTACATGCTCCAATATAGGCTGCAAGCACTTTAACTGCTAGTATAATTGTCCACTTCATTTCTGATTTTTTTTAAATTAGCTGAAAATATTTACCTAATAAATCACAGGATGGGCCAATAAAAGAAAAAAACCACTGAGAGTCTTGGTGAAGGATTTTGCTCTGGAGGATCTAGTTTGCAACCTCTATCTTGTAAATAGCACAGGAATGTTGGCATCCACGTTAGGGCTGTATGGAGCCTGTAGGGAGTAAAACCCTGTTCACTCCACATTTGAATTTCCACCCATTACCTTGGGACAAAAGAAGCTGCATCCAGACAAGACAGCATCCCAAAGTGCTGCAAGAGGAGAGAGAGGGTAACACTATAGACAGGAACCTGACAGGTTAGGTGAGAATCATCAAGCAGGCAGAAAATTAGATGAGTCTAAATCAATCTTTTCCTTACAGTCAACAGACTCAATCAGGGCACAAAACAATAGAAGGAAAACTAAAATCAATGAGTTCCAAAAGATTTGTTTGGAACCCTAGCTCCAAAACGAGCTAAATAAAATGATGCTAATGCCTTTTTTCAACACTGTAGGTAGTCTGTCTGTTCGTGCCTTCCCCACCCGCTCACCCCCACTGGAAAACAGAAAAACAAAACAAAGGCTATCGTGTGCACTAATTTGTGTAACACGTTTGTAAATTGGATCCTGTTGCTCTATTTCTTAGAACCTTTTGTGATTTACCGTACCACATCCAGGAGATAAATGAGAAGCTAAAAAAATTCCATCAGGTAGTCAGAAACTGTAAAAAAATTATTTTTAAAAATTATAAAGGCGAAATTGAAAGATAAAAACCCACAATCAACCTCTTCCCCTCACATCTCTTACTCAGTCTTCCTCAACCAAATGGTGGCCATCTGTCTTTCTAAATCCTCCGGCCAAAACACCTGGAAGGCATGCTGGCTCTCCTCTGTACTGAACTCCATAGCAAACCCATCAGGCAACCTGCTCACTCCACATTTGACTTTCCATCCACTGCCTCCATTGCTCACACTCTCGACCAAAACAGCACGATCTTTGCTTCTACAAGGTCTCTTCCCCTTAGTGTTGCTTTCTCTACCAGCGAGAAGGGCTAAAGCACCCTACAGAAACAAGTGTAACTCTTCAGGAACTACACCCCACTCACTCCCACATTCAATGTCTATTGGCGGAGATGCTCTGACAGTCTCGAGCAGCCCCAGAGGAGCCAAAGCAGCCTCCACTGTCACACACATCATGTTTTTAGACTCTTAACACTTCCACCCAGAAATGAAACCTATTCCTTAGGTTACTGCTTTATGGGCCAAGCTTGTCTTACATCTGTTCCTAAAATCAATGGAACAGTAACACACCATTCAATCATATCCCAGAAGAAACAGAAATAATTTGAGGACAACATAAATGACTACCCCACCTCTAGAGAATCTATTCTTTTTTAAAAAAAGAGATTTATTTGCTTTCATCTTAAAGGCAGATTTTATATAGAGAGAAGGAGAGATAAAGAGATAATGCCTTTCATACATGAGTTCATTCCTGAAATGGTCACAATATCCAAAACTAAGCTAATCCGAAGCCATGAACCAAAAGCTTCTTCCAGGTCTCTCATGTGAGTATAGGGTCCCAAGAATGTGGACCATTCTTTGTTGCTTTCCCAGGTCATTTCAGGGAGCCGGAGTGGAAGTAAAGTAGCTGGGACATGTAGTGACACAGATACGGGTTGTTGGCATCACAAAGCAGAAGATTCTTATGATGTGCTATCATACCAGTCCCAGAGAATCTATTCTTGATTCAGTGTATCTTTCGTAAGCATGAAATGTATGGAATCACGCTCATTCTAGTTATTTGCCTACAAGGTCCAGCATGATCTGATATCCCATTACCTATGTGTTCCCATGTGTCCTCCTCCCACTTCCCATGCCAGCACTATTGACCTCTTTCCTAGTCTGCAAACATGTCAGGGAAACTCCCTTTTCCAATCTTTGAACCAACTGCTTCTTCTGCCTAGATCACACTGTTCTAAATACAATCATGAACCTGTAGCCCTCTTGAAGCATTTGTTCAACTGTCATCTTTTTATAATTGTAGCCTCGTATCCCTATCTTTGACTAGAAGGTCTGTAAATTTTTAACTGCATCCTAGAAATTTTCTTAATCTCTCAAAACTTCTACATCCATTCCTATAAAACCACACTGATGGCATTTACCTTTTAGAAATTACTATGAGGATACAGTTAGAAAACAAACTGATGCTACACCTCCACTTACAACCTACAATAAACCTAGTCGCTCTTGTCCAATCCCAAGCATAAAACAGGACAATGGGCATTTAGTGATCACTTGTAGAAATCCCAAAATTTTGTGATTGGAAATGCTCTTTAAGACCACTGGGTAAGTTCCCCCAAGGTATCTTCAGAACTTTGATCATCTTAACCAAAACAAACAATACAAAGCAAAATTAAAATATAATGAAAACAAAACTCTAAACTTGTATGATCAGATAAGTTTGGGGAAAAGAGTCTCTTATTTGTAATCACTTGTACAGTCAGAACTGACGATAGCTTATGAAAACTTCTTAGAATTCTTGCAAAAAGAAACCTGTTTATCTAACCTAGTAGCCTCAAAACTTAATTGACCAAACAACTCTGTTTATTCCCCTTCACATGAACGCTTACTAACATCCTGCAGAACTAATGTTCTGTTGAAACAACTTAGGAAATGCTGATCCAGTCCAAATCTTGCATTGAATTAAAGACCGAGCCATAGGTCAGAGAGGTTAAAGACTGAGCCCATTGTGGCCAGGAGGCAGGTAAGATTGGAATCTGCCTGTGACATCATCTGCCATCAGCTTTTTCATTTTGCATTCACATCACATTAAGCAAAGTTACCATATATTAAAAAGAAAAAATACTCTCTTCTCATTAGTTTGTTGGCATTGTCACTCCTGCTTCCCACCCTGCTTCACAATTCAGTGTTTTCCTTGGCCATTTTCCTTCCCCTCATAGTATTTGTTCCTTTAGCCCTGAGCTCCTCCATGAATTTCAATTTCAGGCCTCAGAAAAACAACAGCAGCAACAACAACAACAACAACAACAGGTTTAAGAATGCACAAAGCATGTCAAGGAAGGGGCAGGTATGGAGCCCAGTGATTATGACTTTACAGTGCTTGGATTTGACTCATAGCTCTGGCTCCAGCTTCCTGCTAATGTGAATGCTGCAAAGCAGAGGGGATGGCTCAGGTAATTGGATTCCTGCACCCAAATGGCAGTATTAGTCTTCTGAGCTTGTCTCCTCTCACTCTGGCCATTGTTGGCATTTGGGAAGTAAACCAGTATATGGGAGCACTCTCTCTCTACCCTGCTCCCTTTCAAATAAATAAATGATTTTTTTAAAAGTCTAGAAACTACTATTAGATATTTAAAAACCTGTGCCTAGATTCTTGCTATATTGTATTTCTAAATAAGTGGGAAATTACTCTGTAATAACAGTAATAATCAACTCATAGCTTTGCACAGAGGGCAGAACACAAGCCACTAAGGTTTTCTGACAAATGGTCTCCCATTTCCAGACTCCCCTCCTGCCCGTTGAGCTCCCTGCACTGTGAGTGACCTACCCTATGTTCATGCATTCTTTATCATTTCTTGTGTTTTGTGCAATGAAATGTGACAGGTGGACCTTTTATGGAGATAAAAGTTTTCAGATGAGATGGATGAGCCAGGGTGAGGGCTAGGGATGTCCTGTGGGGAAGCATAGTTTCACGTAGGCACATAACACTTTCTCCTCCGGTGTACCCACAATTAAAGAATGATGTATAGGGAGGAGGTCCAGATATACACTGCTGCTCCGACCATTGAAGATGATGTATCTCAGTGATGTATTTCATTCTCAGACACTGTGATATTAGATACAAAATCATGTCTCTAGCTTATGCTTGTTGTGCATACCACATCTTTCTTTATCTAGCTTGTTTCTACATCACAATCACCCTTAAGGATGGGTAGGGTTGATGAGATACCCACTTCCTATGAGTGAGTACATTAAGGCACAAATCAAATATTGGAAACATGAAGAGCTAGACATGAGCTTTACCATTTGAACTCAAAGATATATATTTGTTGTTAGTAAATATATATTTACTGTTGTTAGTAGAATGAATGAACAAATGAGGGCTTACCAATGTACCTTTTCTATCAATAAGTGGAAACTTGTAATTTATGTAAATAATCAAACTGTCTATGGGAGGGTCACAGAGGGGATGATTTAAATCTGCTTTTATTGAAAGTACAAAAAAAGTGGTAAGGTAAGTTACCACTTACTTTTGGGTGTGGATGGAGGGTATATAAGTTGTGTCTAATTTGGGCAGGGAGAGCAGCATTATAGACTAGGTCTTGGAAAGTTTTACTCAATAATCTGGTCACGGGAAAAGCTTCCATCTCCTTAATGGAATTGTCTTACCTTTATCCGTAAGAGGCATAACTTAATCCTGCATTATGCACTGTTATCCACTAACTCTTCCCATTGCATTGTTCCAAATTTCCACTTTTTCTCTGAATTTGAGATCAGTCTGTTCTGGATACAGCCTATCTCCCACTCAGATGCAATGCCTGGGAGATCACCACAGCCTTCTATTTTTGGTGGCAAAAGGAACACCAACAAGAATCGCTCCTTTATTCATTTTTTAATTCATTTCACTGATAACTGAGACATACAGTTCGCATCCACTAAGATCCTTTTCAGTTGCATTTCAGTGAGAATTGATACTCTTTACCCCAAATCCCTGCTACTACCCCAAACCAGGTTTGACTCTGAAGTGTTTCCGGGACTGCATTCCACTGACTTCTCTTGACAGTGCCTGTGGTTGAGGCTTGACTATGGAATGTTCCTGGGTGGAAGAATGCTAGAGAAGAACACCTCATTGTCCTGAGGGTAGGCATTAAGCAGTGCACAGAGGCGGGGCGTCATTCCATGGCCTTTGCTGCATGTCATTATTTTGTTTAGTGTACTCAGCAGTAATCGCACAATAAACACAAATGTACTTGGTGAGCTAAGAAGTGCAAAGCAATAAACTGGATGAGGAGATTAGATCATAGTCCTGCTACTGGGCTGAAAGAAACACAGGCAGGAATGGTTAGGAAACTCAGAGACTGAGTCTGCCTGCTTGGCAGCAAGCTTTGCTTTTCAGGACAGGATCACAAGAGGGTCTGTCCGTAATGTCCCTCCCCTCTTCAACTTCATTGGCCTTTGGAACATCCCAATTTCTAACTCCAACTGTTAGAGTGAGACTAGCTGGCACCTAGTAGACAATCAATAAACACATGCTGATTTCAACTGTGAAAATGATTCAATTCCATTATTCAAGCGTTTATGGATTTCTGTCTTCGAGATATTATGCAAGGTGCTACAGATTAGATGACGTCCTTGCCATTGGTTATGTTAGTCCAGAAAAGGATAGGCACTGATAGACAAAAGAAAAAAATTCAATTTCATAAGATTTATGATAGAAACACTCTTTTAGCATGAATGTAAAAAGAAAGAATTCTGCTAGATTACAACATTGAGGAAGCCTATAAGAAAGAAGTGATATGCAAGTGAATACTTGCTCTACATCTACTGAGCACCTACGATGGGCCATGTACTATGTATAACATGAAAATAATGTGTAATACAGAACCATTTTGGTTTGAAAAGAGCTTAAGTTTTAGTGGAAGAGGCAGACAAATGAAAATGCAGTCATGTCTAATGAGAGGAGCCAGTGGCACACTGCAGTAGTATTGACAGACGTTGGTTTTCTCCTTTGCAGGGTTACATATGCCCATTCTTGCTCTGATGTTGCTTCTCTGATGTTGCTTTTGGCCATGTGAGTGTTACTGGCTAGTGGAGTATGAGTGTATCCAAATGACACATATTTTAACCTGAGCTTTAAATTGTACTGTATTGTTTCAGGGAGACCCTTGTGCTCCTGTGCCATTCTCCGTAATAATGGCATGTCTCAGAAAGGGATTGCCCCCTAATTTGGAGCCCAAGCAGAATATATATACAGCATATTGGAACTCAACTCACAGACTGAAAAATCTCACCTGCAAATCCTAATACGAAAATACACATCATGAATTATTTATGTTGTTTTGCCATAAAGTATCATACTAACTTTTTGGTTATTTACAATGCAAGATAGCTTAGTGGAATGTACTCAATACACTGGAATAATAGAAATAAGTGGAGACCATGGTAAGAGTCTGTTTGAGAAATTCAAAAGCCAGTCATGATCAAAGACTGCTGGAAAAGGAAGAGGCAATTAAGTTGAGTGTTTTGTGGAAAGAGGTTGGACAAAGGAGATGGGCACTTGAGGAAGTGAGGGTACACATGTGGATACCCACATGTAATGCCAAGTGGGATTTATTCCAGAGGGTCTGTCAAGTGAAGTTTAGAGATGAGCTTACGTATCTATGAGGGAAATATGGGACCTTCAAATATAGGGAAAGAGAAGACAGAAAAAGTTAAAAAGAAGTGATCTCATGAAGGACTTACTGTACGGTCAGCAGCTGGAAGCTCAATTTTTGGATTACAGCCATTGAAGGAATTAGAGGAGGGGCTGAGGGAGTATTTGCCAGCATTTAAGTGTTCACTGTGTCTGCATTTGTAAGTATCACTGAGAAGAGATAGAAAACCCAATACAGAAGAGATCATTGTAAAGCCATTGCATTCAGGCGAAAGAGATGGGATGCAAGCAGAGAAAAAAAAAAACCCGGCCTAGGGTCCAGAAGACCAGGCCATTGATGACAGACAAGGGAAGTGTAAGAAAATAAAGCAAGTTGTGGATTACTGGAGGGGCAATGAATGAATGAGTGGTGGTGACACTTCCTCAAGTAGGAGAATAGCTCAGAATTGGGCTTATGAGTGAGTGATGCCAAAGAGAGTGAGCTTTGTTTGGGGCATACAGAGTGTTAGGTGCCACTGAAGCATCTAAATGAAGATATCTTTTAAGAATTGGCTGTGCAAGTGAGCTCAGGAGGGAGATCTGGCTGGAGAAAGTAATCTGGGAGTTGTTAGGCTAGAGATGGTAATTGAAGCATTGGGAATGGATCAGCACTAACGTTTACAGAATGAGAAGAAACCTTTCTTTTTTGTTGCGTTTATTGCTGTATCCCTGGCAGGCAGAAATATCCCTGGCTCATAGAGGGAGCTCAATAAACTCTTGTGGAATGAATGAATGGATGATGACTTTCTGTGTTTTCTCCATTGAAATAGGAGACAAGCTAATCCTCAAAGGGAAGAGAGATTGTGACATGAGGAATAGAAGCAGCATAGGAAGCTAATGTGTTATCATACAGCAGGAAAGGCCTAGTGGAAGGTGCAGACACAAAATAGCTTACACCTTGCTGTTTCATCCCAAGGTTTTCAGCAGCTCCACTGCAGGAAGGGAGAAGCCATTTGAGCAGATCAAGGCTTGAACATAATGGAAACAAAGTGGATAAAAGCATTTTGAGAACTTGGGACACAGTAGTGTTAGGCGATGAAGTTTAGCTTGGACAGAGAGGAAATGAAGGCAAGAAGGCAATAATTGATCAGGAAGAAACATAAAACAGTCATATGATATTGACCTTGAGTTCTAGGGACAAGGTGTTGTCAATCCCATTAAAAGGAGGTAGCAAGACATGACCTACAAAAGGAACTCAGTGAGATGACTGGATGGGAGATGCAGTTAGTCTACGTGGGACAATGGTCTGACATTCCGCACTGAAAGAGGGGTAATGGGCAGGGGTTTGCATTTGAGATTGAGGCTTATGTTGAATTGGGATGCTAGGACATACTAGTGTGTGATCTTGGCTCAATTTTTCTCGGTACGTCTTCATTTTCTCATTTTAAACTAGGATAATAATAACATCTTCCTCATGGAACATTTATGAGCATTGAAGGAGATATGATATGCAAATGAAACTACTATATTTAAGAGAATAAATTAGATGGCATATGATACTGCATATTGCTGGTATAGAGTACATGAAATACGTGTTCAATAAATATTGTATTGCATTTTGTTGTTTGTTTTTGCTCATTTACTATTATTTTGTACTGACAGATATTTATACTTAAAATGTAGTTGTGGGCAGAGGAAGGAGAAATTGGGTATACTAGATTCATCAGTGGAAATTTTTAATAATAGGGATGCTTTCAATTTTCTTTGCCACTATATCCTTGCCCTGCTTAGAATAAGTGCAGGAGGCAATGGAGTGTCTTTAAAAATTTCTGTCACAATGAAAATTAGGTCTCGAATTGTATACAATTTCCACTGAACACAAAGGTGGCGAGCGATGGCCAGATGCATGCACAGAGAGACTAGGGAACTGGGAGTCAAGTTGCTCATCCTGCAAGAAGATTTGGAGAAGAGGCAGGAAGGATCATTTGACAGTCCATGAGCTTTTTTCAGTCGAAGAAATGAGGTTATTACTAAGGGTGATATAAATACTTCATAGTTTGTAGCTAATATGTGGTCAAATTTCTAATCCTGACTCTGATATGCATTGGGTATTTAATCTGAACTAATTACATCTTCTCTCAGTCTCATCTGCACCCTATGTAGAAATGGAGAAAAGGAACCTCATCTCCAAGGTGAAAGGTCAGGGTGAATTGAGTCTGTTTGTCATAGTGGAAGCTGAAGAGGACTCATCTGGCACAGACAAGTGCTCATTGAATGACGGGGATGGCTGTTACTGATGTTACCGTTATTGATGTCCAAACATTTTTTTCAACATGTAGGTGAGTGATTTTAGCTGATGGAAAATAATGTGTGATAATGTATCATTTAGGGTAGATTGTAAACTCTGTGACAAAGAGCTCCTAAGTGCACCCAACAGATGAGAAGTACAACCCTCTCTCACTGATGGTCCAGAGTTAAGTGGCATAGAGTCAGCAGAGCATCCTAACACGTGCCTTCTGCTTTTGAGTAGAAAGCAGCTACTGCGGTTCCCTCACCTCTCAAATTCACCAGGGGCTCTGCTGCTAGAAGACAATGATAGCTAACTAGGCAGAAAAGAAGAAACAACATAGAGGCCTGGGCAAGGGAGGCTGAATGGGAAAATGGAAAGCATATATGTTAAACATCAGGGTGACTTTAAGAAAACCTCAGAAAGGCATGGTTAATCTCTAATCTGCCACAGATGATCAGATGTGGCCTGTTCCAGGCAGCTGAATCCCAGAAGACCATGGAAGCAAAAGTTCTGGAAAGAGAATACCATACGCAAGCCTTAAAAATGGACAACCAGGTTGCCTCCAGGAGGACCTTGGCAGCACTGCTTCCATTTTGTCTTCATTAGTCAACCCGTATCCAGGTTTCATTTAGAACACTGTGTCCAGTGCTGCTTCATTTACTGCCAAGGAAGACAACTTTTTTTCATCACCATAACAACACATGCATACACTTGTGCATATGCATGCACACACAGCAAAACTTCCTATTTGGGTTGAAGTGAAAAAGCAAAGGGATCAAGGAAAAATAGGATTCATTCCATTATTCAGCACTGCTACATGCTAATTATATGCTGAGTAATCTATTGGGCACACAGTGTAAGAGGACAAGTGAGACCTGACCTCTGCATCTGCATGGGAAGATGGATCAGTAAACTGATGATTGCAGTAAAACATGATAAGTGCTAAATGCTGCCCTGGGAAGTGCGCCCATCCCAACCTGAGCACAGCAGGTTAAGCTTTCTTAGACACAATGACCATGACATCCTACTTGAAAGGTAATATTAATTACTCAGGAATATAAGTGTGTGGGGGTGGTGTGTAGAAAGGAGGAGGTTGTATAGGAAGAAAGGAAAAAGACGTTAGCTCAAGCCAGTGATGCAAGTCTGGATCAATGGAAAGGGAGACTTCAGAGGCTAAACTTAAGAAGGATACACTGAGCGACCCCTTGAAAGATTCGCCCTTCCCACCACCCTTCTGCTTTACCTCCTCTGCTCCAAGTTGATTGTTAGGAACACATGTAGACCTCCGTGACTCACCAAGACGTGAGATCGCTCCTTTGAAAGACCTTGTCTTTAAGCTCTTCTCAACTCTCTGGAGAACAGATTCATTCAGAGTAATTGGGTGAGCCTCTCCTCCTGGATCAGGGTCCTGGCCCAGTTCTGGTCTAATCTCATGTTTTTTTCCACTATAATTTGATGCATTATATTAGCAAGCGCAACAGTTATCTGCTAGTAGGATGCATTTCTTGGTCTTGGTCATTACAAAACCTTTTAGGAGGTATCCTTTTCATCCTTGGGAAAAACTTCTTCTACCAAGTCTCATTGCCTCAGAGTTATCCTTATGGATGGAGGAATTCTTGAGAAGGAACATTAGAGTAAATTGCAATAGCCAAAAACCACCCAGCTTCTACACATGATGTGGGGCTTGAGGGGTGCTTTACAGAATAAGCCAGGCTATATTTTGTGGAGGCAGAATGTGTCTTGCTGTCAGGAATTCTTCTATCTTAGAGTGGGAGCAAATGGAAATGTCCTGGGGGTGTTTTTCCCTAGAGATATTCGAGCCTGTGTTTTCTACCTGGTCCTTCTGCATGGGACAAGTGTCACTCCCTGAGCAGAAGGAGACATTGGTCATGATGGATATACTCCAATTACCGGCACATTCCCAACAGAGGTTGCACATGAGAAATGATGGAAACACATCTGGAAGGCATCATGGAGTGAGGGTGGAGGCTTCCCCTCATCTACACTAATGAAGAATTCATGGGCAGTCTTATCGCAGCCTCTTCGTTTAACCAACTCCTTTGCAAAAAAGGCATGCATAATTGAAAGACCAAGACACATGCCTCCTCTGTGAGAACAGAGGCTTGTCTGGGCCTTGTCTGCACACAGCTGTGCAGTGTGCATCCTCTACCAGCATCTTTACAGACATGACATTTCTCTGCATTTCTGCCTTGCAGTTTGCACTATCCCATACCAAATGTTTCTTATCTAGGTAGACAGATGCCTCACAGTTACTATGGGGAGAGTGATATAGAGAAGAAAGGCACAACTTCATGACTGGCTCACCTAAATTGTTTTCTTCTTTTTTAAATATTTATTTATTTTATAGGAAAGTCAGATACACAGAGAGGAGGAGAAACAGAGAGCAAGATCATCTTCTGTCCACTGATTTACTCTCCAAGTGCCTGCAATGGCGACTGCTGAGCTGATTCAAACCCAGGAGATTCTTCCAGGTCTCCCACACGGGTGCAGAATCCCAAGGTTTTGGGCCGTCCTTGACTGTTTTCCCAGGCCACAAGCAGGGAGCTAGATGGGAAGCAGGGCTGCCAGGATATGAACCAGAACCTGTATGGGATCCCATTGCATGCAAGGCAAGGACCTTAGCCACTAGGCTACCATGCTGGTCCTGGCTCGCCTAAATTGTAAATCACTACCATCTACCTGTAAATCAAATCACATTATTGATTACAAAATCAACATATTAGTCCATGGTCAGCGTTTCTAAAATGAATGCAACAGTACAGAATAAAAAATGGCCAGGATATAAGCATACATAGACACACACATGCATGCAAATAATGTATCCTAACATACAGCATGAATTATAGTTAAAAAAATCAAGAGGCATGGAAATATGCAAAGCCAACCGTCCATACTCAAAACTTCATATTTGCAGATGCAATCAATTATAGCATAAAAAGAAATATTTTAAAGTTTTATCCATACTGAAATGTATGAACTTAGGTTTTTTCATCATTACTCCCCAAATAAAACAGTCTCACAACTACTGACATAGAACTTGCATTGTATTAGGTAGTATAAGTAATCTAAGCTGATGTAAAGTATATAGGAGGATATACATGGCTTACAAGCAAGTGTTATTCCGTTTTATATAAAGAACTCAAGTATGGGCAAAAGTTGATATCTACAAGGGAAAGATCCTGGAGCCAATGACTTGAGGACATGGAAGAACAGTTATACTCAGATATGTCCTGTTAGCCCCTCTTCGTCTTGATATTCCGTGATCCTATGATGCTTCCACTTAGTATTAAAGCTTGTATAAGGCACTGGATTAAGATGTGCCTCTTAGAGGGGCTCTCTTCTGGGAGTAGGAAAAACAGCAGGTAAATCCTCATTCCATCACTCTTCCAGGCTCTTCCAAGGTTCTTTCCCAACTGCTATTCTTTCTAATCTCGACAGAAATCCTGTGAGATGTGTCTTTTTCTTTTCATGTTACAAGTGAGGCAACACTTTCAGAAGGGCTCAGTGACCCTACCTATGTCATACAAGTATCACAGAGTATGAGGCCTCACATGAAATGACTTCAGACAGATATGATGTAATTTGGGGTTAGAATCTTATTCCAAAATGCTTGGTGCCTACAATAATGGGCATAGAAAATTGACGGAAGAAATTGGTGTGAAATGTTGAGGCAGGCCCATCGATTCCCAATGCTCATCTTGGAGAAAGAACCAGTTCTCACCTGGGAGGATGAATAAGCAAAAAAGAAAGCTTGTATCCCTTTGAAAGCTCTAGATTGCACTCCAGATGCAGATGCAGGATTAGGAATGGGAGTACAGAGTCCAGCTCCAAGTACCCTTCCTTCTGGAGCATGATCTCTAGGGCAGGAGCTTGCAAAAAGTGTTTGAAGCGCACTGTATCTTTTTAATGAAAGCTTTTAAAAATTTTTTAGGATCAAGTAATTTCCTGGTACGTGGAACATATAGTTGTAACTAAATGCCCCATGAAAAAAATATTGTCTTTTCCTTGGCTACCAAGGCATCATTAGAGAAAGTGCAATTTAATGAATTGCGTAGAAGGGCTTGGAAGAGCAAGGGGCTTTTCCAGAGCAGCCAAGAATATAGCCAAGGAGCTTTTCACGCATGGGAAGGGCCTTATTCAGCAACTCTGAGTGAAATCTAAGGTGCATTCAACCAGCCAGGTTTGGAGTTCAGATCAGATTCACACAACATGCTTTGTGCACAAGGCTAGCCTGGGTGTGACTCCGAAGGCCGGCTCACCTCTTGGGGGGTTTCAGCTTTGTCTCTCTGTCATGTGTATCAACACATGTCCCTGGTGGTTTTCTGGTATGCGCAGCCCACTTCTCTCCGACATCTTCTTATGTTTGGATCACACTTCCATCAGAGTCAGCTCCTCTGCCCTGGATTCTTGTTCTGTGGTCTTCTATCAGCCTTTCTGATTTTGCAAAAGCTCAGCATAGTGTCTCTGTCCATCTCCTCTTTCTCCCACTCTTGTCATTACCAATTTTTGCCTCAAAGAGTACCTGTAAGGCATCCTTCACACAGAAACACTCACCGACTTTCTCAAATACCTGCTACCTCTCAAACTGAGCTCCTTTGGGAAGTTTACCCTGACTAGAGATTAGAAAGAGGCCATCTCACCTTGCAGAAGCATCTCTTTTGTAAAACTCCTTCTCAAAATTAATTCAGAGCAGCACACATGTAAGATCATTAAGGACAGTGGTTTTCTTTGGCTTTGCTGTGTGGCTGACACAGTGATTCCAATGGAAGTAGCCCCTTCTTTCTCTTACACAATTAGGTGGTACCCAGCACACTGGGAAACTCTGCATGCTGTGGAGTATTGGAATAGATCAGTCAATTCCATTCACACACATTCATGTGTGCCCTATTTGCTGGAAGGTGCAGGAGATTAAAATGCAAACTGCCCTTTGATCGCTTACATTTCGGTTGGAGAATGGAGATGCAATGCAGCGGTGTGGGTAGAGAATTTCTGACAAAGGGCAGAGATATGAATGGATAGGACAGTGTGATGCTAAACTGCCCTGCTCAGGTGTCTTTGCTGGCTTGCCTCTCGGCTCTCTAGGACACCACAGACCTGTAGTCTTTCGGGGAGTGATCAGATAGCTGCTCAGTTGTTGGCTTCCCCTGGCCCCATGGTGCCTCTCTCTCTTTCACATGCCCTGTAGTCAAGAGATGGCTGCTGGAGGATGAACAAGGGAGGCAGATCTTGTCGGCCAAGCTCTACACTCAATCCTGGGGTGGATGTCCTGATGAGTCAGGAACTGGGAGCAAGTACAGAGGGGATCAGACAATTCAAAGTTCAGCATCTTTTTCAAATGACTCAAATAAATGCACTGTTTTCTGCCTATTTTCTTCCGCATGATATCTCAGTTCCAAATAAGTATTTCATAATCATTTCAAAAGACCAAATGGGTAGAGAAATACAATATGAAAGTGCCTCTTCAGATCTTTTCTGTTCATTGGTGCACCTCTGTAAATCAACATACACTGATGCTTAACTTTTATCAGTAGATAGGATGACATCCTTTTTGGCCTTTGACATTTGTTGTATGTAATAATATGACTCAGAGGTACTTTCCTCTTAGGAAACATATCCTGGACTATGATTCATATACCACAGCCATTTCTCTCATTGACTACAAAACATTCTGAGAAACAAAACTGTGGCTAAAGTATCTCTTTGTGTGAACAGTGAGGTGAGGCTCATTTTCATGACTGCAGACCAGGCACGGGGAGGCAGTTCTTCAGAATTATGGTTGACTCTAAGGAAATGAGCATTCAACACATTGCTTGATACAGCCCAATGGTGCAGTATAAACGTTCTTTTTTTAAAAAAAACAGCCTTTTGCATGATCAATATTCTAAAAATATTGCCAATCTATGGTAAGGAGTGCAATAGAGAACCTCATTATTATTTTAAAGTGAGTATCTATTCTTGAGTCAGTTTGAAAGTGTTCTTATCTGTTTACTTACTTATGTTTCTATTGTTCCTTCATGCGTGTGCTAAGTTATAGGGAGCACAGATGGGCATTGGGGTGCACTCTTTGGCAGTGGGAGTTTTCAGTCCCCAAAGGGACTGAGAACCTTGCCATAGCAGGTGAGACAGGAGCCTGCCCAGGTTTCCACTCCATTCCAGACAACCCTGAAATGGCATTTGAACTCCAGAACTCTCAATGGGGACAGCTTGCATGGTATTGGGCTTGCTGTATAGCTCTGCCTCTTCCTCTGCGTTATCATGCCTTATCTTACTCAGTCGTCAACAACTTAAGAAGCATCCAGTGAGTTCCAGTGCAGAGTAAAACCTGCAGCAGGTCATCTCACTTTGTCTCCAGTGTCTCAAAATTGCATTATGGGTTCTGGACATCAGATTAATGTAGCAGAGATAATGAACTCAGATCTCTCAAAAGATAAAACTCTTTTTTTTTTTTTTTTCTTAGTTTGATTTCAGCCCTTTCCACTAGGTGGCAGAAGTTGAATCTTAGACTCAACCTACATCACCCCTTTCCTGGAGTAGGTACAAGTTCCTGGAGTAGGTACAAACTCTTGGGGCATTAGAGTTCTAAGTCAGTAGGAGGCTGCTAGTCTTCATAACCTTTGGTGCACACCATCATTTCTTAAAAGGTGATGTTCTTCTAGGTTTTGGTCCTTAGGGTAAAGCTTGTCTCCACTTCCTGTAACTTTGTTTGATGCTTTCACACCACTGCGGTGATGTCCTGCGGTGAGTTGGCTGCTCTATGTATATTGTGTGTGGGGGAATCCATGAGAATGTATCAGAGTCATTCTCCAAGACACTTTCCATTTGCAGTCCACTGTTCTGCACCACAGGCTGGAGTCATGGAGTGGCACCCCAGAGTGCACTTCTCCTGGACTCCATTTCAGACCAGGAATAGGCAGACTCTGTTTCTGAGTTGCCTGTCTTGGCACAACCAGCCCACCTTGCTGACACCCAGTCCCCCACAGAACCAGGGTTGGTCTGAGGCAGAAGGTTCAGGGCAGAACTTCTTTCCTATATGTCCAGTGATTTCTTAGCTCCTTTAGTTTCTCTTCACTCCTTTGCCTCCCTCAGCACAACAGAATCCTGATTGAGAATGAAGACAATCAAATCTTAAGATTGAAACTGCTACTAACATATTTCTAGATAGTTTTTCTATGCTTTTCCTAGGCTTTTGAAATTCAAAAAACTGCGAATCGGCTCCTTTGTTCTCTGTTTTATGCTGTGTCATCTATTGTCCGAGGCAATGAACATAGAATACCCTGACTGCTGCCAGAATGGGGAGGGCGTCTGTGGGGATGAGAGCGGCTGTGAGAGGAAGTTGGGCAAAAATCAGCTATTATATCAAAATATTATTCCACTGTATCAATGTTCCCTTCACTTGTCTTTTAACTTTGTTTATGAAGTCTTTTGTCATGCAGACATTTATAATTTTTGCAAAGCAAAACCTGTCAATCTTTTCCTTTATAAATTCCAGGTTTTGTGTCTTACCAAGAAAATACACATAATGTATACATAAATTGAAAACATTCTTTGATGCTTTCTCAAACACAACATTTTTTCTTTACCTTTAGCTTTTCAATTCAAATTATTTTTGTACAAGGAAAGAAAGGAAGGGGCTTTCTCTTTCCACCTGTCTCTTTTGAATACATGATTGTAATTTTTTCAACATCATTTTACATAATAGTTACATCTCCATTTATTTAATATTCTATTTTTAATAAACTGAGTGCCTATAGATATAAAAATTGTTATTCTAATGTCAATGTTTTACATTATTCCAGACCAGAGTATGGAAGAGAAGAACATTACGTATTGCTTCTTTGACTGGTCTTCATTCCTGTGTACATTTTGTGATGACCAATGTGGTTCTACTGTATAGAATGATAAGGTGTTCTCATGCGACATGTACCTTACAAGCAAGCCAGTTGTTCATTTATTTGAATTTACCCAATGCAAGTCCAGAGAACTCTTCTGGTTCTGGAAGGGAGGTAATCATGCTGGGTTCCCAAGAGATTTTGAAACAGAGCTTTGACGGTTGAGAATCTCACATGAGAGTCTATGAGTTTGATAGTTATTTTATCGATGCCTACTGAGTCAACATAGGCAATCATTTAGTTCTAAAAATCCCTGAGTTTCTTTTTAGATTTTCAGTAATAGCAGCTTAAAAATATACCTAGTATTGTCTCAATATCAAAATTTAATTCACTTTTTTTTTTACTTTTATCGTTACTTGTATATTTACTTTGATCACACTAGCCTGAGTTTAGCTATTTCATTGTTGTTTTTCAAATATTAGATTTTCTTGTCATGGCTTAAGTTTCCTGTTTTTATTGCTGTTTCTTTGAGATTGCGCTCTTTTTATGTTTAGTCGGCACTTCCATTGACTTTACTATTCCCATTTTGTTTCTCATGGAGCTAACGTTGGGCATGTGCTATAGTTATGGCTAATGAAAGCTAGTAGAGGTTTTTTTGGGAGGGAAACATTTGTTTTGCTGACAACGTGAGGTGGAGAAAGGCTGAAACAGTCTTTTATGTTCTCCTTCTTCAAGCTTGGAACATGAACACACGTCTGGAAACCACGCAGATCTCTTGAGATACATAACAGAGATGAATGGACCTATCAGAGTACTGCCTCTATACTGTTAAACCCTTCAAACAATGCCAGTAACTGCTCACCTTTGGGTTCCATAACTGAAGAAGCAACAACAAACACCTAAGTTTCTTTAAGGTACCTTGTTTATTTTCTTAGGTATAGAGTGTCCTAGCAGACTTCCAGACTTACTGAATGTATTTCCAATGATTCCTATCATTTCCATGCCATTTAAGTCTATACATGCCCTTTGACTGAGTTTCATAAGGTTTGTTGTATGATAGATTCATTCATTCATTCACACTTCAATTGAGTTCCTGTTTGACTAGTTTTTTCTCTTTTAAAGTAGATATTCTCTCCTATTTCTTTATTAATTTATAAATTTATTGAATGGGGTCTATAGCATTTGATCATTAAAATGTATTTTTTAGTCTGAATATGTTTGATTTGGGAAAATTCTATTGAGTCTGAAAATAATGAACATGTTTTTTTGATGAGTTCAAACTTACTTTTCTTGTTTTCTATGCCTATCCATCCATATCACTTATTTGTGTTTAGAATATTAATTTTGTTTTAAAATCTCTTAGGGACAGATGTTGGCCTAGTGGTTCGCTGCCACGTGTGATGCCCGCAACCCATTCCAGAATATTCAGTTTGCGTTCCCATCTGTACGCCAGTCCCAGCTTCCTGTTCTTGCAGAGCCTGACCTCCATGTGGGAGACCTTGACTGGAGTTTTTCACCTGAGATTTGGCCTGGCTCAGCATTTTGAGGAGTGATTCTCAATCTTTCTCTCTCTCTCTCTCTCGTCCCCTAGACTTGTTATTAAATAAATAAATAAATACATAAATAAACAAATACATAAATATTTTAAAAACTTCTCTGGGCTTCCTCTTTGCCTATCTGTGCTCTTACGATTTTTTTTAAGTTGTCTTACAGTTATTCACATTAACTGTGGAATCGGCCACTTCTCTGTGCATTTACAAAAAATTTCCTTCTTTTAGCTTTTTTTGGCTTCACTATAGCTCCTGGATATGATGTCTTCTTGGTGAATTATGCTGTTTATCCTGTGAATATCACATTTCCTGAAGGTGAGTCCTTTCACTCCTGTTGGTTTCTTTCAATATTCATATCTCTGTTCCTGCCTTAAATTATTTTCCTGTGATCATATACAATTTTGTGTTACTATATTTTCAATGTATCTTTACAATTAACCAAAGTCTACATTTTTTTTTTTTTTTTTTTTTTTTTGCTGATCTACAAATATCTATGTTTTGAGAGACAGAGAAAGAAAGCTTCTGTTGCCTCACTCTCCAAAAGCCCCGGTTCTCCACAAGGCCAAGCTCTCAAGGAAGAACATGGTACATGCCTCCTGTTTGGGGGCAAGAACCCTGTTATTTGAGCCATCCTTGGAGGACTCCAGGAGCCCCCATTAGCAGGAATCTGAAAGCAGGAGCTGGAGTCAGCTGTCAAACCCAGGTACTCTAATATGAGACCAGGGATCTCAACTATGGTCTTAACTACCTGGCCAAAGTCCTCCCATTTGGCGTTTCAGCAAAGAGGAATTTAACACACTCTTTTATTGGAACTTTGGCTAGTTCTATGTTTTCTACTTACTATTTGCAATTTGTCCTCAGCCTGCTCGGATTTTTCACTGTATTTTTAAAGTTGTTAGTGAGCTAGTTTTTTTTTCCTCTTTTTTCCCTTTTCTTTTGTTCCTCAATAGTTTGCTTTTTTCCCAATGTTCCTGGAGATTGCCCACATATATTTTACATATGGAGTTTAATTTTTTTTCTAAAAATACAGTTAGTCATTATGCTGTTCCTTTGCCTGAGAACTCAGGAACCCAGCTTGCATTTTCTTCCTGCTGCTGTCCATGCATTCAAACGTTTGCTCTTTGCTATGAAATGAGTTATCTGATATTTGAATTTAAAATGTTAAATATCATTATTTTACAAAATCATAACATCAATGATTATTTAAACTGAGCTATCAAGAGTAATAGTCTGCTCCACTATGCCATTATTTGTATCATTGGCACTTAGAATACACTCCCTTGCCTGCTGGACAATTTTCCAAAAATTATCATGTTCTGTAGAGCTACTGTGTCAGTGCCTGGTGGAAGGAATCTTGCTGCACAGCCTTTTGTATGAGGCGTCTCTCCAGTCTAATGTCTTTTATGTCACAGCCACTGCCTTAGCCTGTGGTCCTTGTAACTTTGCAATGAGATTTTCTTATTAAGTGCTTTCTCTGTCCCCATAAGGGACCTTGCATGGGTTTAAAAATGTCT